>NW_027361705.1:12630000-13045000 GCF_039654945.1 Dendrobates tinctorius | reverse complement strand
TTTCAGTCAGCACAGCATTAGATTCTGTCCTAGTGGTGGCTACTGGCAATAACACGTCACAGTCAAACCACACCGTACGGTGAACCCCCAAGACACTCTCTATCCGTGTGTCAGCTCCGCTCTTTTTGTTTACCACAGCATTCTCATTCACAATGTGGTACGCTTCAGGTGACGTCATGTCAGTAAATTCGTCTGATGCAATTCTTTCTCCGGTCGCCCTTACGTCTAGGCTGTCCACGTTAGGAGGTGTCAGCGTCTCAGTGTCTGCTCGCCCTACAGTAGAAACGTCTCTATCGTCCTGCCCCACATCTTTAAATATGACAAAGTCCCGGCGCCTCTCAAAGGTATGCACTAAGTTTGGTGGCATACTACCACCTTGGCACTCCCCCTTTGTCATCTCAATCAGGACTCTGTCCACTTTATAATTCACAACGACCCCGTGGACGCAGCGAACTCTGACGTTTTTCTCGGTCAGAGATAAAATGAGCGGAGTTCCTGTAAGAGTCACCTGACTCCTTGAGTCCAGCCTACCAGGGACTCCTTCCCGAAGCAGCATCACGGTACACACCTGCAGCCCATCGTCACTATCCGGAAAGGATATCCCACATTCTGACCAAGTCATACACACACACTGCAGTACTCTAGACATACCCACTGAGCCATCCAGTGCTGTCATTTCTTCAAACTTGGCCCCTTTCTGGACAACCACCCCACTTTGGGTTGCCGCCCCCTCCTGGGACTCCACCCCTTTTTGGGTTACCGTGCCAATTTGGGACTCCACCCCTTTTTGGGTTACCACCCCGATTTGGGTTACCGCCCCCTTTTGGGTTACCACCCCCTTTTGGGTTACCTCACCAATTTGGGTCACCGCCCCCTTGCGGGATTTCCCCATGTCCGTTCTGCAGAACTTCTTATGCCACAGTTCACACAGTACAGTTTGTCTTTTTTTTTTTTACGATACCACACAAGTCTGTTGGCACCACCACAACTCCTGCTGTCACCGATCACCGACACCACCGGCTGCTGTTCACACACCCAGCGGCTGGTGTCACTGCAGCTCCTGCTGCGCCATCTTCGTGGACCCGCCGATCCACCGAAAGCCGCTTGTCCCCTTCGTAACCCCGCCTGGTTAACGGAAGCCGCTTGTCACCCTCGAAGATAAAAGAAACCACAAAAGCGCGCCCATAGGGCCTTACCAGTGCAGGTATAACGGGTATAAAGAAACAATACAGGGTACTCACCCTCAATAGTTGTGTAAAGCCACAATTACTGTATAGGCTTAGTTACACTCAATAAAGCTGCAGCAGGATGGCATAGACAGACAGCGTCTGTTACCAATGCTCCCAGGGCAGATCCCAAAAAGAAAACACCAGGTCCCTGTGCTGCGAGACCTTCGTGACCCCACTGAGCCACAGCAAGCACCTTCAGGTTTTGCAGAGGAAAAAAGAAAAACACATGCACGAAAAACTCCAAAAAACTCACGTATCCTGTCTGTGCGCTATTCAGGACGTACCGTCTCCGCCTGAGACCGTCCAACACACAGGGCACACCGGGTGCTATTCAGGGAGCCGACCCTCCTCCCAGGGTCTCCCAACACACCGGCCTCACCAGGTCCAGGGGCTCAGCGGGTGCTCTTCAGGACATCCGTCTCCGCCTGAGACTGCCCAACACACGCCTCACCAGGTCCAAGGTCATATCACGTGTTCCAGGGATCCGATTCCTCTCCCAGAACCTCCCAACACTGACCCTCCAGGACCTTGCTCACTGACCCCTCCAGGAACACAGTCTCTCACTGACCCTGGTCACTGCAACACAGACTCCAGTCTGTTACCTGTGTCGGCCACACAGGTTCTCGGATGCCTCTTCTCCTCAGAGGTATCCCACAAATATTAATAGTCACTTTCTCTGACCTCGGTCAGTATTACTCACGGTTGTCAGACCGTCTGCTCTCCTGGCTCAGAATCGCCAGCACTGCAACATGTGCTGTTGGAATCACAGACCTTAGCAACAAAGTTTTTTTTTTTTTTTTGGCAGTCCTTTTCCGTTGCCCCCAGCAACAAGGCTACTATATTGCGCTTAGCAATTCTCCACCATTTGTGAGGTAGCGCTGTCATTCAGGGTTGGGGGACACTCGCCGCGATCAAAAACACGTCCGGCACAGGATTTTCCAACAAATCATAGTCCATGAGGTTTATTCATCCTTCATAAACCTCCAGCAGTAACATGCAACAGTCTTATAGCAGACAGCAGGGTATCTTCACACTGGAGATCTGCTCCCCTATAGCCCTCCTAGTCGCACAGGCTGTGCTTCATCTAGCCAGCAGGCTATACAGTCTCTCAGTAGCAGTCCCATCTCCGGGTTACCTTGCATGCTGCTTTACACTGCAAACGTTCCTTCCCTCTCCCTGGGAACGGTCAGGCACACATCGCCATTAGTCACAGCGTCCACACGTGCTGTTAGTGAGGAGATCCTTCTCCTCACGGGACCTTCCAAACTGGACCAATCAGGTCCCAGCATTCACCCCCCATGTGACCAGACCTCAGGTACCTTATATGGTCCATAACCACACCCACAGGTGATCACATGGCTATGACCTCACCCAAGGTCCTATTGCAGACAACCACACACAGGCTTCCCTGACACATTGTAACAGAACGTACTAGTCAGCAGTACCTCTGCTGATCATTATGATCTTTTAGTATCCTACACCTATCAGGGCAATGGAAATGTTTATACGGCTGTCCTGGGACACCCACACAGCGCCCCCTAGCGGACACAGTGGTCAGTGCACCACACTGTGTAGCAACTCACTCAAGATTAATAGGTTAAACATGAAAAAAACAGAACTGAGCCTACCGGTTCCTCAACAGTCTAGATGTCCTGACAACGCAGTCTGTTGTGGTGCCTGCAGGTGCAGAGATAGCCCTAACCAAAGAACTATTAAATGGCAACGAGTCCTAAACTCCTTAAACGGCCATCAAGCTGCTTCATGTTCCTCCAAAAAAACTGATAGGCAAAGGAGAGTGTCAACTAACTACAAGAGAAGTATACTGAACAAAGGAAAGATGTTACAGTGAGTAAAGTAAATAATAAAATGCCAAACAAAGAATAAAGCAATTACTCTTAACAAATATACAGCCTACGTACTAAAGTTAAGCAGAAGAGAGGTACAGAAGTATCAAAGAAACAGCAAGGTAAAAATCCTTATCTCAAAGTTCACAGAATGGCTCCAAACATCAATACAATGTCAGAACATCTAAATGAATCTATTACTAGCAGGAAATACCCACGGGGGACAGAATAAAGAGCTGCACCCAAAAAGGTTATATGTGGACAAATGAAAACACCTGTGTTAAGCTAGGCAGATTGCAGCCAGAAAAAAAGAACCCAAACACCCAGAGAAAAGGTGTATCTCCTGTGGTTTGGTAAAAAGAGAAGCTGTCCACAAACACAAGCTCAAGGGAACAATGCACCAGCATGACAGGAACAGCAACATGATGGAAGAGTGTGTGTCTGCATGTTTCCACATACTGATTGATGGGTCTTACCCATTTAACTTTTGAGTCTCCAAATTGGACTCATGGTCTTAGCTTGCCTTTTGCACCTTATAGAAGCTGACCTGCCCTGTGGAAAGTGTACTGTTGGAACATTTGTTGAGTAAGGCAGGAGGTTTGATCACAGACAGTTGTATGCATCTGTCCACAGCCAATGTGGGTAAGCTCACATTTATTAAAATAAACAGACTTGGATCCCACATAGCTTACATCCAGCCATTGTTAGACTCCACTGCAGTTCCATTGTTCCATTTTACATCCACTATATTTTGGGGCCTACCTAAATTAAAATAAAAAAATAAAAGAGGGTGTTTTGCAGAGTACAACCACACAGGCTGCTTTGCAGAGTACTCCCACAGAGGAATTTTTAAAAGCACTCCCACAGAGAAGAGTGCAGAGTGCACATACAGTTTATTTGGACACAGTACTCCAACAGACATGGGTGCAGAGTATAACTGATTTTTTAGGCACACTACTCATACACAGCTGCGGAGTACAGAGAGAGACTTTTTGGCACAGAAAGCACATAGGCTTTTTGACACAGTACTCCCAGAGACTTTTTTGGCACCGTACACACAAAGGCTTTTAGCACAGTACACACAAAAGCTTTTGGCACAGTACACACAAAGGCTTTTCAGCACAGTATCCCACGATATTTTTTGCCACAATAATCATTGAGGCTTTTTGGAACAGTACACACTGAGACTTTTTGACACAGTACTCTCCTAGACTTTTTGATGAAGTACATACATACCCTTTTTGGCACAGTACTCCTAGAGGAAGGATTTCAGAGTACACACAGAAAATTAAAGGCACAGTTAATTTTTTCATGCACAGTCACAACTCATACAGATATAGTGATAAAGTAGAATTTTTTTCAAACACAATACTCTCAAAAACATAGCTGCATAGTATACAATTTTTTTAGAAACACTGCTCATATTGACACAGCAGTAAAAGTACACACAGTGGCTTAAAAGAAGGTACTCCTACAGATATGGGTGCAGAGTACATACAGAGGCTTAAAGGACAGTAATCCCACAGATATACTGTATGTGCAGAGTACACATAGTGGCTTAAAGGACAGTGCTCCAACAGGGGGGGATTTGCAAAGCACACACAGTGGCCTAAAAGACAGTGCTCCCATAGGTGGGGGTGCAGAAAACACGCAGCGGCTTAAAGCACAGTCCTACCAAAGGCAGAGAAGGGGAGAGTACACAAAGTGCCTTAAAGCACAGTACTCCAACAGGCAGGGGGTGAGGAGGACACACAGTGACTTTTAACACAGTAGAAAACCAGTACTTCAACATGCAGGGCAGGTAGAGTACCCACAGTAGCTTAAAAAAAAGTACAAGAACAGTACTTCCACAGATATGGGTTGCAGAGTAAACACAACTTTCACTCCAGCTGTGCGCTATTCAAACTCTAATGCGAGCATAAAGGAAGGGTCACGTGCTGTGCTGGCCAGTCACAGCAATACCAATACTTGTCATAGCTCCTGAAGTACCCACAGCCTAAAAGCTTGTTGATTGTCTGCGCTGCAGCCTTTCAACAAGCTTTATTAGAATGGCAAACCTTAACAGGAAAACGGACATACAGTAAAAACTCTGTGTTCTGGGTTCAGTAACAGACACTAGGTGCTCGGTATGGACCCCAAACTTTTCTGTTCGGGTTCACTCATCCCTAGACCTGAACTGTGCTGTGATGATACAATCTTTAGGTTACAGGCTTGTCAATTTATGAATAGAGTTGAGCGATACCGTCCGATACTTCAAAGTATCGTATCGGATGGTATCGGCCGATCTTTAAAAAAAGTATCGGTATCGCCGATTCCGATACCGGAAGTCCCATTCAAGTCTATGGGACTTCCGGTATCGGAATAAGAAAAACCCTTTCCTGCCCTTGTACAGCCTCTCTGGGGTCTGTACGGGCCTTTCGGGGGGCTGTGCCGGCCTGCCAGGGGGACTGTGCAGGCTCCGGTGGTCTGTGCCGGCCTGCCGGTGGTCTGTGCAGGCTCCGGGGGGCTGTGCCGGCCTGCCGGGGGGCTGTGCCGGCCTGCCGGGGGGCTGTGCAGGCTCCGGGGGGCTGTGCCGGCCTGCCGGGGGGCTGTGCCGGCCTGCCGGTGGTCTGTGCAGGCTCCGGGGGTCTGTGCAGGCATCGTCCGATGGGACTACAAGTCCCATCGGGCGATGCCTGCTACCATGACAGTGATTGACACATTAGCCAATGATGGGACAGTAGTAGTCCCATCATCCGGCTAATGTGTTAAATGTAAAAAAAAAAAAAAAAAAAAAAAAAAATTACATGCTACATACATACAACATGCATACTACATACATGCTACATTCATACTACATACTACATACATGCTACATTCATACTACATAAATACTACATGCAACATACATACTACATATATACTACATGCATGCTACATACATACTACATGCTACATACATACTACATATATACTACATGCATGCTACATACTACATGCTACATACATACTACATATATACTACATGCATGCTACATACATACTACATGCATGCTACATACATACTACATGCTACATACATACCACATATATACTACATACATACAATACATTCATACAATACATACATAGACATACAGTACATATAACATAGAGTAACATACTTACCAATACTTGTCACATTGTTCCCCGAAGCCATTGTCTTTTCCGGGATAAATATTAACATAACAAACCACAAAAATACTCACCCACGATCCGAAGCAGTCCACGAGTGTGTCCCACGACGATCTTGGGTAGAGAACTGCAGCATCAGATGATGCTGCCGTTCTCTACGGGCTGCAGGAATCCAATGACGGAAGGTAGGTATCCTTCCGCACTGTATTCCTCCGCCACTTAAAAAAAAAAAGTCCCTAGTCTCACTTTATGCCATTGCTGTGTGGGAATTTCCCACACAGCAATGGCATAAAGTGAGACTAGGGACTTTTTTTTTTTAAGTGGCGGAGGAATACAGTGCGGAAGGATACCTACCTTCCTTCATTGGATTCCTGCAGCCCGTAGAGAACGGCAGCATCATCTGATGCTGCAGTTCTCTACCCAAGATCGTCGTGGGACACACTCGTGGACTGCTTCGGATCGTGGGTGAGTATTTTTGTGGTTTGTTATGTTAATATTTATCCCGGAAAAGACAATGGCTTCGGGGAACAATGTGACAAGTATTGGTAAGTATGTTACTCTATGTTATATGTACTGTATGTCTATGTATGTATTGTATGAATGTATTGTATGTATGTAGTATATATGTGGTATGTATGTAGTATATATGTGGTATGTATGTAGCATGTAGTATGTATGTAGCATGCATGTAGTATGTATGTAGCATGCATGTAGTATGTATGTAGTATGTATGTAGCATGTATGTAGTATGTATGTAGTATATATGTAGTATGTATGTAGCATGTAGTATGTATGTAGCATGCATGTAGTATATATGTAGTATGTATGTAGCATGCATGTAGTATGTATGTAGCATGCATGTAGTATGTATGTAGCATGCATGTAGTATGTATGTAGTATGTATGTAGCATGTATGTAGTATGTATGTAGTATATATGTAGTATGTATGTAGCATGTAGTATGTATGTAGCATGCATGTAGTATATATGTAGTATGTATGTAGCATGCATGTAGTATGTAGTATGTATGTAGTATATATGTAGTATGTATGTAGCATGCATGTAGTATGTATGTAGTATGTATGTAGCATGTATGTAGTATGTATGTAGTATATATATAGTATGTATGTAGCATGTAGTATGTATGTAGCATGCATGTAGTATATATGTAGTATGTATGTAGCATGCATGTAGTATGTATGTAGTATGTATGTAGCATGCAGTATGTATGTAGCATGTATGTAGTATGTATGTAGTATATATGTAGTATGTATGTAGCATGCATGTAGTATGTATGTAGTATGTATGTAGCATGCAGTATGTATGTAGCATGTATGTAGTATGTATGTAGTATATATGTAGTATGTATGTAGCATGCATGTAGTATGTATGTAGTATGTATGTAGCATGCAGTATGTATGTAGTATGTATGTAGTATATATGTAGTATGTATGTAGCATGCATGTAGTATGTATGTAGCATGCATGTAGTATGTATGTAGCATGCATGTAGTATGTATGTAGTATGTATGTAGCATGCAGTATGTATGTAGCATGTATGTAGTATGTATGTAGTATATATGTAGTATGTATGTAGCATGCATGTAGTATGTATGTAGTATGTATGTAGCATGCAGTATGTATGTAGTATGTATGTAGTATATATGTAGTATGTATGTAGCATGCATGTAGTATGTATGTAGCATGCATGTAGTATGTATGTAGCATGCATGTAGTATGTATGTAGCATGCATGTAGTATGTATGTAGTATTTTTTTTTTTTTTTTTTTAACATTTAACACATTAGCCGGATGATGGGACTACTACTGTCCCATCATTGGCTAATGTGTCAATCACTGTCATGGTAGCAGGCATCGCCCGATGGGACTTGTAGTCCCATCGGACGATGCTTGCACAGACCCCCGGACATCAGCACAGCCCCCCGGCAGGCCGGCACAGCCCCCCGGCAGGCCGGTACAGACCCCCACAGGGTGCACAGACCACCGGCAGGCCGGCACAGCCCCCCGGCAGGCCGGTACAGACCCCGGGCAGTCCACACAGCCCCCCGGCAGGCCGGCACAGCCCCCCGGCAGGCCGGCAGAGACCCCCGGAAGGCCCGAAATGACGGCGCATCATGATGCGCACACACCGCGCATCATGATGACGTCAGGCCGTCAATCAACTGAACTTCCGATTCCGATGCCGAATTCCGATATTGAAAAAATATCGGAAGTCGGTATCGGAATTCCGATACAGCAAGTATCGGCCGATACCCGATACTTGCGGTATCGGAATGCTCAACACTATTTATGAATGAACCAGTTGTTATATTATTTATGCCTGCAATAGGGGTTTTAATCATATATAAATAGGTTTCAAGTGTTCCTAAAAAGGGTTTTCTAGATTAATTTTTTTTGTAAGTTTGTTTTGTTTGAAATTAATTTCCTACTGCTCGAGCACCGGCTCTCTGTAGCTGTCCCCAGTGTGGAAGGGGGCCCAAAAGTGGTTAAGCAAGGATGTAAAATAACAGCCCCATCCTTCTCGCCTTGACAGACAATTTTTCTTGGACTGATGCATGAGGGCGATGAGTGATCACACAGCGGTCCACCCAGTGCACACTGAACTTAATGAATAAAACATGCTGGGAGTTCCTTTGAAATGTAGGTACATGCCACTGGTTCCAGTTCAGAGAACGGAAATATAGAATGTAATCAACTGCTGTGCTCTGCATAGGCTGCAACCTCATTAACAAAGCTCTGAACATGATGAGGTTTGTTATCTCTGCTGTTGCTTATGCAAAGCGCACCAGCTAATGACAAATTTACATCAACTGCTACACTATACGTAGTAGAATGAGCACATGCTGAACATAGCAAATACTATGCATCTTCTTCAAAGAAATTTTAAATCGACCACTATGTGGAGTAAGTGACATATATTTGCTGAGTGGATGAATGGCAGACCATTTGGAAAAATAATGAAAATCAAAAAGAGAACCATGAACTTATGAGCTAAGAAGGAGAAGTGTGGAACATTTGGTGTAAGGACAAAAAATACCTTTATCATACAAAATGGTATACGGTAGCACAACAAGAAAAAAAATTGCCTTGTCTAAAGGGGTTGTAAAAACACCCGTTATGTATGTATCTCTTACTGTGTAGATATGAATATGACTAAGACTATTATTATGTACATAATTAGTTTTGAGCAATACCTTCCGATATCGGGAAATATCGGATTGGATCGGACCGATACCCCAAAAATATCGGATATCGCCGATTCCGATACCGGAAACCAATGCAAGTCAATGGGACACAAATATCGGAATGAAAATAAACCCTTACTTTCCTTGTAGGTTAATTCTACATGAAGAAAAACAACTAAGAATAATGTAGAATGTATTGGGGGAGGTGGAGGAGACATTAAAGGCATAGATGTTTAGCCCAATCAAATGGAATAGCAGGAATTAATTTTTTTTTAAGACGTTCGAAGTTACAAAGATATTGACTATGTCAAATGGGTTGTCCGGGATTTTCACATAATCTCAGTGCATATATGGGCTGCAGAATGCTGACAATAAGTTATTTACCTTCTGTGGCTAATCTGCATGGTTTCCAAGATATCATCTCTTGCTTCTAAGATAAACGTCTGGGGGGGTGTTCTGGCCTCGAAATGAGAACTGGTCATTTCCTCCTCCTCCCTCACTAGCTTCACTTTCCATAGATCACTGTTCAGCGCGTGTCTGGGGGAAGAGCAGCTGGGTGGTCTGCTCACAACCAATCACAGCCATGCCATTAGTTAACATGCCTAAAGGGCCTGTCACACTAGGTGATGTCGCTAGCAATATTGCTATAACTTGTGATGTTATAGCGATATTGCTAGCGATATCACTGTGTCTGATATTTACCTACGACCCGCTCCCCCACTGGTTATCGCTCATCGTGCGAGAACGCCCTGGACTGTTTCTCGTCGTCAGCTTCCTGCGGCGCTTCCTGTGGAGAGACGAGCGACGAGCGTGGAGCCGGGTGGGAGGACGTCAGGATTGCCTAGTGTGACAGGTAAGTAGCGACCCCCGTCCCCAGCGATGTCGCTGGTGAGATTTGCCTGTGTGGCAGCTCACTAGCGACCACTTAGCGATGCACCAGCGATCCTTACCGCGTCATATCGCTGGTCGGGATCGCTGGTGCATTGCTAAGTGTGACAGTACCTTAACATGCATAACAGGATGTGCCCACACTTCTTAGGATTCCTCATTGGCTGAATAAAATCAAACTGGCTCATTGCATTATGGGAACTTCCGATTCCGGTATTCAATATTCTAAAAGTATCGGAACTCAGTATCGGAACTCCGATACAGCGAATATCGGCCAGTACCCGATATTGCAGTATTGAAATGCTCAACACTATACATAATGCTATTTATACATTTTATATTATGTGTATCTAGTGAATAGAGAAAATATAGTGCCTAAGTTCAAACATTAGGGGGGTACATTAGTGTATGAAATTCATGTAGAAGGAGCCAACTGTGTGTAAGATAGAGGGTTTTCCATATTATAGTTAGTAGGGCCATAGAGCCCGTATAGGGCAGGCAGCTCCATAACGTTCAAAGCAAGGTACCCAGCTGTCCATGGCCAGTGGGCCAGAAGTGCAGCCGAAGCAGCAGCAGTGACAGCAATGGTGGGAATAGAAGCTACAGCAGAAGTCACAACAGTACAGGGATGCAGGTCGCTCTAAAATGTGGCAGCTTACTACATGGGCAGATGCCCTCATGTCTGGGGCGGAACAGACGAGAAAACTCCTGAGAGTAGTGAGTCTGAACAGGGAGGATGCTGCGGTACCGGATGAAACAGTATGACCAAGGCACGTACTGAAGGACATAGGGAAGAGTGCAGGGAAAGTGGAGGATGTGGACTGTATGGAACCCTATGCTGATGTTGTATCTAATAAGGATGTGCTGCGAAAAGAAAGAAGTTCTAAGTTTGAAGTTGAACCTGGACTGTGTCTCTGTTTGTACGCAAATGATCAGAGGGGGTCTTAAGCAACATAGAGAGGACCCTGGAGGTGCAGAGAGTAGAGAGGCAAGTACACTAACAATGGGACATTCTTTGTATGTGATGGGAGACCAGGGCACGCTAGAGCCAATATTCTCAGCCACGACTACGGCCCTGGCTGCTGCTCACATTTGGCATAGTCAGCAGGATACTACAGCCTTGTGAAGCGAAGATGCCGTGAAGAAAGAAGATACTGAAATCCTGGATGTGACTGTTTTAGATGTGAATGAAACTTTTGACTTAACTGACATTCTATTTGTGACTAAAATGGCGGCCTTGCAGATTATGGACAATGGTGCCAATATGGAGAATGAAAACTATGATTTCAGCCTTCATGTGTATGACAGCTCCGAGATGGGGTGAAAATCTGTCCAGCAATGCCCCTGTCCCACCCATGGGCGGTGCGCCAGAGAAAAAGAAGACCTCGCCCTCTGCAACAGACTGCTAGAATATGGGTGGAGCAGCCGGAAGCGTCCCCACCTTGGAACAGGCGGGCCCAGAAGAAAAACCCTGTGTGCAGCTGCGCGGCGCCATTAAGAGAGAGAGCAGTGGCAGCGATGCAGCATTCCTGCACTCGCCATTGCAGGGGCATAAGCCACGTGGAGTGGAAATAGCTGCTGGAAGAGGAGAGGAACCGACTCAGACGGCAAAGAGGAGTTGCGGACGAATTCTGGACTCACCATTTTCCAGTGCTTTCACCCGAGCAGGACCAGCGGCTGCGAGAGCCAGAACGTCAATGGGAGCCAGAGCTTCGACGTTATCTGGAGCAGGAACACCACCTCCAGGAGCCGCAACATCGGGAGATGGAATCCCTTCGCAGGGAACAGGAACAGATTTCATCAGGAGCTGGAGGCCAGCGGACCAGAAACAACGACCGCCCCGGAGGAACCCGCGCCGAAAGTAAAGGCCAAGCTGGAACTTCAGCCTCGGGAGTTGGACTGCGCAGCTGCAGCCGTGGAGGAATCCAACTGTCGCGGGACGAGTGCAGTCAGGCTGCTGAGACCAGAGGTGGTGAGTATGCCTTGGCCCTTGACCCCGGAGGGTTGGTCTTTGCCTCGATCCCTCACTCCAGAAGGCTGGTTTAGCCCTCAATCTAATATTGCAGGGAGTGGGCTACAGCATAGCGATTCGGGGCCTCTCGACTTGTACTCATGAGGCCAGACCTACAACCAGCACTGGCACATCATTGGGCACATCACATTTTCATCAGGCAGTGAAGGGCTCATTTCCATCCCCAAGACAACCTGCCTGGATTGCGGGAGTGATTGAAAGGAAAAAACAGAGGGAGTAGGAGATCTGAGCGTAGCTACACCGACCAGGAGTGGGCGCTGTGGCCGGCTGTCACACTCGCGGCCAGCTCGCCTATACAGATGTTGATCGAGGCTTTGATTTTATACATGAGACAGGCACCAAAAACAAATATATGTTAAAGCTGCCTCTGTAAAGTTCAGGAGACCGCTAGAAGAATGGGACTGGGTCTCCTTATTTAAAGAGGACTGCCCCAGGGGACACTTGCATTGAACTGAAAGGAACTTTAAAAAGTTGTGCTCATTGTACAATGTTAGAATATTTAACTATTACGGGATTGTTCCGTGTCCCTGAGGGAAAAGGAGCCCTGGAGCACCCCTGAGGATGGTGTAATAAGGTTGGTACGGCCAAGAGAGAACATTGTGTTTTATTTTTCTGTTGTGCCTTTTCTGCTGGAAAGCAGGACTTTGCCCTGGAACTGTGTCACGGACTTTGCAACTGTAGCAACGGACTGTTCTCCGGACAGGCAGTGCACTTGTCATTCAAGGGCAGTACTTGGTTTAAAGGGAGGGGGACGCCTTCCCCTAAGGACTCACACCTGCTCTTAATTGAAAGACAATAGTAAATGTACAAGGTAAAATATACAGTAAGAGAACAACATCGGACTACTAGATAATAAATCCAGTCTGACCATATAAGTCTAAATATGAGTATCACAACGGATTATAAAGATCGCTAGATACAGACTCACTAAAATGAGTGCGCACTGAAGAAAGGGGTGGCAGGGGTGTCCCTCAGAGGGAAATTACGTATTAGGCACAAGTGTTAGAATCATTACCTGAAAGATAAGTACAGTTGTGGCACTATGAAAAAATGGTATAGGAGACGGTAATGCACTAAAAAACCCCAAAACTTATGTATATATACAGAGAGAGAGATGAAACACTAAAGGATGTTACAAGTGTGCATACATTAGTAGTACAAAGACAGGTAATGGCCAGGCAAATCTTTTGGTTCATTTTGCATCCCACACCCTGACGAAGGACACGTTCTGAAATGCGTTTTGGGTTGTGCTCCGCACTTGGACCTCGGACCACATAGGGAGTCTCCCATTGCCTGGTTACTACCTACTTTGCACTGCTTTTACTTGTACACTTGTGACATCGTCTATTGTCTTATCCCTCTAGGTTATATTTATTATTATCTCTGCCTTGTGTGAACGATAAGTTGAAAAAGTGAAAAAGCAGCACAAACAATATAAGAAAAAAGGGGGTGCACGCTCCCAGGTATATACCAAACCTTTAAAGCATCCATCAAAAATTGAAAGCAGCACGCCTTTTGAAAAGTATGAAGAAAATGTATTCAGCCCATCGGGCTATGTGCCCATTCAGTGCAACGTTTAGGTCCAGAAAGGGTGCGGACCTTTCTCAATGGGCACATAGCCCGATGGGCTGAATAAATTTTCTTCATACTTTTCAAAAGGCGTGCTGCTTTCAATTTTTGATGGATGCCTTGTGTGAACAACACCATCTGCTATATCCTTTACTATACAGTGAAGTGACACATGTACACATTTGCCTGGCCATTACCTGTCTGCACTAATAATATATGCACATTGTGCCACCCGTTAGTGTTTCATCTCTTTATCTCCTATACTATTTTTTTCATAGCTGCACCTTGTGCCTTTTTTGCTTGTAGTGCTACCATATACCGTTTAGTATAATAAAGGTATTTTATCCTTACACCAATTGTTTCACACTTCTCCTTCTTAGATCATATGTTCAAGGTTCTCTTTTTGGTTTACAGTATGCAATGGAAGTAACTGAGAATACAAAGGTTGCCATGTTCTCTCCCACAGGTCCATATCTTTCCTTTCACTTGCAGTTTTGTGAGAGGAGACACAGAGACCTGCTGGGAGAACCAACTTATATTTAAAAAAGTGTCCCTTATAAAAATAAATAATTTATTTATCATTTAAGGGAAAGTAAAAAAAAAACACCAAGCTGTCCAGGTATTTTCCTGATTTTTTTCGGAATTTCCGATGCAAAAAATATAAGTGATTCCTTCATTGCTTCTAAAAATTTCCAAAAAACACAGAACGCTCACAGTCCATTTTATTGTGACATATTTTGAGTAGGCTCACACCTTGCCCTTTGGTGATTTTTTTAATCACAGTTGTGATAAAAAATCATTGGTTATACTGCAATTCTTGAAAAATGTAAGAAAACTGAGCAGACTAAATACACAAAAAAATTCTTTAAAATACAAATCCTTTGAAACTTGCAGCCAAAAATAAAAACTTTCCTATGCCCCTGGATAACAGTTTGCAGCAATTATATCCTTCTTTTTCTTGTAAGATATGCTGCTTCTTTTCCTAAACGTTTCAGCATTCAGTTATTGAATCTAGACTTTTTTTGTCAGCCATATACAATGACTTGCAAAATTGTTCACCCCCACTTAGCATTTTTTCAGTTTTGCTAGCACTCAACCCTGCAATTTCAGTTTTTTTTTTGAGGATTTGCATCAGTTCATGTAAAGAACAAAGAATATGCCTACAGCTGTTAACATTTGGATTTCTTATTATTGTGAACCAAACAACAAATAGGAACAAATAGGACAAAAGAACTGAAAACTTCAGTGTGCATAACTGTTGGCCTCCTTAAAGTCAGTACTTTGTCGAGTCTCCTTTTGCAGCAATTACATTTGAGTTAAGCCCTGGGCTGTGACTGGGCCATCTCAAAACATTTGCAAGTTTTTACTTAAACCAATTGAGTGTTGCATTATCAGTATGTTTTGGATCATTGTCTTGTTGGAAGGTGAACCTCCATCCCAGTCTCAAATCGCTGACACACTGAAACAGGTTTTTCTCAAGAATTGCCCTGCATTTCGCACCATCCATCTTTCCCTTGACTCAGACCATTTTCCAAGTCTCTGCTGCCAAAAACTTCCCCATAGCATGATGCTGCCACCACCATGTTTTACTGTGGGGATAGTGTTCCTGGGGTGATGAACTGTGTAGGCTTGGCCCCAGACAAAGAGTTTACCTTGGCGCCTAAAAAGTTCAATTTTGGTCTCATTTGAAGGTACTTGCTTGCACCAGATATTTTTAGGGGCTTCATAAAAAGGGTGAATACACATACACATACCAATTTTTAGTTGTTTGATCCAATAAATTTATGCCTATATTTTTCTCACTTCACTTCAGAAACTTAGACTATTTTGTGCTAAAGTATCACACACAAATTGGGTTATAAAAATATTTAAACACAAATTGTACTGTAACAAAATATGTAAAAAGCCAAGTGGTGTCAGTACTTTCACAAGCCACTGTACATGGATCTGTTGTAGCTGCTGAGATGAGGCTTGTGAGCCATCACTACTCTCTGTTCAAATTAGTAATTACACAGTAATTAAAGGGAACCCAGGGCGTTTCTAAGTAAAAGAGCCACCTTCCGCAGCACTAAGGCTGCATTCTGTGAAGGTGGCTCTTCTGTTTCTGACCCCTAGTAACACAGAAATATTGACTTTTATAAATAGGTCCTCATACCTGTAATGCGTCCCATAGGTATGGTGTGTCCCCCTGTATCAGCCGTCCATCATGCCTCTGTCCTGTGTCTGGGCGCCGCCTCCTCCTGTGTAGTATGCCTGTGCTGTGACAACTCTAGCTGCAGCTTCCCCCATCCCCCTCCTCCTCTCTCTTTTTCCTCCCTCAGCACGCAGTGTCTGATGAGCTGACCTGCCAGTGACCTATTTGTGTGCTGAGGAGAAGGATATATAGCTCCGCAGTATTTGACAATAGATTTCACTGCTGATATTACTAGGGTTTTCAGGAAAATATTACTGATCGCCTACCTTAAGGCACCGATCAGGGGGTCACTGATGATCAATCTTACGGATAGTACATCAATACTGCAGTCCTGGAAATCCCATTAAAGATGGAAGATACTGCACATAAGGAGATTTAGGTTTTCTTCATGCCTGCGTTGTAGGAATTAAGTCCACTGGATTTTGCAGCGTTTTTTTTTTTTTTGCAAAAATAGGGCAATCTAGAAAAAAACACAAAAATAGGGGTTTGTTCCAGCTTCTTACAATAAAGTTTAGACTCTTATTAGTGCTCAAAAATGGAGAAACCACAAAGGAGGAAAAGAGAGACGCGTTTGGATCGTACTCCTGCAGTTTTAAAAACGCACTACCATCTATATATATTTCTTAAAAATGTATGTACATATGCATGTAATGTGGTGGGAATGTATTATAAGGGTCATACTCACATGCGAGAAACTTGGACGAGTCTCGCATGTTAATACCCGGCACTTGGATCGGTGCGCTCAGCTGCATAGAAATACATGCAGCCGCACACTCCGGTCCCGAGCGCCGGCAGCAGACATGCGAGACCCGTCCGAGTTTCTCGCATGTGAGTATGAGCCCTAATACTGCTGCTCTTCCCAATGTCTGACGCCGCTTTGCTCCTCTTCTGGGTGGCGTCACCGCTCTGCAGACTCACCGGGTCACGTTGCGCTCTGGAAGTGGCTTTTTACAATATAAATCTATGGAGTTTCTGAACAATTCTCCATCGACTCACATGGTAAAAGAGACTTCCAGCTCATGCAGAGAGCACACAGGGAGCTGAAGGAGAGCGGCACTGGACATTGGAGAGAGCAGCGATAGGTGAGCAGACTAATGCACTCACACTGCATTACATGAATATACAAACAGTTAATAAGAAAAATATATAGATGAGAGTGTTTTCTTGTTCAGGGCTCTGATTAAGAGAGCAAGAGTACGATCAAAAAACACGTCACTCTTTCCCTCCTTCATGGTTTCTCCATTTTTCAGTGCTGTGGAATTTGAATCATGGCACAATAACATTTCGAATTTTGTCCTAAGGAGCTGGAACAAATCGCTCTTGTATGGCTGCGCACGTCTGATCAGGACGCAATTCCGTGCACTTGGAGGGATTGGACATTTTTGGTGAGCTGGCTTCAATGCTTTTTTAATTTCCTAACAGTGCAAAAACCTTCATAGACCCCAATAATGTTAACGCAGTCCATCAAGTGTATAAAATGATAACAGTAGAGCTGAGGTTCTGCTACAGCTGCACATTGCTTTAATACACATTTGTTTTATTTTCTGAAATTGTGTTTTTTGAAAACAATAAAATATTATCTTCTTATATTTTCCTACTGTCAGAAATTGTATTTCCGTGCATCATGTAATTTTGAGGTTTGTCCAGAAGATGGTAGTGTTTTATTACAAATAGTCACCAGGGTACCAGCAGGCACAGATTTAGGAACTGAATGCTGGAATGACTGATTGACGCATAGAACAAAATGACAAATGATGGGAAACTTAGATGAGCTGTAAATCCCTAATACTATTTCAGCGTTTCCCGTTGAGTACTTTGTTCTAAACAGTTGAAAGTATGAATTGCATTTATTATTTTTTCTTGCTAAAACTTCCCTTTCTTCGTCCGTAGAGTATGCTGAGGTCTATTTAGTGTCTAATGTATTGTGATTTTTTACTTTTTTACAGTTCTCCATTACTACTAATATTGTTGTCGCTGGAAAACACGGATTTTCCTCGTTTTCAGAAACAACACCACTTTTGTCTCAAGGCTGAGTCTGGTATTACAGTTTATAGATGGATTTAAAGGGACTCTGTCTGCTCAGAATGACTGTTCCAACCAAGCACAGACGCTCGGTGCTCTGTATAGGAGCCAGGAAGCACCAAGCGTCGGGACTTAGCTTGAACCGTCATTCTGTCCTTAAACTGTCTTTGTGCAAGTCGCTGTATTGTAACAATGTGAGTGTTGCTTTACGCACAGTAGTTTTCAGAAAAGCACCATGGGGGGGCATTTAAAAAAAAATAGTTGCAAACAGCATTTTGTGCAAAAATATGTGGAACATTTTTGCCGTTTTCTATCGCTCTCACCAATCTTAAGAAGTGTCAGCGGTTAACTATGTAAGTAATCTGTTAGCCAGACTTGGATTCAAAAGTAATGGCATAATCACTCAGGTAAAGGGGTGATGTAAAAACTGGTATAACATTTCTAGACTAAAATGTAATATTTCAAAATCCGCCAAATTGATCAAACGCTGTGTTAGACATTGATAAATGTGATGTAAATAACGATATCACAGCCATGAGGAAGTGACTTTAAAATGTACCATCAGAGTAACTTATCCCACCGCCACCCCTCCAATGATTTTTCATGTTTGTCATGCTTTTAATGTTTTTTTTTTTTAATGGAAATATATTTTCATGTATGGACAAAAGTTTAATTAAAGTACAGATGTATATACTAAAAATTGCTGCAAAGCAAGACTCCATTGCTGAGCAAAAAGATTGTTCAAGCGCATTTAAAGTTTGCTGAACAACATTTAGACAAGCCGGTGAAATACTGAGAGAATATAGTCTGGTCAGATGAGACCAAAATTTAACTCTTTTGATGCCATAATATACATCCTTCTTGGAGGGCAAAAGGCACTGCATATCACCTCAAAAACACCATACCAACAGTGAAGTTTGGAGGTGGGAACATCATGGTGTGGGGCTGTCTTTCAACTTAGGGCACTGGCAAATTTAGATGAATGGAGAAATGTACGGAGACATTCTTGATACAAATCTGCTGCCATCTACCAGGATTGTGAAGATGAAACGAGGGTGGACATTTCATCAAGACAATGATCTCAAACACATAGCCAAGAAAACTCTCAGTTGGTTTCTGAGAAAGAAAATAAAGCTTCTATAATGACCCAGCCAATCACCTCGCCTGAATCCAATAGAAAATTTATGCAAGGAACAAAAGCTCAGAGTTCATAGAAGGAGAAAGCAGAACTTTCAGAATATGAAGAGTGTGTGGAAGAATGGGCCAAAATCACACCGGAGCAATGCATATGACTAGCTTCTTCATACAGGAGGCATCTTGAAGCTGTTATCTCCAACAAACATTTTTTTTTTTAACAAATGATTAATTATTAGTGATGAGCCAATATATTTGGAGCTATTTGTTACTAGCACGAATAGTGTGGAGTAATTTGCTATTCGTCTCGGCATATTCGAGTGTCCCGCTCAGCATGTTTGGAGCTTTGTTTGCAGATAATGAACATGCTGGGCTTGATTGCCAATCACAGTAATGCCGACACCATCTTTGGTGTGGCATTATTGTGATTGGCTGCCTGAACACCGGGTGTCGGTCGCACTGTCATGTGCATGACAGCACGGCAAACACCGCTTCTGATTGGTGGCGAAATCATCCCCGCCGGTCAGAGACTGCGGTTCGCATGCTGTCAAAAGACAGCATGAGTGCACAGCTGTGATCGGAAATGCAAAGTTCACCTCCAGTCACTGGAGTCCCATCAGCTGCCACCTGCTGCCGCTAATAACAGTGAGAGCGGGAGCGGCTGATGGAAGTATTTATCAGCCGGCACCTGTGCTGTAAATAAATAATTAAAAAACTAGCTGTCATAGTGTGAAGTTTCCACAATCAATGATTGTTTCGGGAGCCATGACATCTGATGGTGTAGGTCTACTGTGTTTTCTCAAGACCAAAGTCAGTGCAGCTGTTTTAGAGCACTTCATGCTTCCCTTTACCGAAAAGCTTTTTGGAGATGGAAATTTCATTCTCCAGCAGGACTTGGCTCCTGTCCACACTGTCAAACGTACCAATACCTGGTTTACAAACAGTATCACTGTGCTTGTGTAAGGGGAAGGAACTAACTAGGCATGTCTCCTCCGTGAAGGGTCTGGAACCATCTGGGCTGTCACCTTTATTGCAGGGTAGAGAGCTTGAGACTCTTGACTGTACTCTATGTTTGAAAAAAGGGGGCAAAGCTAAGTGGACAGAGCTGCAGCGCGTGAGCGACCAGACAGTTTGGGCAGGAACTTCAGGCGCACGGGATGCCTGTGAGGTAAAATCTGCTGAGAGGCTTCTGGGCAGAGCAGAGCCTGGGATGGCAGATCACTTTGTCAGGAGACCTTCGAATGAGTACCACTCAGACCCCACTGTTCCAGCCGACATCACTGCCCTCACTGAGACTGCTGACACAGCCGACAACGCTGCCACAGCTGCCCCCGCTGACAGTACTGATCGTGAGAGACAAGGTTTGTGAACGGGACTTAGGCGTTTGTCGATTCAGCACAGCGAACCAGGCTGTCCATTGTAATCTGTATTTGGGCAGTGCTGCAAATCTCCATAGTGTTGGGACACTCACTGCTGAGGATAAGGACATATCCCTCTTCATCACCTCATCTGCTGGACCCAAGACCCGCATCAAGATCCTGAGGATTCGCCAACATGTCAAGACCACGGGAGGACATCGCCAACGTCAAAAGATACTACATCATTTACCTCAGGATTGTGACAGACCCCCACTGCGACACAATCTAGGCAGCAGCAGTCAGACGGAAGTTCAACCGTAACTGGCGCCTGAGTGATAAGTTATATTTTATTGTATTGTCGGCTTTACTTGTCCCTGCTCCTTAAGTTATCCCTATTAGCCTTTTGCTATATAAGGGAATATTATCCCTCCATTTTCTCCCTGTGTGGAGTTTCTACTGTATAATAAACCCCTTTCACCCTTGGTCTGTGTACGGTCATTACGGCATCCTACGTGCCTGCAGTCTCCTCACACTTGATTGGCCAGCAAACCCATCTGACCTTAACCTCATAGAGAATCTGTAGTGACCCGGTCCAGACTGGGTATGCCCCTTTAAGTAACCCTGGACTGTGGGTGGCTTCTGCACACTGCAACTCACTCCTAAGTTATCCTTTTACTGTTATATGGTTTAAATGTATCAAAAACTCACTAATCTCATATGTTCATGATATATATTAATCTCACAATGTGAAGTCTGACACAAGAATTGAGAGTTATCCTATTGGTTGGTGACCCTGTCACCGAGGCTCAATGGGAGGAGCTACCTCCAGTCTCTGTGGAGACAAAACAGGGTTCTGGAAAGTTCCCTGGAGTCTGATTCAAGATGTGACCCAGAGCAGACCTCATGTGAGGGGTCTCCTGACCCCCTCCAGGCTCCAAGCCTGGAGGTTCACCCTTCTCTTCATCTCAAGACTTACAGCCAGGCCTAATGCCTTGGATCTTCCCCTGACTTCTACAACCAAGATGGCTGAAGACTTTTAACCTTTTTTTTTAACCCTGGATCCCTGCTGTCCGGTTTAAGGTGTGCTTCTCCAGCATTAGGTCACACTAAATGTGTACAGAAGAACCTATTGCTCTGCGTGTTAAGGAAATCGAGGGTCCCCCGCCTCACCGCAAATTCTCTGTTATTTACTTCAAGTATATTTCTGCATGTACCGTGACCAGCTGAGGAAATGAACACGGGATTTCAGGTCTGTAAATATTGCCATATATTCCCTCTTCTGCCTTTATGCCACCAAGAGACTTTGAACTCTCTTGTAATTACCTGCAAGTACTGCTTCTAACTAATACAGGTTCTTAAAGCTCCAAAACCTCAATTCTGTGTCAAAATCCAATCCTGAACTGTATTGGCCGTGGATTCCCCACGTGAACTGTTACCATAACTCCATGTTATATCTCCCCATTCTGCTTAAGTAAAGCAGCTGTTATCCCCAAGACCTGTTGTCTGTGGTTATTCAATCAGCTGTGGAAACTGCGTGGGAGTGGATAACAGTGAACGGAATAGCCCCATACCAGGGCTGTTGCAAATCTATGGGGTATTGTCAAGAGGAAGATGAGAGACACCAGAGGCAGCAATGCAGACGAGCTGAAGGCTGCTATCAAAGCAACCTGGGCTTCCATAACACCTCAGCAGTGCCACAGGATGATCGCCTCCATGCCATGCCGCATTGATGCAGTAATTAATGCAAAAGGAGCCCCGACCAAGTATTGAGTGCATTTCCTGGATATACAACCCATTAGGCCAATATTTCAGATTTTAAAGTCATTTTTTCAAGCTGGTGTTATAAAGTATTCCAATTTACTGAGATAATTACTTTTGGGTTGAAATAGATCACTCTGTTTGTAGTGACTCTATACTGTATAATATATAAGTTTCACTTTTGTATTGAAGAACTGAAATAAATTACCTCTTTGATATTCTAATTTTGTGAGATGGCACCTGTATATACCTGCCCTTTTTGTGCCTTTTGCTTTTTTTGTCAAGTCGACAGATTGTGTGAAGGAGTCCTATGGAGGTTGTGGTGGGATCTAGAGGTGGTGGTTCCATTCAATAATGTTCATATGCCCTATTAGGGGATGTAAAAAGAAATATAATTACATGTAATTTGTCTTTTCTTTAATAATGGATCTTCATAAATGTTCATCATGGTTTCCACTTCTGGTTAATATGCTACGTAAATATTCCCAGAGCATAACAGGTTAGTCTGAAGGCAGACAGGTTATTGGCCTGCTGATGAGATTTATTGATAAAATGTAAAAGCCCCACTTTGAGATTCAGACATACAGTAACATATCCGTAATAAATCATAACTTTACTTCTTTTTTACTCTGGATTGAATTATTGTAAGTGGTGCTGAAAGCATAAACTCATAACCCCAAACCTTTGAAGAACAGAAAGAGACGATGCAGAACTTAACGTCTCCCAACACATTTTGACCATGACCATGGCCACACCCCAATCTATGCTCAATTACCATTTCTTTCTCCCCTGGAAAGAGGTGTCAGAGGGGAGGTGGCAGTGAGGGAAATTCAGCAGACGCTTGAGATAGCTGTGCGTAAACCCAAATCCAGGACCGTGTTCTGTATCCAGCGTGCAAGTCAGTGGTACCTGTCAGCTTGACTAGAGACCTGAGAGTCACTAACCTTCCAGTGTCCCCGTCATGGCTTTTAATTAGTACCGGCAGTATGATATTGTCTGTGCATCCTGCTCATCTCTAGTTAGGACGTTTGGATTTATTTTTTTGTTCCTTCATTCAAAGTCAGAGGTGCCAGAACTTTCTCATCTTTATGTAGCTTCACTACATGACATCTGGCTTTTTTGTGTCTGTAAGGCCATGTTCACATGTTGCAGAAATATTTTTTTTGCTTTCTGCAGATGGCCCCAACAAATTGTGCAATAACAATCTTCTTACCCTTGTTTGATGTGTTTTTCGTGCAGATGGGAAGCCGTATTTTTTATGTGTTTTTTATAGTACAGAAAATCTTTGATTCTGCTCTTTCTATAACAAAGATGGAGGGAGTATATGAACTACCACCGAATATAATCCTTTTAAAATTAAATTTTACTAAATATTCCACTAAAACTAGGCACTGACATCAGTGTTACCTATATAATACAAAAATGCATAAAATATCCAAAAACACAATATCACAATATGCCCTATTAGGGGATATAAAAAGAAATATAATTAAATGTAATTTGTCCTTTATTAAACCCCTTCCTGATCTTTGATGCCACATAGGCGTCATGAAAGTTGGTGCCAATCTGACCTATGACGCCTATGTGGCATCATGAATTGATCACTTGGTCACTGAAAGGTCACACAACTGTCAGGTACAGAACCCTTTCTACTTCACCGCGTGGGGTGTGGCTTAGCCCCCCGTGGCTAAGATCGCTCTGATTGACTGTTTCACTTTTAAATTTGGTGAAATATTACAATCCAGCCATGGCCAATGCTGCAATATCATTAGCCATGGCTGGAGACCTCGATCTGACCCCCCATGACTGACAGGGGTGATCGGCCCCTGCCACCGACTGACCACGATGATCATCTGCCGCCATCAGTATTTGCTCCCCCTCCCCTGCCCTCCGCTCCCCTGCCTTCCTATCCCTCCCTTCCTATCCCTCCTCACTCTCCCCTCACTCCCCCCGGTACCTCCTATGTCCCTGTGTCCTTCCCAGTGTCCCTCTCAGTTTCTTCTTGGACACCGCCATCTTCCAAAATTGCTGGGCAATGCGCAGTGTGCCTGCCAAATCTGTGGGCCGCAGATTCATTCATTCACTGCAAGTACATTTTGATCGCTGTGATAGAACCTATCACAGTGATCAAAATAAAAGACTAAATACCCCGTTTATCACCCCCATAGGTAGGGACAAATAGTAAAATAAAGAAAATAATTTTTGTTTTTATTTTTTCATTAGGGTTAGAATAAGGGGTAGGGTTAGGGTTGGAATTAGGGTTAGGGTTGGAATTAGGGTTAGGTTTGGAATTAGGATTAGGGTTGGAATTAAGGATTGGGTTAGAATTAGGGTTGGGGTTGGAATTAGAGTTAGGGTTGGAATTAGGTTTAGGATTGGAATTAGAGTTAAAATTAGGGTTAGGGGTGGGTTGGGATTAGGGTTAGGGGTATGTTGGGGTTAGGGTTGTGGCTAGGGTTGTGGTTAGGGGTGTGTTGGGGTTAGGGTTGAGTTAAAAATAGAGGTTTCAACTGTTTAGGCACATCAGTGGGTCTCCAAACGCGACATGGCTCTTCCATTGATTCCAGACAATTTTGTGTTCAAAAAGTCAAACAGTGCTCCCTCCATTCCGAGCCCCGACGTGTGCCCAAATAGTCGTTTACCCCACCATATTGGGTATCAGCATACTCAGGAAAAATTACACAACTTTGGGGGGTCTAATTTCTCCTGTTACCCTTGGAAAAATAAAAAATTGGGGGCTAAAAAATTATTTTTGTGGAAAAAAATGATTTTTTATTTCCACAGCTCTGCGTTATAAATTTCTGTGAAGCACTTGGGGGTTCAAAGTGCTCACCACACATCTAGATAAGTTCCTTGGGGGGTCTAGTTACCAAAATGGGGTCACTTGTGGAGGGTTTCTAATGTTTAGGCACATCAGGGGCTCTGCAAACGTAACATGACGCCCGCAGACCTTTCCATGAAGTCGACGTTTCAAAACGTCACTACTTCCCTTCCAAGCCCTGACGTGTGCCCAAACAGTGGTTCCCTCCACATATGGGGTACCAGCATACTCAAGACAAACTGGACAACAACTTTTGGAGTCCAATTTCTCCTGTTACCATTGGGAAAATAAAATATTGCGGGCTAAAAAATCATTTTTTGAGGGAAAAAAATTGACTTTTTATTTTTATGGATCTGCGTTCTAAACTTCTGTGAAGCACTTGGGGGTTCTGAATCCTCACCACACATCAAGATAAGTCCCATGGGGGGGTCTAGTTTCCAAAATGGGGTCACTTGTGGGGGTGCTCCAATGTTTAGGTACACAGGAGCTCTCCATATGCGAGATGGTGTCAGCTAACAATTGGAGCAAATTTTCCATTCAAAAAGTCAAATGGCGCTCCATCCCTTCTGAGCCCTGCCATGTGCCCAAACAGTGGTTTATGACTACATATGAGGTATCGATGTACTCAGGAAAAATTGTCCAACAAATTTTAGCATCCATCTTATCCTGTTGCCCATGTGAAAATGAAAAAATTGAGGCAAAACTATTTTTTGTGTGAAAAAAAGTACTTTTTCATTTTTATGAATCAATTTGTGAAGCACCTGGGGGTTCAAAGTGCTCTCTATGTATCTAGATAAGTTCCTTAGGGGGTCTAGTTTCCAAAATAGGGTCATTTGTGGGAGAGCTCCAAAGTTTAGGCACACAGGGGCTCTCCAAACATGACATGGTGTCCGCTAATGATTGGAGCTAATTTTCCATTCAAAAAGTCAAATGTTGCTCCTTCCCTTCCGAGTCCTGCCGTGCTCCCAAACAGTGGTTCCCCCCCACATATGGGATTTCAGCGTACTCAGGAGAAATTGGACAACAACTCTTGGGGTCCACTTTCTCTTTTTACCCTAGGGAAAATAAAAAAACTGTTGCTAAAAGATCATTTCTGTGACTAAAAAGTTAAATGTTCATCTTTTTCCTTCCATGTTGCTTCTGCTGCTTTCAAACACCTGAAGGGTTAATAAACTTATTGAATATGGTTTTGATCAGCTTGAGGGGTGCAGTTTTAGATTGGTGTCACTTTTGGGTATTTTCAGCCATATAGACCCCTCAAACTGACTTCAAATGTGAGGTGGTCCCTAAAAAATGGTTTTGTAAATTTTGTTGTAAAAATGAGAAATTGCTGGTCAACTTTTAACCTTTATAACTTCCTAACAAAAAAAAAATGTTGTTTCCAAAATTGTGCTGATGTGAAGTAGACATATGGAAATTGTTATTTATTAACTATTTTGTGTCACATAACTCTCTGGTTTAAAAGAATAAAAATTCTAAATTTGAAAATTGCAAAACTTTCAAAATTTTCACCAAATTTCCAATTTTTTTCACAAATAAACTCAAAAATTAGTGACCTAAATTTACCACTAACATGAAGCCCAATATATCACGAAAAAACTGCCTCAGAATGGCTAATATCTGTTGAAGCGCTCCTGAGTTATTACCTCATAAAGGGACACTGGTCAGAATTGCAAAAAATGGCCTGGTCATTAAGGTCAAAATAGGCTGGGTCATGTTAAGGCTAAGTGCCCACGTATGCAGAAATTTCCTGAGAAAAACCGGACTCCTTCCCAGGAAATCCGCAGTTTTTTTAGCTTTTTTTTCACGTTTTTTGCGCAATTTTTTTTGCTGATTTTACGCGTTTTTTCCCGGAGCATCCTAATACAATGAAATCCGCAGATTTTCTGCAAAATTAATGAACATGCTGCGTTTTTTTGCGCAATGCGTTTTTTTTGCGGAAAAAAACGCATCATGGGCACAAAAATTGCGGATTTCATTCTAATAATAGGATGCTTAATGTATGCGTTTTTTAAGCGTTTTTGCAGGGGAAAAACGCTAAAAAAAGCAAAAAAACACGAAAAATACTGAACGTGTGAACACAGCCTAATAATGGATCTTCATAAATACTTCATATACTCCCTCCCTCTTTGTTGTTGAATGTATTCATGAGTTTTTTGTCCTTATTTTTCTATTTAGGATTTTTTTTGTGTTAAAAAAGTAACTGCAGTTTTCTTTACATTTTACATTTTTTAAGCTCCACTTAAAATCCTGTAGAGGTAAAAAAAAAGCACCAAAACTGCACAGTTCAGCGGAATCCTTAGACCACAGGGGAGCAGTTTAAATCAAATCACATTCACTTTACTTGAATAGTTAAACACAGCAGAAATTTTGTGCAAAAAAGCAGCAGAATATACACAGCATTTAACCTACGTGTGAAAAAGGACTAAATTCCCAAGCAAAATGGATGTGATCCCATCAAATCTCCAGTTCCTGTAGTCTGAAGACACTGCTGAACTCTGCAGTTTTGGTGTATTTTTTCCTCTCTAGGCTTCTTTTGAAAAAAAAAAACGCATTAAAAAATGCTGTTGAGTTTTTAATTTCAGAATCAAAGCTTTTCTGTACTAATTAGAAAACATTAAAAATTCTTCTTCAAATCTGCTCCAAAATCGCATCATATAAGCGGGAAAAATGCTTAAAAGAAACGCAGCAAACATGTAATAATCAAGGAAGTTTGTTATTGCGTTGTATGATGTGGGCACCTGCAGAAAAAAAGCAGCAGAAAGAACGCAGAATTTACGCTACATTTGAGCACGGCCTCAGCATTATAGTTTTATTACATTTTTCATGGGTATAATAGAGAAATAATATCAGTCACGACATTTTTTTTATGTAATTTACGGATCTCCGTAATTAATATGATTGCTGTATTGTGCGGGTTGTTACAATTACAGGGTCATCAAATATGTCCTTTTCATTTGATGATGTGTGATGTTTATTATTTAAAAAAAATGCATTAAAATTCCACTTTTTCGTCATCAAGTGTTTTTCATTATTATTTTTTAGTTATTTTATAGGATGAAAAAATCTCTTACTTTCCCTCTAGAATGCAAAATCATACATTGTGCATAGCAGTGTATTTCCCTCAGTATAATCTGCCTGTGGAGTCAGTGCCTGCAATACAGATCAAGAACACAAATTCTCCCACTTACGTCATCATTATCTTTGTGGCTCAGTAGCCTAAGCTTCTGCTTGTTAAGTTAAGGTTGTGGGTTTGAGACTCACAGAACAAAAAGAGACACTTTTTGTAATTCCTTATTATTTTTACTACTTTTATAGGAGCAAAAAAAATATTTATTTTTTTTCGCCTTAGCATACAGGGACCAGAGAAATGCATAGTTATATATATACAATGTATCTCTATGGGCATGTATGGCTTTCTTCTGGGATCATTGCCTCCAATAAAGGTCAAAATTGCCAAATTCTCCTATATTCCTATTTACATCATTATAAGCTGTGGCTCATTGTTAGCGCTGCTTATGAACATGGAGACTTGAGTTTGAGTCTGAGTCCTGAGGAGATGGGACACAAAAGGAAGAAGCTGTGAATATATGTTTTAATTTATTCACTGAGCACAGAGATACGTCCTTGCCCTCAAGGAGGAGGAGCTACAGAGCGATGAAGATGTTTGAGAGAAGAGAGATTAGTATTGAAGCCTGGAAAAAAGCTCTGACTGGATGGACGGGACCGTCCCTCTGAATATGGGACGCCTGGGAGCTATGATAAACTATAAGCCGCCATTGCAAGCTATACTCAAACCATAATTTCTGAGTGCATTCTAGGCATTGTAGTCACCAAAAAAGC
Organism: Dendrobates tinctorius; assembly: GCF_039654945.1. Classification (NCBI taxonomy): domain Eukaryota; kingdom Metazoa; phylum Chordata; class Amphibia; order Anura; family Dendrobatidae; genus Dendrobates; species Dendrobates tinctorius. The sequence continues at coordinate 13,015,952 of NW_027361705.1, read as the reverse complement.
TGGGGAGCCAGCATCAGAGTTATAACTTGAAGATCCTGAGACCCAAATACAAAACTTAGACTAAGGGCCTTCTGCCTACAAAGTGCCATTTCTAAAACAGACATCTTCACATACAAACGTCGTCTGAGTCCAGATGCATCTAACTCCTCTACACCCGCTGTATATATACTGTATATCACAGGATGCAGACCATTGCTGCACCCCTTGACTAAAAAGCATTCAGTACAAGCAACATATAATGCTCTGCATTTTCCTTCCAGGGCGTAACCGGCCAATACTCATACAAGCCATGCAGCTATTCTCTCTAATAAAACCTTTTTGTCCCATTTATTGGACATCTCATGGACTAATTTTAATGTACAAATCAATGAATAATGAATGGATCATAACTGTATTGATTTCAGCCCAGGGAAAAAATTATGTTAGTGAAGAAAGAGGTTGGCACATAATCAAAAAGGTAATACAATATACTGTATTCCTCTGATAGCCATAAGATAGTAGACACTTGATTATTAGCCTTATCTTGCTGGATTTGTTACTGCCGCATTAACGGATCTGTTGACCATTTACTCCAATATTAAAATACCAGATTTGGCAGAGATCAGTTAGCGAATAACAGATTAAAACGTAGTGTCATCACGACCTTTTTCCTAATGGATTCTGCTGGATCCGTTCTAACGGATCATTACTGGACATATATATGTGGAATAAAGGGTTTACCTTGCATGGTAAATACCTGATGAATTCCTGCTGTGAGTCTATTTGTTTTCCTTCCCATTTCCTTTTCCTTTCACCTCTTTAGGTTTCTGGGAGGTCATACTTGTTCTGCTTATTTTTTGCTCTCTTTAGCTTTCCCTCTTATATGAATGTGTTTCTAATTTTCTCACCCTGGGTATTCATTTCTTCCTGCACATTTTCCTCTCCTCTTGTTACTAGTGTGTTGCAGCCTCTCCTCTGGTTCCTCAGGACGTACGAGAAACCCCTTGATGGCCTTTTAGGGAGCCAGGTCCGAGGTGGTGTTTTTGAGTTGTACGGCTTGGGTCCTTCTGGTTTTTGCAGGGACCAGTTAGGTGGTTTTTTCGTTACCAATGAGTGCATGTTACATTCATAACAATAACAAAAATATGATGACCCCACAACCCCCCACACAGTATAATGGCTACACTATCGTCCACAAAATGTGATGGTCCCAACAACACCCAACAAAATATGATTTGCGATCAGCTTCCTATACACTGTTGCCAACCCCCACAGATTCCTCCATATACTGGCTCAGAAAAAAATGAGAAGTACACACATTGCATCCATTCACCGACACATCATTCCAGTCTGTGCAGGGTATGAACTGAAGCTCTGTACGGCAGGTACAATTAGTGACATTATCCCCATGCTGTGCTGGATCTCGAATGTATAGGATGAATGGTGCATAAGGGAGCGTAAACCATGATTACAGTGATGTTTCACTACTGGGCTGCTTGCTGCAGCTTTACTAAGATCACTATTAGTGATGACCGAGCGTGCTCATGTGCTAATAGAGTATCTTCGGTGTGCTTGAATACTATGTTCGAGTCACCGTGGCGGCATATCTTGTTGCTGTTTGACACCCACAACACATGCAGGGATTCCTAAATAAACAGGCAACCCCTTCATGTGTTTTCAAACCACAAAAAGACAAGCAGCCATGGCGACTCGAACATAGTATTAGAGCACGCCAAAGACACTTTATTCAAATGCAAATAAAGTCCGTGGAGCCTCACTTAAGAGTCTCAAACACGTAAACTCGTAAAGAGCTGGATATTGACTTAAAGGGCCACTTAATATGGTGGTAATGGTGGTTTCCGAAAGGAACCACCCCTTGGCTGGGTCCTTCCCAGGAGGAAGATCTGGCTAGTCCCGTGTTTGAGACTCTTAAATGAGGCTCCACGGACTTTATTTGCATATTCGTATTTCCCAGGGAGCATTGCACCTAGGATTTCACTTATTGAGCGCCTTTGCCGGCTGCCGCAGTGTTTTCTTTGACAAGTCTCCCTGAGGTCAGTGATTGTTTCGTGATAAAGACAGTTTATTAGCACACAATCATGCTTGGATAACACCTTATCTGAGCACGTTCGCTCATCACTAATCACTGCCTTTCTGCCTATGCACAGTTACACAGAAAGCTGCCAATCAGTGGCCTAGCCGAGGTTAAACAGATCTCACCATTCAGAGAACTGGTTATCTGTAAAAAGGAAAAAGCATTTTTTAGTCAAAACTGCAGCAAACAGCAAAATATGTGATATAATACTGGAATCAAGGTATCTACCCAGTCATCATGGTGCGCTCAAATGGGGTAGCAAAAACCTGTTGACAAATTCCTTTTAAAGGAAGATCCATCTAAAAAAAAAAAAGATTTTTTTAAATTCATTCATTTTTATAAAGAGCAACACAAGTCTGAAAACACTTTAATAAAGGGAAATGGGAAAGAGACCAAAACTGGAACTAAACGAACGCCGATCAGTAAATATTTATTTGATGAGCGATCATTTAATAGCTTGTTTCCATAGGCAGACTATGGAAAACAATGCACATGAAATGATCTGTAAAAGATCTGTGAATAGTGTTGAGCGATACCATCCGATATTGTGAAATATCGGATCGGATTGGATCGGACCGATACCCAAAAAGTATCGGATATCGCCGATTCCGATACCGGAAACCATTGCAAGTCAATGGGACAGAAATATCGGAATTAAAAAAAACCCTTTCTTTCCTTGTAGGTTAATTCTACATGAAGAAAAACAACTAAGAATAATGTAGAATGTATTGGGGGAGGTGGAGGAGACATAAGGGCAGCACGGTGGCTCAGTGGTTAGCGCTGCAGCCTTGCAGCGCTGGGGTCCTGGGTTCAAATCCCACCAAGGACAACATCTGCAAGGATTTTGTATGTTCTCCCCTTTGAGAGAGAGAGAGACGAGTTTGGGAGTACAAATTTATGACGAACTTTGACACTCTCAGTGCTGGAATGAATGTGTCGCATGGATTTATGTCTTTTTACATCAATTAAGGAATTTCCTTTTAAAACCTTGCGGGGCAACACAGAACTAGACCCCAATCAGAGACCATAAAACATCCAGACTCCTTATCTATGAACTGGTCCAATGTTTATATTTATGTTTCTCCCTCTCCCATATTGATAGTTCTGCTTCACGTCACTTGTCTTATCTATTGCATTTTTTCTAGGCTGTATTGTGCATAAATATGTGACTTCAGATTTTGTATTAGTCTAGCCTGATGAAGAGACCTGGGTAGTCTCGAAAGCTTGCAATGTATTACCATCTTTTCAGTTAGCCATTAAAAGGTATCAACTACTGAGGACTCTCAATCCTGAATATTTTTATGTTCTCCCCGTGTTTGCGTGGGTTTCCTCCGGGTTTCCTCCCACACTCCAAAGACATACTGATAGGGAATTTAGATTGTGAGCCCCATCGGGGACAGTGATGAAAATGTGTGCAAATTGTAAAGCGCTGCGGAATATGTTAGTGCTATATAAAAATAAAGATTTTTATTATTATTATAGAGGTTTAGCCCAATCAAATGGAATAGCAGGAATAATTTTTTTTTTAAAGACGTTCGGAGTTACAAAGATATTGACTATGTTAACCTTTTATATATTTTGTCAGATATGTATGTTTCACTACTTCCATGCTCTTCACCTTCTTTTTTACTTCTCCGACACTTTCTCCTTCATGATCCTCAGCAGCAGCATCTTTTTTATCAACTACTTCTTCACCTTATTCATCTTCTTCTTCACCTTCTTCCTATTATTCTTTTTTTTACATTCTTCATATTCTTCTTATTCAACTATTATTCTTTTTCATATTCTACTTCTTCATCTTCTTCTTCAACATATTATTATTTGTGACAGGTATTCCTGTAGTTATCCATAAAAGTTTGAAGATTACACCTTCCGTTCTGCCTGTCACAAAAGATTTACAACAGGATTTGTCCACGTTCAGTTTGGCCTACAGCAGCAGGCATTTTCCAGGGGCACCACGAGGAGGAACGGACTCACCCCCATACACTGCTTAGTCTTCTTCTGCTTATAACTTAGATAATATCTTTTGCTCTGATTTTTAGTTTTATGCTTAATGTTCTTTTGCTTTTGGTTCTTCTGCTTTTTGTTCTTCTGCTTCTTGGTCTTCTGTCTCTTGTTGTTTTGTATCTTGGTGGCTGTCTTCATGTTTTTTGTCCTCTTGGTCATCTTCTTCAGAGTCATCTTTTTGGTCTTCTTCGGGGTGGTCTTCCGGGTTGCCGTCTTCAGGGTCATTGCTTTCGTGGTCGTCATCTTCTTTGGGGTGGTCTTCAGGGTCGTCGTCTTCAGGGAGATCCAGAGTGATAACCAAAAACCATTTCCAAAAGCTTGAACTTGGAAAAGTAGCAGAAGGTACAAGAAGGCTGTGGAACTGCCGAGAACCAGCTGACGGTACTGGAACCCAGATGGGTAGCAGAAGGAACAAGAGCCAAAGGAACTGCCGAGAACCAGCTGACGGTGCTGGAACCCGGATGGGTAGCAGAAACTGCAAGAGCTAATGGAACTAGCGAGGACCAGCTGACGGTGTTAGAACCTGGAGAGGCAGCAGAAGGAACAAGAGCCAATGGCACAACCGTGGACCAGCTGATGGTGCTGGAAAACGGTTACAAAGCAGGAGGTACCTGTGCTAGAAAGCACTACCAAGGACCAGCAGACGTTGCTGGAACTCGGATACCGAGAAGGAGGCACCCAAGCCAACGGCACTGCCGAGAACCAGCTGACGGTACTGGAACCCGAATGGGTAGCAGAGGGTACCCATGAAAAACAAAGTTGCAAGGCTGCGAGCTGGCTGCAGTTACCGAAACCCACAGTCCTTACAGGGGGTGCTTGTCTTATTGGCACTACGGAACCAGCCTTTATTACCAGAACCCGCAGCCCACATAGAAAGCACCTAAACTGCAGGCACCATAGACTCGGCTAACCCGACTGCAACACGACAGAACAACGCATTGGTGGCAAAGTGACGTTGACACTACCCGGAAACAGCAGGCGTGCTGGAACCAGGCTGGGCAGGAGGGAGTACCTGTGCCAAAGACACTGCCGAGAACCAGCTGACGGTGCTGGAACCCGGAGGGGCAGCAGAAGGAACAAGAGCCAATGGCACTACCGAGGACCAGCTGACGGTGCTGGAACACGGTTACTAAGCAGGAGGTACCTGTGCTAGAAAGCACTACCAAGGACCAGCAGACATTGCTGGAACTCGGACACCGAGAAGGAGGCACGTAAGGCAAAGGCACTGCCGAGAATCAGCTGACGGTGCTGGAACCCGGAGGTGCAGAAGAAGGTACCCATGAAAAACAAAGTTGCAAGGCTGCGAGCGGCCGCAGTTACCGAAACCCACAGTCCTTACAGGGGGTGCTTGTCCTATTGGCACTACGGAACCAGCCTTCATTATCAGAACCCGCAGCCCACATAGGAAGCACCTAAACTGCAGGCACCATAGACTCAGCTAACCCAACCGCAACATGACAGGACAACGTATTGGTGGCAAAGTGACGTTGACACTACCCAGAAACAGCAGGAGTGCTGGACCCAGGCTGGGCAGGAGGGAGTACCCGTGCCAAAGACACTGCCGAGAACCACCTGACGGTGCTGGAACCCGTATGGGTAGCAGAAGCTGCAAGAGCAAATGGAACTAGCGAGGACCAGCTGACGGTGCTGGCACCCGGAGGGGCAGCAGAAGGAACAAGAGCCAATGGCACAACCGTGGACCAGCTCACGGTGCTGGAATATGGTTACTAAGCAGGAGGTACCTGTGCTAGAAAGCACTACCAAGGACCAGCAGATATTGCTGGAACTCGGATACCGAGAAGGAGGCACCTCAGCCAAAGGCACTGCTGAGAACCAGCTGACGGTGCTGGAACCCAGATGGGTAGCAGAAGGAACAAGAGCCAATGGCACAACCGTGGACCAGCTGACGGTGCTGGAACATGGTTACTAAGCAGGAGGTACCTGTGCTAGAAAGCACTACCAAGGACCAGCAGACGTTGCTGGAACTCGGATACCGAGAAGGAGGCACCTAAGCCAAAGGCACTGCCGAGAACCAGCTGACGGTGCTGGAACCCGGATGGGTAGCAGAAGGTACCCATGAAAAACAAAGTTGCAAGGCCGCGAACCAGCCGCAGTTACCGAAACCCACAGTCCTTACAGGGGGTGCTTGTACTATTGGCACTACGGAACCAGCCTTTATTACCAGAACCCGCAGCCCACATAGGAAGCACCTAAACTGCAGGCACCATAGACTTGGCTAACCCGACCGCAACACGACAGGACAACGTATTGGTGGCAAAGTGACGTTGATACTATCCAGAAACAGCAGGCTGCTGGAACCAGGCTGGGCAGGAGGGAGTACCCGTGCCAAAGACACTTCTGAGCAGCTACTGGTGATGTTGGAGCCCAGGGTCAATCTGGGTGTAGGCTGAGGCCTAATTTCATCAAGTTTTATATCTGTTGTAGACTACTACTGATTTTAAACGTGCTCCAATTAGGACTCTGGCTCCACTCTGTCTTTAGTATGTACCCTGGCCTCCAACACCGTCAGTTGCTGCTCAGAAGTGCTGTCTGCACAATCATCACTTGTTCCTGTGTTACTGAGGTTCAGTAATGTCAGCTGATCCCCTGATGTGTGTCCGGCAATGTCTCCTGCTCTGTCCACATTCCTGTGGACAGAGCAGGAGACATTGCCGGACACACATCAGGGGATCAACTGACGTTACTGAGCCCCAGTAACACAAGAACAAGTGATGATTGTGCAGATGGCACTTCTGAGCAGCAACTGGCGGTGTTGGAGGACAGGGTAAATACTAGAGACAGTGGAGCCAGAGGCCTAATTGGAGCACGGTTAAAAATCAGTAGTAGTGTGAATGTGGAGGCAGCAGTAGACATTGCCGGACAAACAGCAGGGGAGCAGCTGGCATTACTGAACCCCACTAACACAGGAGCTAGTGTTTTTCTCTGTGCAGATGGCACTTCTGAGCAACAACTGGCTGTGTTGGAGCCCAGGATCAATCATGGAGTAGGCTGAGGCCTACTTGGAGCAAGCTTAATATCTGATGCAGGGTGAATGTGGAGGGAGCAGCAGATATTGCCGGACACACAGCAGGGGAGCAGCTGACGTTACTAAACCCCACTAACACAGGAGCTAGTGTTTTTTTCTGTACAGACAGCACTTCTGAGCAACAACTGGCTGTGTTGGAGCCCAGGATCAATCATGGAGTAGGCTGAGGCCTACTTGGAGCAAGCTTAATATCTGACGCGGGGTGAATGTGGAGGGAGCAGGAGATATTGCTGTACACACACAGCAGGGGAGCAGCTCGCGTTACTGAACCCCACTAACACAGGAGCTAGTGTTTTTTTCTGTGCAGACGGCACTTCTGAGCAACAACTGGCTGTGTTGGAGCCCAGGATCAATCATGGAGTAGGCTGAGGCCTACTTGGAGCAAGTTTAATATCTGATGCGGGGTGAATGTGGAGGGAGCAGGAGATATTGCAGGACACACAGCAGGGGAGCAGCTGATGTTACTGAACCCCACTGACACAGGAGCTAGTGTTTTTTTCTGTGCAGACGGCACTTCTGAGCAACAACTGGCTGTGTTGGAGCCCAGGATCAATCATGGAGTAGGCTGAGGCCTACTTGGAGCAAGCTTAATATCTGATGCGGGGTGAATGTGGAGGGAGCAGGAGATATTGCTGTACACACACAGCAGGGGAGCAGCTCGCGTTACTGAACCCCACTAACACAGGAGCTAGTGTTTTTTTCTGTGCAGACGGCACTTCTGAGCAACAACTGGCTGTGTTGGAGCCCAGGATCAATCATGGAGTAGGCTGAGGCCTACTTGGAGCAAGTTTAATATCTGATGCAGGGTGAATGTGGAGGGAGCAGGAGATATTGCAGGACACACAGCAGGGGAGCAGCTGATGTTACTGAACCCCACTGACACAGGAGCTAGTGTTTTTTTCTGTGCAGACGGCACTTCTGAGCAACAACTGACTGTGTTGGAGCCCAGGATCAATCATGGAGTAGGCTGAGGCCTACTTGGAGCAAGTTTAATATCTGATGCGGGGTGAATGTGGACTGAGCAGGAAATATTGCCGGACACACAGCAGGGGAGCAGCTGGCGTTACTGAACCCCACTCACACAGGAGCTGGTGTTTTTTTCTGTGCAGACGGCACTTCTGAGCAACAACTGGCGGTGTTGGAGCCCAGGGATTGCAGTTCAGGTGGTAGAAACATGAATACAACAGGAGACCTGGATACTGTTGCCAACCAATTATTTATTCTGGAAGAGGACTGGCAAATTCCAATGAGATCCAGGCCTTGTTCATTTTCAGAAAAGTAAGCCGGTCAACGTTATCGGAGGATAGTCGCTGCGACGATCTGTTAGTACACCACCTGCGGCACTAAAGACGCGTTCCAATAATACACTGGCAGCAGGGCAAGCCAGCACCTCCAATGCATACTGACTGAGCTCTAGCCATGTATCCAGCTTAGAGACCCAAAATTTGAAGGGGGAAGAGCCGTCTGGGAGTACACTGACAGGGCAAGACATGTAGTCTGTCAACATCTGACGGAAACATTGCCTCCTGCTGACTGAAGCCGTCTGTGATGGTGTAGACATTTGTGGCGGGCACACAAAACTTTGATACATTTGGGCCATACTGGTCTTTCCTTGTGCTGAGGCGCTGCCTCTGCTCTCTCTTTGTGCAGAGCTTCCGCCACTGCCTCGACGCACAGAGCTGCTTTGTAAAGCACTAGCAGCACTGCTCTCGGGTGGAATGGAGAACATGATGGAATGCACCAGTGTGTCTTGGTACTACTGCATTTTACACTCCCGGTTCAACAGTGTTATGAGGCTTTGTAAGTTGTCCCGGTAGCGAGGATCTAGGAGGGTGTACACCCAATAATCAGTCGTGTTAAAAATGTGTGCAATGCGGCGGTCGTTTCTCAGGCACTGGAGCATGAAATCAACCATGTGCTGCAGACCCCCAACTGCCCAAGAAACTCTGTCCCCTGCTTGAGGCGTCATCTCTGCCTGCTCTGCATCACCCCACCCTCACTGTACATACTGACTACTAGAGCATTGTGTACCTCCCTCCTCTGGAGAGATGTCTTCCTCCTCCATTGACTTCATCCTCCTCACAAAGTGTCCCCTGCCTAGGCCTTTGTGAGGAACCACGTAGCGCAGACTGTCCAGAAGCAGATGGCATTTGTGACTCCTCATCTTGCACCTCTTCCAAAACCTCTTCCCTTAGTGCTTGCAGTGTTTTTTGAAGCAGGCAGATAAGGGGGACAGTCATGCTGACTAGTGCATCATCTGCACTCACCATCCACGTGGAACCATTGAAGGCACGCAAACCAAGGCAGATGTCCTTCATAGAGGCCCACTCAGTGGTGCTGAAATGTGACTGGCGCACAGTGCGACTTGTTTGCGCCTGATGCAGCTGGTACTCCATTACTGCTGCCTGTTGCTCACACAACCGCTCCAACATATGTAACGTTGAATTCCACCTGGTGGGTAGGTCACATATGATGCAATGTTCCGGAAGGCGGAATCGGCGCTGCAGAGCTGCAATGCGCGATCTTGCCATGCTGGAACGCCGCAAGTGAGCGCACTCTATGCGGACCTTGTGCAGCAGTGCATCAAGATCCGGATAGTCTCTTAGAAAGCTCTGCACAACCAAGTTGAGCACATGTGCCACACATGTTTCCACATATTTGTGGTATTGAGGTTGCTGGCACTTTTCCCTCTTTTGACTTTCTGATGACACAGCTTGCATTTGACAAAGCAAATGTCCTCTGCAACTGTGTCAAAAAAGGACCATGCACTGCAAGTCCTGGGAGCGCCCATTTTGGCTTTTGGAAGAGGAATGCTCCTAACGGGTGCCGAAGTGGTGGCTACAGGCAACCAAGTCTGCCCCCTCCCTCTCTCTCCTGTTTTGGCCGTTCGGGGAATCTCTTCCTCAGAGCTGCTCCCACCACCTTCCTGTTCCTCTCGCCATGATGGGTCAAGGACCTCATCATCTACACTCCCCTCTTCAAACACCTGCTTCTCCTGGGTAGTCTCGGCAGCACCGTATGCACCAGAAAGTGGCACCTGAGTCTCATCATCTGATGCGTACTGAGGTGTGCTGACCATAGGCACTGGCCCACCCGCCTCTTCAGATTCAGAGGGACAAAGCAGTTGCGCATCACTGCATACTCCCTCTTCTTCACATTCTAGAATGCTGCTTGGCTGGCCCCCTCTTTCCAAGCCAACAGATTCAGAGAACAGAAGTAGAGAATGAGATGGCTCCTGTACAGGGCTCTCTGACTGGCTGGGCAATTTGGCAGGTGGTGAAGAGACAGATGGTTGCTCCTCAGTGCTCTGGCGCTGAGAGGATGTGGAAGTCATTGAAGTCGATGCGTTAGCTGCCATCCATCCGACAACGGCTTCGATTTGTTCGCCCCGCAGCAGTGGGGTACGGCGAGGTCCTACAAACCTGCGCATAAAGGACTGTTGCCTGGTAAACCTGGGGGATGCTGAGTCACTGGTGCCCTCAGCAGGCACAGAATCCCCACGTCCTCTCCCTGCTGAATCCCCATGTCCTCTGCCTGCTGCAAATCCACGCCCACGACCACGTGCCTTACTCCCTGCCTTCTTCATCTTGGTAGACAGATAAAGATAGGCAGAAAAGTACAAAGGGGTGCTTAGTGTGCTTATTCCTGAACAGCTGCTGACAGGTATAAGAAACACTAATTTTATAAAGTGTGTGGATTACACTTTAATATGAGCTAATGTGGCCTACACAACTGTCTAGTGAAGTGTTTGGTGAGCTTTATTTACGTGTTTTTTTTTTCAAAAAAACAAAAAGGATGTGACCAAAGATGTGAAAGCAATAGTATCACAAACTTTTTGGAGCTATTACAATGCAGGAAGGTAACCTACAATGCAATAGATGAGGCTCCAAAAAGTAGGCTAATACTATTCTGGCTGCAGCTGCAGGGCACAAGCCAGAAAAAAGGCTCCTCTATCTACTCCTATATAGCGTTTGCAACCAACCAATGTAGATGGATACGGATGGAAGCACACTAATAGGAGCAAAGAATCAGGAAAAATGAGCTGCAATAAAACAAAAAAAGGACTATGTATGAGGCAGTGACGTATGCTGAGCGGCCTACAACCAGAGGTGGTGCAGGACACACTACAACGTGAGCTGCACTCACACACAGAGACCTCTCAGACAGCCATGAACAGTGCAGATAACTAGGCACTAGCACTGAAAGACTGCAGAAAGGCTTTGCTGTCTACTACTATAGTGTTTGCAACCAATGTATATGGATAAGGATGGATGCACACTAATAGGAGAATTAATGAAAAATGAGCAGCAATAAAAGAAAAATATGTATGAGGCAGTGACGCACGCTGAGCGGCCTACAACCAGAGGTGGCTGCAGGACACACTACACAGCGTGAGCTGCACTCACACAGACCTTGCAGACAGCTGTGGACAGCGCTGCAAGGCAAAAGAAAGCTACACTGATTGATAATGTAGCCTGGGTAAAGCACAATATTATTTGGAAAATCACTATCTCTAACTGTCCCTCAGCCTGTCCCTAACTGAATTCACAGCAGAGTGAACCCTAAATGGCGACGGCTTTTATAGTGCATCATGACATCATTTCAGCAGCCAATCACAGCCATGCCATTAGTTAACATGCCTACATGCCTAACAGGATGTGCCCACACTTCTGAGGATTCCTCATTGGCTGAATCAAATCAAACTGGCTGATAGCATTATGGGAACTTCCGATTCCGGTATTCGATATGCTAAAAGTATCGGAACTCAGTATCAGAATTCTGATACCGCAAATATCGGCCGATACCCAATGCTTGCGGTATTGGAATGCTCCACACTATCTGTGAATGATCTATTAGTGTGCATGAGCTGCCATTTTTCACGATAATGCGAGTTCTGTTTGCACAGCAAAATGTGCTGCCGAGAACATTTGTTTTATGCAGCTCAAAAGAGCATTTCACTCAATGAAGGTGCATTTTGCTCATTCGTCTGAGGATCGGCAGCCTGTCTACACTACAAGATAAAAAATGTCTACCATGGACAAGCTTAGCAGAAGCCATTCCGTTTATCAGATGTTAGAGTTTGCCCTTTAGCCACTGTATAGGGATCGGAACTTCCACGGCGACCACTGAGTTGGGGCTATGGAGTCAGCTGCTGACCAAGGGTGTAAACTGGCAAGAGTGTGCAGGTAGAACTAGAAAATGCTAGAATGTTCAGAGCAATGGGCTTAGGTCAGTAACCGAAAAAACCCACTAGAACAGGAACTCTGATCAAGTGGTATGAAGCGGGTAAGTAAAGTGATATCTGGCAACTCCCAGCAGTAAGCTGGAAGTTTTAGCTTGGTGTGGTGTTGACCCATTAGCCCAAGAACGGAGATAAATATTCCAGATGGGCAGTGTACACACCCATATTGCCAGACTGGATGATACTACAGGTCCCAGCCACCCTAGTCTGTGTCAGACCACAGCATGCACCACCAGAGCTTCTGACCCTGACATTTTCCCAACACCAGCACTTGCAGAATGAAAATGTAGGCACCTGATGACAGAAGCAAACAGGAGCAGGTCCCAGAGGTGATGTGAGGGTTTGTGACAGAATGATTGTTAGGGTAAGTAACCATTTGTGAGAAAAACGGACAAGTGAAATCCGATAAAAAATCGGATTGCACTCGGACCAATGTTATTCAATGGGTGACATCTCATCTATGATTTTTTTCCCAGCTGAAATTGGAGTGACAAAAAAATTGCAGCATGCTGCGATTTGCAGCATATCTTGGACAAGACTCACCAATGCAAGTCAATGGATACCAGAAAAAAATCGCACAGCACTCGCACCATAGTCAAATTGTAAAGAAAACACAGACACCCAGAAAAAAATCCTTTAATTGAAATAAAGACACAGACTCCTTTAAAATTCTTAATTAAACCATACTTACGACCTCACCTAATTTCCCGAAGCCCTCGATCTCCTGTAATAAAAGTAAAATAATAAACCAACAATATACCATACCTGTCCATTGTTGTGTCCCACGCCATAATCCATATCTGTGGAAAAATAATTTTCAACCTGGACAGTTTAAAGATGCGACCGCCCCGGTTGAAAACCACTGGTGAATGAGGAGATGCTGCGAGCGCAGCCTCAGTGACTAGCAGTGACGTGACTCAAGCTGCGCTCCCTCACAGTCTGAACTGTGGTGACCTCTGGAGTGTGGGAAAATGCTAGTGAGGAGGGCATCGCAGTTCATGCTCAGTGTATTCACAGCAGATCACTCTGAGAAAATTCTCGCAGTGATCTGCTGTGAATACACTGAGCTTGAACATTTGAACATTTCTGAAAGCACTGTTTTTTTTGTTATTTTGACCAATACTCATTTTCAGAAAAAAAAACAAAATAAAACTAATTGCTTGGAATTTTGGAGACATGTTGTCCGAAGTTTCATGAATAAGATACTCCAAAAAGACATTTTCAATCCATCACCTGTATGTACAAAAATATGCCTCAATAATATATGCAATAGAGACGACTCCTTTACTTAAATGAAACAACAGGAGAAAAATAGAGTCCAAAGCTATTTAGAGTAAAGTTAAGCTTTTATTGTAGCAAAAAAGACACATGTGAGAAGACAAGACAAGTTAATTTGTCAATAGATAAGGCATCATTAGTTAAATAACCCAGAACCAATAAAAAAAGAGAACAGACCAGCACATGAACAGTAAAGGCCCCGTCTCACTAAGCGATCTCTGTAGCGAGCTCGCTGCTGAGTCACAACTTTTGTGACGTAACAGCAATCTCACCAGCGAGATCGCTGTGTGTGACAGCGATCAGCGAGCGGCCCCCCTGCCGGTATCGCTGATTGCTGGAAGAAACCTCTGGACATTTCTTTGGTCACTGGTCTCCCGCTGGCCAGCACGCATCGCTGTGTGTGACAGGCGGGAGACCAGCGATCAGGTGTAAAAAATAATAAAAATAAAAAATATAGTTATTTTCACCTTGCGATGTCCCGTTCAGCCATCCTGCCTCTCTCCACGCACCCGGTCCCAGTGATCCTTTGCACGAATGACAGCGAGACTTTGTTATCCCTCGAGACCGTGACATCTCACGGTCATTCTCGCAAAGGATCACTGGGATCGGAGCGTGGAGAGAGGCGGGATGGCTGAACGGGACGTCGGAAGGTGAGAATAACTATATTTTTTATTTTGATTCTATTTTTTACAGGGATGGCCAGCGATGCCGGGCGCTCGGCATCGTTGTGCTGATCGCTGGTGAAGCTGTCTGTGTGACAGCTCACCAGCGATCACATAGCGACTTACTAGCGATCCTGACACCTTGATATCGGTGTCGGGATCGCTGGTAAGTCGCTTAGTGTGACGGGGCCTTAATTGTAATATCCAAATGGATAGCCTAATGAGGGATAATTAAATCTTAGAGGTACATAAATGTACCAGAGCTGGACATATATCCTAAAAAAAATGACAGAATAATCTCATGCTTGTAAACCATTATATAAGTTATTGCACTTCGCCCACTGTTTTACCAAAATTAAATAGTTATCATAATGGGGATGGCTGGCATAGATGTTAAAGAACCCCAATATATTTGTATATGCAAAGTTACCTGCACGGGTTCCAACACATCCAGGACAGCCAGAAACTCCACCATGAAGATATCAGGTCATACAACATGTACACTCATGAAGGGCGGAGTGCCCGTCATAAAAAATGGTGATGTTCACAAGGAGGGGTAAGTAGCGTTGAAACTGTGCTAAGTAAACATCATAAACGGCTCAAAAAAGCGGTAATAACATGCCCATCATGGCTTGGTAATAGACATATGCTGGTCAGGATACCCCAATGCGCGTTTCGCTGTTTTGAATACCGCTTCCTCTGGGGCGTGGCTTAAATGTTGAAAATGCCTGTTTAAATATGTAGCTGAGTAGGTCATCTGACTAAAAAGAAGCCAATGTGGTAGCGGTGATTAAGCGCATGCACAATGCACAAAGGGTGAACTCCACCTCCCCAGTCATAACAGGATGCGCCCGCAATGCCCGATGATGACCGGAGCCCAGCCGTCACCAGGGCAAAGCTGGGAGGTGTGTCGTGTGATGGAGCGGCACCCGGAAGGCGTCCTGAACAGAACGCTATCCAAGCTCCACCCAAAGCACGTGACTCACTGATGTCACACGGGGGAGACCGGCGCCTTGGTCATCACCTCGGCAACGCAGGAATCAAGCTGACACACCAGTGCTGCTGGGAGATGATCGGCGCCTGACCATCACCCCAGTGACGCAAGGCATGCCCCGGAGACAAGGGAGGGTGAGCCTACGCCACCACCACATGTGCAAGAATATATATATATATATATATATATAAATGAGTAATTCTGATAATATGCAAGTAGTACATAGTTATAATTAAACCATTTTATACTTGAAATACCTGAAAATAAATGTAGTGCCATGATCATGACATGTAATATGGGCAGAACATGAAAAATAATAAATGAATAAAAAAATCAAATACATTATCAAAATATCCATAATCAAACCCAGGGACGAAAACAATAATATGGGGAAAAGAGATAAAGAACCCACGCCATCACCGCATATACAGCATATATATGACTATAGCCATTTCAAGAATAATACATACCGTAAATTGCACATTATTGACTAAACAGACCAAACCTGAAAATCTTTGTTATAACATGTAATGTGAACAAACATGCAAGCATATAGCACAGGTGAGTCAAAAAGTCAATTACATTCTCAAGATATCCGCAAAATGGATGGCTTCTGATAGATCTTCATTTTTTCAAATTTTTCCTTTTTGGGAACTTGCTTAACAGTTATCATGAAGTAACGTCCAAAATTTGCAAAAAAATTGCAAAAAAAAAAGAAAGGGCAAATGACTTTAATGAGATTACCTAAAGTCAAACATGAAGAGAGAACATATATTAAAAAACTAATTAAAAAACAAACAAATTAAAAACAAGGACTGGTGACACCATATAGGCGGCAGAGAGGCTAAAGTTGCACCTAATCATAAAAAGGATGCAAAACCAAGAGTCTCATTCAAACCATGTGGTGTCATGGTCCCAAGGACCATGATCCACCTGCATTCCTTCTGTGCCAGAAGGTGTTTTATATCACCTCCATGTATGCCGCTTTTAACATGCTGTATGCCACTGACTAAAAAGGTCGTAAGGTCACAATTATGTGCTATTTTGTAATGTCGGGGAATTGTCTTCAATTGAGTCAAATCTGAGACCGTTTTGGCAGCAAAAATGTCCCGGACATGTTCTCTTGTCCGTACTTTTAATTGGCGACTAGTCAGTCCCACATATATCTTTGCACACCCACAGGTGGCATAATAAATAACCTGTGTAGTATTGCAGGTTATATGTTGCCGTATAGAAAATTTTCTTTTGCCATCTGCTGATTGAAAATTAGATGTGCAAAGGATATTCTTGCATGGCACACAGTCTCCACAGGGAAAACATCCGAGTGGGGGGCAACGAGAATTGAATAGATTTTTAATAGCAGGCACATAATGGGAGTGTACAAGGATGTCACCAAGATTGGGACTCCTGTGATACGTCATTAAGGGACATTCAGATATAAATTTGGTCAATGAAGGTTCAGTTTTTAAAATGTTCCAATGTTTATTTAGAACATCTCTCATTCTATCCCATTCCCCATTGAATGTGGAAATGAATCTAACAGTTCCCTGTTGTTGTTTTTGGTTATTTTTAGGGGTAGGATGTAGTAGAGTTGTACGATTAGCTTTTTTCGCTCTATTGTACCCCCTCTTAATGCAACGATGACTATAACCTCAGGTGGAAAAACGGTCTCGGAGATCCCCCTCTTGATGCTGAAAACTGGTTTCCGATGAACAGATTCTTTTGATGCGAAGAAATTGGCTAACGGGGATGGCCCTGATTGTCGCCCGTGGGTGACAGGATTTGCCACGGAGAAGGGAATTTACCGATCTGGGCTTTCTATAGACATCAGTTTGTACATTAAGCTGCTGATCGACTTGTATTTTGATATCCAATAAATCCACCTCGGTATTACTGTAATTGTATGTTAATTTGATATTGAATCTATTTTGATACAAATTCTCCATGAATTCCTGAAGTTGACTTTGTGATCCCTGCCACACCATGAGCAAGTCATCTATATATCTCAGCCAGCACTGCACATGGTCCACAGACTGGCCACCCTCTCCTGCAAAAACCTCCCTCTCCAAGTAACCTAGGAAAAGGCCAGCGAAAGAGGGTGCACAGGCAGCGCCCATGGCAGTGCCGCACTGCTGCAAATAGAACACATCCCTAAACACGAAAAAGTTGTGCATAAGGAAGTACTCCAATAATTCTAATACCACATCACAAACAGGGCCATCCCAGTTACTGTTCATAAGAAAAAACCCGCAGGCATCGATGCCGTCTTGGTGACGTATGCATGTATATAAGGACTCAATATCAGCAGTAACTAAAAGCATGTTAGGCTCTAAGGACATACCATCGTTCCTCGCCAGTATCCGTTGTTTCAGATGCTGCACATCTCATATCTTCACAGCATAGACAATTGCCTTCAGATGACCCCAAAGATAAAAGTCCCGCCAGGACGTCCTATCGTTTCGGGCATTGGGGGACTGTGTGAGCCTAATAAGTTTGATGTGTCACATGACCCTCTTCCTATTAGAAAAAATAAAGTTGGATCCAAAATGGCCAACTTCATCTTCAAAAGTTTCCCCTCTCCCATATACTAATGTGCCACAAACAGGAAGTTGATATTACCAACTATTCCCATTTTATTTAGGTATATCCATATAAATGGCCCACCCTGTATATATAGAATGTTTGTATTAGATATCATCCATAGTTAATATTCCAACAAGGACTTATTAAATAATCTAAATGACTTGTTACGTTACCAGGCAAGGATAACAATGCTGCCTGTGTGAGTAACAAGTAACAGGATCTCTGCATGCAGCGCTCAATATCTGGCAGGAATTTAGAAATACATCTTAGTGGAAATCCCACTGCTCGGTAAATCTATCCTTTATTCCTAAAGTCTACCACAATGCCATTTTACCATCTATTTCTTAGAGGTAAAACTTGTCTGATTGATTTTTTAAAACACAGGATTTGGCAGAGCTGACTTGTAATTTTGCACCACTCATGATTATTACTTGATAAGGTGTCCACTGTGGTTTCGCATAAGACTTCAGATAATAGTTATACATTAATTAACTAAGTGAGTCATCACAATGCACCAAAGACATTGTGCATTTGATAAAAAAGACAAATCTGATACATCTGTATAAATACCTAGAGTAAAGTGCGGAAATGCAGCAGAACCATGAGTGTAATATACTTTAAATAGGACAGCATCACCGGTACATCTATATATATAATTGTCTTATTCTGTCTGTCTGTCTGTAACTGAAATCCCACGTAGCCAATCGGTCGTGGCCACCCGGCGCAGCACTCAATCGGGCCCAGCGGGCGCAGCGCTTAATCTGTAAAAAATAATTAAAATAAAACAAAGGTTATTCTCACCTTCCGACGGCCTCCGATCTCCTTTCCATGCGCCCGACATCGCGGTCCCAGTAATGCTTAGCGCAAAGGACCAGAGATGACATCACTCTCGCGAGAGCGCAACGTCATCAGCGGTCTAAGGTGCAAAGCATTACTGGGACAGCGAGGCCGAGCGCGCGGAAATATGTAAAAAATAGAATAAAAATAAAAAAATCGTTATATACTCACCTTCCGACGGCCCACGATCTCCACTCCACGCGCCCGGCACCTTCCGGTCCCAGTAATGCTTTGTGCGAAGGGCCAGAGATGACGTCACTCTCGCGAGAGTGCGACGTCATCAGCAGTGTTTCAGGCAAAGCATTACTGGGACCGGAAGATGTCGGGCGCGTGGAGCATGGAGATCACGGGCCGTCGGAAGGTGAGAATATAACTATTTTTATTTTCGCAGAGACCATGCATACCAGGAAAGGGGGGTGACGGGACCATGCTTACCAGGAAAGGGTGGTGAGGGGGACCATGCATACCAGGAAAGGGGGGTGAGGGGGACCACGCATACCAGGAAAGGGGGGTGAGTGTGACCATACATACCAGCAACGGGGGGTGAGGGGACCATGCATACCAGGAAAGGGGGGTGAGAGGGACCATGCATACCAGCAAAGGGGGGGAGGGGGACCATGCATACCAGGAAAAGGGGGAGAGGGGGATCATGCATACTAGGAAAAGGGGGGGTGAGGGTGACCATACATACCAGCAAAGGGGTGAGGGTGACCATGCATACCAGGAAAGAGAGGTGAGGGGACCATGCATACCAGGAAAGGGGGTGAGGGGGACCATGCATACCAGGAAAGGGGGGTGAGGGGATTATGCTTACCAGGAAAGAGGGGTGAGAGGACCATGCATACCAGGATTGGGGGTGAGAGGACCATGCATTCCAGGATTGGAGGGTGAGGGGATCATGCTTACTAGGATTGGGGGATGAGGGGTACCATGCATATCAGGATTGGGGGGTGAGAGGACCATGCATATCAGGATTGGGGGGTGAGGGGACCATGCATACCAGGAAAGGAGGGTGATGGGACCATGTATACTAGGAGAGGGGGGTGAGAGGGACCATGCATACCAGGAAAGGGGGGTGTGGGGTACCATGCATATCAGGATTGGGGGGTGAGGGAACCATGCATACCAGTATAGGGGGGAGGGGTACCATGCATATCAGGATTGGTGTTACGGAGTGTTACGGGTGGCAGAAAACAAGGAGAGCAACACGGAGTGGACCCTCTGGGTCACGGCCCCAGAGCCCCTGCGGGCGAGCTAGAACCAGGTGAAGCCACCCCCTATACAGGGAGTGTTAGGGCAAGCCCACAAGGGATGGAACCGTGACAGCCGGAGCCAAAGGGGCGACTGGATGAGCACCAGAGGAACTAGGGTGGAGAGTCAGCGGAGCAGCGGCACGGGAGGTCAGTGGTAGGAGACAGAAGGACGCAGACACTTGGAGGGTTCGAAGCAGGTAGTGGCTGGAGGCTGCAAGAGAGAGAGAGAGCGGGTGAGAGAGGGCACGGACAAGGAGTACACAGGGCGCTAGCACACCGGGAAGGAGGCAGGGAAACGGAACAGCCAGAGGGGCGAACCGAGAGAGAACAGTCAAGGAAACCTAACAGAGCGGGGGTAGGAGGAGAAGTGTAGCGGGGCCTGAGAGCCTGCAGGGCGCTGGCCAAAAGGACAGCAGTCCGAGAACGATTCACAGGTGTCTTACCTGGGGAGACGCCTGCCAGAAATAGCTGACGGGCACCGCCATGTTGGGGGCGGAGCCACCACGTCACATGACGCCGTCAGAGCTCCGGCCAGAGGAGCGTGGGAGCGACGTCGGGGAGGCCGGAGGTCAGCAGCGGGGACGCGCCGGGGAGCGGGTGCGCGCCGGGAGGTGCGCACAGGACACGGCAGGTGAGTATCAGCGGCGGCCGTGACAGTACCCCTCCCTCTACTCCCTCCTCTCCTAAGGTTGTCGAGAAATCGTTTCATGATCCGAGGAGCATTAATGTTTTCTCGAGGTTCCCAGGACCTCTCCTCAGGGCCGAAACCCTTCCAATCGATCAAAAACAATGTTCGACCTCTAACAGTCTTAGTGGCGAGTATATCTTTAACCTCAAAGGTATTATCAGAAGTGCTGGGTTGGAAATTTTGCGAAGCGGTTGAGTGGTAGTGATTAAATACTGCAGGCTTGAGGAGGGAAACATGAAAAACATTGGGAATTCTTAGCGAGGCAGGCAATTTTAATTTGTAGGCCACGTCATTGACGCGCCTTAGAATCTCAAAAGGACCGATGAAACGTGGATCCAACTTATAGGACGGAACCTTAAGTCTGATATGCCGTGAGGAAAGCCAGACCTTCTCCCCAGGGGAGTACGGAGGAGCATCTAAACGTCTCTTATCGGCGTAATTCTTCATTTTGCAACTGGCTCTCTCAAGGGCCTCCCTGGTGTCCCTCCAAATCTGGGAGAAATCTATCGACACAGCATCCGCCGCCGGTACACCCGAGGTGGGGGAAACGGGAAGGGGAATGCCGGGATGTAGACCAAAAACCACAAAAAAAGGGGACTTGGTAGAGGCCTCACTGGGGTGATTATTGTACGCGAATTCAGCCCATGGAAGAAGAGAAACCCAGTCATCCTGGTGCGCGTTAGAAAAATGCCGGAGGTACGAAGTCAGGACTTGATTGACCCGTTCCACCTGTCCGTTAGACTGGGGATGATAGGCCGATGAAAAATCCAGAGTTATCTTCATCAACCCGCAGAGAGCTCGCCAGAATCGAGAGGTGAATTGGACTCCTCTGTCCGAGACAATGTGCTGTGGAAAGACATGGAGACGGAAGACGTGGAGCAAGAAAATCTTCGCCAACTCGGGGGCAGAAGGCAGACCAGACAAGGGAACGAAGTGAGCCATTTTTGAAAACCGATCCACGACCACTAAGATAACCGAACACCTCGAGGACTCTGGCAGATCAGTGATGAAGTCCATAGCTATGTGGGTCCAAGGAGTCGTGGGTATGGGTAATGGGTGTAGGAGCCCATAAGGTCGGGATCGAGGAACCTTGTTCCTGGCACACGAAGGACAGGAAGCGATGAAGTCCAGGACGTCTTGGCGAAGCGATGGCCACCAATAATGGCGAGAGACGAGACAGAGAGTCTTCCTTATTCCAGCGTGTCCAGAAAATTTAGATGAGTGTCCCCAGTGTAAGACCCTAGCCTTGTCCCTGCTCGGAACGAAGGTCTTACCGGGTGGTGAAGAAAGTACGTTTAGGGGAGCCACAGTGATAATTTTAGCTGGATTGATGATGTGTGCCGGGTCATCTTCACTGTCCACAGGCGAAAAGGACCGAGACAGGGCATCAGCCTTGACGTTCTTATTCGCTGGCCGGAAATGGAGCTGGAAATCAAAGCGCCCGAAGAACAAGGACCATCTAGCTTGACGCGGGTTGAGCCTTTGGGCAGTCTGAACATAAGCCAAATTCTTATGATCCGTGAATATGGTAAACGGATGGACAGCTCCTTCAAGAAGATGGCGCCACTCTTCAAGGGCGAGTTTAATGGCCAGTAGTTCTCTGTCTCCGATAGCGTAATTACGTTCTGGGGCGGAGAAAACCTTGGAGAAGAACCCACATGTGACCACGCGTCCAGAGGAGGTTTTTTGTAGAAGAACCGCTCCTGCACCCACAGACGAAGCATCAACCTCCAGAAAAAATGGCCTACTGGCATCTGGACGGTGGAGTACTGGGGCTTTAGCGAATTCCTGCTTTAAATCTTTAAAAGCGGCTTCAGCCTCCCGCGGCCAGGAGTGGGGATTAAACCCTTTGCGAGTGAGAGCAGAGATAGGCTTGACTAGAGAGGAAAAATGCGGAATGAATTGCCAGTAAAAATTGGCGAAGCCCAAAAAACGCTGGATTGCCTACAATCCTTGGGGACGCGGCCACTTGAGAACGGCAGAGACCTTTTCAGGATCCATCTCCAAGCCAGTGCTCGAAACGATGTAGCCAAGGAACGGTAGAGAGGACTGCTCAAAGAGGCATTTCTCCAACTTAACGAACAGGTAATTCTCCCTGAGACGATGTAGAACCTGACGGACATCTCGGCGGTGGGTAGACAAGTCGGGAGAGAAAATCAAGATGTCGTCCAGATAGACCACTACACAGACATAGAGGAGATCTCGAAAGACGTCATTGACGAGTTCTTGGAAAACTGCAGGAGCGTTGCAGAGTCCAAATGGCATCACCAAGTACTCGTAATGCCCGTCCCGTGTGTTGAATGCCGTCTTCCATTCATCCCCGGATCGTATACGAACTAGGTTGTAGGCTCCTCGCAGATCCAGCTTGGTGAAGACTCGTGTTCCTCTCAGGCGATCGAAGAGTTCAGGAATTAATGGAAGCGGGTACTTGTTTTTTACCGTGATGCGGTTAAGGCCCCGATAATACACGGACGAAGAGTCCCATCTTTCTTCTTCACAAAAAAGAAGCCTGCACCAGCCGGCGAGGAAGACTTTCGAATGAAGCCTTTGGCTAGGTTCTCTTGGATGTACTCCAACATAGCTTGCGTCTCGGCTAAAGAGAGAGGAAAAATTCTGCCACGGGGAGGAGTGGCACCAGGAATGAGCTCAATAGGGCAGTCATACGGTCGGTGAGGTGGAAGAACTTCAGCCTCCTTCTTGTCGAAGACATCCGCGTAGATCCGATAAGCGGGCGGCAAACTAGAGGGACCAGGGAGGAGACGGGGCACACCTATGGGATGCACCGGCTGCAGACACCGGCACCGACAAGAGTCCCCCCAGCACAAAACATTGCCGTTACACCAATCCAAAGTGGGTTCATGGAGTCGCAACCAGGGAAGACCGAGGAGAATAGGATGAGAGATACCAGCTAAAACAAAAAACGAGATTTTCTCCTTGTGCAAGGCGCCAACTTGAAGCTCGACCTCGTGCGTAACTAACTTGACGGTCTCTTGCAAGGGATTGCCGTCTATGGATGCATGGACTTGGGGATTCTCGAGGGCCTTCACAGGGACCGAAAATTGGGAAACTACATCGAGTCTAATAAAATTCCCAGCGGCGCCAGAGTCCACGTAGGCTGCCAAGGAGACCCGCTTGCCACCCACATGCAATAGGACAGATAGAGAAAGGGGTTGAGAGGAATCATGCACACCTAGGGAGGCCTCTCTTACCTGACCTAGGCGAAGAAGTTTTCCGGACGATCCGGGCAGGCACGGAGCAAATGAGACCCGCTACCGCAATAGAAACATAAGCCGTGAGAACTTCTCTCCTTACGTCGTTGTTCGGAGAGTTTCAAGCGATCTACTTGCATAGGTTCGGGTCCAGACACGGAGGGAAAGGCTCTAGACCAACTCATCCTTTATCCGACCCGAAAGCCCCCTCCAAAAAGCTCCTACCAAAGCCTCATTGTTCCAACCCAAATTGGACGACAGAGTCCGGAATTGGATGGCATACTGCCCCACGGTAAGGGACCCCTGAGACAAACTGAACAGAGATTCGGTGGTGGAGGCGAGACGACATGGCTCATCGAATACACGACGAAAAGTGTCCAAAAAATTTGACAAAAGAGTAACCAGGGGGTCATCACGCTCCCAGATGGGGTTTACCCATGCCAAAGCGTCCCCCTCGAGGTGAGAGATTATGAAGGCCACTCTAGAGCGATCTGTGGGGTATGCTTGAGGCTACAACTCGAAATGGAGGCGACACTGGTTCAGGAAACCTCGGCATAGTTTTGCGTCACCGTTATAACGGGGGGGTTTGGCCAACCGTGGAAGGGGGTGAGGACCGGTAACAGGAGGAGGAGCAGCCGCGGCTGCCTGGAGCGCGAGTAAGCGGCCATCAACTGAAGCCATGTAACTGAGGATGTGACTCTGTGCGTCCCGCAGCTGCGCTAACTCTTGCTGTAAGCCAGCCAGCTGGGCCGCATTACTGGGATCGGAGGTTTGGAGAGCGGAGAGACGCGCGTCCATTGATTTCATGACGGACATTATGCGCGTTTGGTTCTCGCGTAAAAAAAGTAACTCCTTCTGCGTAGCCGTGACTCCAGCGGGGTCCATGGCCTGTGAATCTGTTACGGAGTGTTACGGAGTGTTACGGGTGGCAGAAAACAAGGAGAGCAACACGGAGTGGACCCTCTGGGTCACGGCCCCAGAGCCCCTGCGGGCGAGCTAGAACCAGGTGGAGCCACCCCTATACAGGGAGTGTTAGGGGCAAGCCCACAAGGGATGGAACCGTGACAGCCGGAGCCAAAGGGGCGACTGGGTGAGCACCAGAGGAACTAGGGTGGAGAGTCAGCGGAGCAGCGGCACGGGAGGTCAGTGGTAGGAGACAGAAGGATGCAGACACTTGGACGGTTCGAAGCAGGTAGTGGCTGGAGGCTGCAAGAGAGAGAGAGAGCGGGTGAGAGAGGGCACGGACAAGGAGTACACAGGGCGCTAGCACACTGGGAAGGAGGCAGGGAAACGGAACAGCCAGAGGGGCGAACCGAGAGAGAACAGTCAAGGAAACCTAACAGAGCGGGGGTAGGAGGAGAAGTGTAGCAGGGCCTGAGAGCGTGCAGGGCGCTGGCCAAAAGGACAGCAGTCCGAGAACGATTCACAGGCGTCTTACCTGGGGAGACGCCTGCCAGAAATAGCTGATGGGCGCCGCCATGTTGGGGGCGGAGCCACCGCGTCACATGACGCGGCGCCGCCATGTTGGGGGCGGAGCCACCGCGTCACATGACGCCGTCAGAGCTCCGGCCAGAGGAGCGTGGGAGCGACGTCAGGGAGGCCGGAGGTCAGCAGCAGGGACGCGCCGGGGAGCGGGTGCGCGCCGGGAGGTGCGTACAGGACACGGCAGGTGAGTATCAGCGGCGGCCGTGACAATTGGAGGGTGAGAGGACCATGCATATCAGTATTGGGGGGTGAGAACCATACATATCAGGATTGGGGGTGAGAACCATATATATCAGGATTGGGGGGTGCATTATTGCATTATTATTAAAACTTCATAAATAAACTACATACATATTCTAGAATACCCGATGCATTAGAATTGGGCCACCATCTAGTGCCTACATGATTAGTAAGTACTACACAGCTAAGGCTCTGTTCACACAGGCATCAAGATTTTTCTTATTATGTAATGGATCCACAATGGCAGACAGGTTTATTTTTCTATTTAACCCCTTCCTGACATCCGACGTACTATCCCGTCCATGGGACCCGGGCCCCTATGCCCATGGACGGGATAGTACGTCTACCGCGATCAGCGGCGCCCACGTGGTGAGCGCCACTGATCGCGGCCGGGTGTCAGCTGATTATC
Source organism: Dendrobates tinctorius (assembly GCF_039654945.1). Lineage (NCBI taxonomy): Eukaryota > Metazoa > Chordata > Amphibia > Anura > Dendrobatidae > Dendrobates > Dendrobates tinctorius. Next base: position 12,989,945 of record NW_027361705.1, on the reverse strand, counting down.
ACAGCTGACACCCGGCACAATGTGTCAGGGGCGGTCACGGACCGCCCCCGACACGTTAACCCCTTGCACACCGCGATCAAACATGATCGCGGTGTACCGGGGGTTAAAGGGAAGCATCGGCAGGGAGGGGGCTCCCTCCGTGCTTTCCTGAGCCCCCCACGGCAGCGCAATGTGCAGCGCTGCTGCCGGGGGCTCCTTTCCTGCAGGCCCCCGAATCCAAGATGGCGACGGGGGCCTTCGGGGGCCTGCAGGAAGCTGGCTTCCTCAGTGCCTGCAAAGCGCAGGCATGAGGAAGCCTTGTGCACTGCCTGTGACAGATCGCTGACCTGTCACAGTGATCTGTGATGTGACAGATCAGCGATCTGTCACAGAACAGTGATGTCCCACCTGGGACTATTTAATAAAGTAAAAAAAAATAAAAATAAAGTGTTAAAATAATTTAAAAAAATCGCCAAATAAATTACAAAAAAAAAAAAAATATTCCCCCAAATAAATCCATTTTTTGAAAATAATAAAAAAAAAAACAATAAAAGTACACATATTAGGTATCGCCGCGTCCGTAACGTCCCGCCCTATAAAACTGTCCCATTAGTTAACCCCTTAAGCGAACCCCTTAAAAAATAAAAATAAAAAACGAAGCAAAAAATAATGATTTATTATCATACCGCCAAACAAAAAGTGTAATAACACGCAATCAAAAAGACGCATATAAATATCCATGGTACCGCTGAAAACGTCATCTTGTCCCGCAAAAAACAAGCAGCAACACAGCATCATCAATGAAAAAATAAAAAAGTTATAGCTCGCAGAATAAAGCGATGCAAAAATAATTATTTTTTATATAAAATAGTTTTCATTGCATAAAACCGACAAAACATAAAAAAGCGACCTAAATGAGGTATCGCTGTAACCGTACTGACCCGAAGAATAAAACCGCTTTATCAATTTTACGGCACGCAGAACGGTGTAAACGCACCCCCCTCAAAAGAAATTCATGAAACGCTGGTTTTTGTTCATTCTGCATCCCAAAAATCGGAATAAAAAGCGATCAAAAAATGTCACGTGCCCGAAAATGGTACCAATAAAAACATCAACTCGTCCCGCAAAAAATAAGACCTCACATGACTCGGTGGGTCAAAATACGGAAAAATTATAGCTCTCAATATATGGTGATGCAAAAGCTATTTTTACAATAAAAAGCGTCTTTTAGCGTGCGACAGCTGCCAAACATAAAAACCGCCACAAATAGTAAATCAAACGCCCCGTTATCACCCCCTTAGTTAGGGAAAAATCATAAAATAAAAATAATAAATTTATTTCCATTTTTCCATTAGGGTTAGGGTTAGGGTTAGGGTAGGGTTAGGGTTAGGGCTAGGGCTAGGGCTAGGGTTAGGGCTAGGGTTAGGGTAGGGTTAGGGCTAGGGCTGAGATTAGGGTTAGGGGTGTGTTGGGGTTCGGGTTGGAGTTAGAATTGGGGGTTTCCACTGTTTGGGCATATCAGGGGCTCTCCAAATGCAACATGTCATCTGATTTCAATTCCAGCCAATTCTGAGTTGAAAAAGTCAAATGGTGCTCCTTCCCTTCCAAGCTCTGCCATGCACCCAAACAGTGTTTTACCCCCACATGTAGGGTATCAGCCTACTCAGGACAAATTGCAAAACAATTTTTGGGGTCCAATTTCTCCTGTTACCCTTAGGAAAATAAAAAATTGGGGGCAAAAATATAATTTTTGTGGAAAAAAATGATTTTTTCATTTTCATGTCCGAGCGTTATAAAATTCTGTGAAGCACTTGGGGGTTCAAATTTCTCACCACACATCTAGATAAGTTCCGTGGGGGGTCTAGTGTCCAAAATGGGGTCACTTGTGGGGAGTTTCAATAGTTTAGGTACATCAGGGGCTCTCCAAACGCACATGACACCCGCAGACCATTCCATCAAAGTCTGCATTCCAAAACGTCACTACTTCCCTTCCGAGCCCCGACGTGTGTCCATACAGTAGTTTTCTCCCACATATGGGGTGTCAGCGTACTCATGACAAATTGAACCACAACTTTTTGGGGTTCAATTTCTCCTGTTACCCTTGGGAAAATAAAAAAATTGGGGACTAATTGATCATGTTTGTGGAAAAAATACGATTTTTTTATTTTCATGCCCGGGTATTATAAACTTCTGTGAAGCCCTTGGGGGTTCAAAGTGCTCACCACACATCTAGATAAGTTCCTTAGGGGGTCTAGTTTTCAAAATGGGGTCATTTGTGGGGGTTTCCACTGTTTAGGTACATTAGGGGCTCTCCAAAGGCAACATGACACCCGCAGACCATTCCATCAAAGTCTGCATTCCAAAACGTCTCTGCTTCCCTTCCGAGCCCCGACGTGTGCCCATACAGTAGTTTTCTCCCACATATGGGGTATCAGCATACTCAGGACAAATTGGACAACAACTTTTGGGGTCCAATTTCTCCTGGTACCCTTGGGAAAATAAAAAAATGGTGACTAAAAGATCATGTTTGTGGAAAAAATACGAATTTTTTATTTTCATGCCCGGGCGTTATAAACTTCTGTGAAGCACTGGGGGGTTCAAAGTTCTCACCACACATCTAGATAAGTTCCTTGGGGGGTCTAGTTTACAAAATGGTGTCATTTGTGGGGGTTTCCACTGTTTAGGTACATCTGTGGTTTTCCAATCGCGACATGGTATCCGATCTCATTTCCAGTCAAAAACGTCAAATGGCGCTGCTTCCCTTCCGAGCTCTGCCATGCGCCCAAATAGTAGTTTACCCCCACATGTGGGGTATCAGCGTACTCAGGACAAATTGCACAATAACTTTTAGGGTCCTGTTACCCTTGGAAAAATAAGAATTGAGGGTGAAAAGATCATTTTTGTGGAAAAAATATGATTTTTTAATTGTACAGCTTTATGTTATAAACTTCTGTGAAGCCCTTGGGGGTTCAAAGTTCTCACCACACATCTAGATAAGTTCCTTAGGGGGTCTAGTTTCCAAAATGGTGTCATTTGTGGGGGGTTTCCACTGTTTTGTTACATCAGGGGTTTTCCAATCGCGACATGATGTCCGATCTCAATTCCAGCCAAAAACGTCAAATGGCGCTGCTTCCCTTCCGAGCTCTGCCATGCGCCCAAATAGTGGTTTACCCCCACATGTGGGGTATCAGCGTACTCAGGACAAATTGCACAAAAACTTTTAGGGTCCTGTTACCCTTGGGAAAATAAAAATTGGGGTGAAAAGATCATTTTTGTGGAAAAAATATGATTTTTTAATTGTACTGCTGTACGTTATAAACTTCTGTAAAGCCCTTGTGGGTTCAAAGTTCTCACCACATATCTAGATAAGTTCCTTGGGGGGTCTAGTTTCCAAAATGGGGTCACTTGTAGGGGGTTTCCACTTTTTAGGTACATCAGGGACTCTCCAAATGTGACATGGCGTCCGATCTGAAATCCAGCCAATTTTGCATTGAAAAAGTCAAACGGCGCTCCTTCCATTCTGAGCTCTGCCATACGCCGAAACAGTCGTTCCCCCCACATATCAGGTATCAGTGTACTCAGGACAAATTGCACAATAACTTTTGCGTCCAATTTCTCCTGTTACCCTTGGTAAAATAAAAAAAATTGAACCTGAAGTACTTTTTTTGTGAAAAAAAGTTAGATGTTCATTTTTTTTTTAAATATTCAAAAAAATTCCTGTGACGCACCTAAAGGGTTAATAAACTTCTTGAATGTGGTTTTGAGCACCTTAAGGGGTGCAGTTTTTAGAATGGTGTCACTTTTGGGTATTTTCTATCATATAGACCCCTCAAAGTGGCTTCAAATGTGATGTGGTCCGTAAAAATAAAATGGTGTTGTAAAAATGAGAAATCGCTGGTCAACTTTTAACCCTTATAACTTCCTAACAAAAAAAAATTTTGGTTCCAAAATTGTGCTGATGTAAAGTAAACATGTGGGAAATGTTAATATCAAGTTTTTTGGGTGCCATATCTCTGTGATTTAAGGGCATAAAAATTCAAAGTTGGAAAATTGCAAAATTTTCAAAATTTTCGCCAAATTTCCATTTTTCTCACAAATAAACGCAAGTTATTTGAATGAAATTTTACCACTAACATGACGTACAATATGTCACGAGAAAACAATGTCAGAATCACCGGGATCCATGGAAGCGTTCCAGAGTTATGACCTCATAAAGGTACAGTGGTCAGAATTGTAAAAATTGGCCCGGTCATGAACGTGCAAACCACCCTTGGGGGTGAAGGGGTTAATGCTCCAGTGCTTCAGAGAAAGCATATTTTGAAGACACAGCCTGGGACATTATGCAGAGATGAGATGAGATCGGAGCCCCCCCAAGCTGACTTCTTGCATCGCTCCATGTGACTTTCAGGCCTCTAATTATCCACATGTAAAAGACCTGTCAATCACCTGGAGTAGTGCAGGGAAAGGCCAGCTGGTCAAGTCTCATCTCTTCCTATAGTGTGCAGCTGGATTATTAAATAATATTTTCTTTTAGTGTCTCCTGGAATCATGCAACCAGACTCTGATTCATGCTGCACACAGTTTGGGCAGCATAAATCAGCTGACAGATTCTTTTTAACCCCTTCCCGACATGCACTGTATATACACGAAGCTGCAGTAGCTGCTTTCCCGCAAATCACTGTATATGACATGATGATAGCGTGGGCTCACGCTGAGCACTGCCATGATCAAATGCTAGTGTCAGCTCTATATGAGAGCTGACACCCTGCAGGAATGCCCACAAACAATGCTAACAGTGATCACGATCGTTTAACCACTCTGATGTCACTGTCAATAGTGACAGAGACATCGCAGGACATTGCAGGGAGAGAGGCCTCCCTCTGTGCTCCCATCAGCACAAAGCAATCACGTTGTGCCAATGGTCTCCCTGGTGACCCTGGGCCGAAAGATGGCCATGGAGTCACCTAGGGACGGTGGCCTGCAAGCTCCTGCTCAGAGTAAAAGCTGACACAACTCCTCCCTGAGTGAGAGATGCTCAACTAATGCTCTGCAATGCCAAATGGACTATTCTAGGAAAATCTGTGCTCCAGGAGGTTAATAGTGCTCTATTCCTCCCAAGCCTCACCGTATGGCTAAGCAGTACTGTACAGCCTCATATGGGGAATTTATACATTCAGCAGAAATTGTTTGAACAATTTTTGGTGCTATTTTTACCCATTTCCCAGTATGAAAAAATGGGGCTAAAACTGCATTTTTGAGATTGTAGACAATCCCTTTAAAAGGATATTCCAAAGAAAATAAGTTATGTCCAGCTGGTCACAGAAACCCCCAGAAATACTGGGAACAGGGCTCTGTAGAGACTGGTTCCAAGATTGCAGGGCACCATCTAGACTGGAGCGAAGGAGCCCATCAGGCACTCACTTTCTAAATATTTCAGGATACAAGACATGGATACCAATGCTGTGATTTTATAATTTGCTGGTCCATCAAGATTTTGTGAGAAATATACATAAAGATGACTCGGCAGCTGGAAGGAGGTAATAAATATTGCAGGTTCATTATATAAGCAGAACTCTTAGCGAAAGGTTAATGGAATATATGATATATTCTTTTGCAGGGAGAACTGAGGGTTGCAAAGTTTTGGGTAGTCATGCAGAACGCATCATTTTCATCACAATATCTCCTAAAATGCCAGAAAGCAGAAATGCAGGTTGCAATATAATGTTATAAATAGAGTTGAGCGAAACGGGTCGGTCAAATTCAAAAGTCGGCGACTTTCGCTGAAGTCAGGTTTCATGAAACGAAACCCGACCATAGTGTGAGGTCGGCCATGAGGTCGGCGACCAGAGCACCAAAGTCGCGTTTCAAAAGATGCTTCCAGCGCCCTTTTTCAGCCAATGATGGAGGACACACACTGTGGGCAACGCGATGACATAGGCATCGGTCACCACCATCTTTGAGAAGGGCATGCAAGTGATTGGCTGGCTTTGTGTGGCGTCACAGGGGCTATAAAAGGGCATGAACGCCAACCTCCATCTTACTTATAATGATCTTAGCATTAGGGAGAGCTTGCTGCTGCTGATTCAGAATAAGGGAGAGCGTTAGGCAGGGAAGACGAACCAAAAAACTGCTTCTGCTGTTAGCGATTTTCACTTACAACACAACAGTTTGGGTGCAGTGACAGGGGAGGCTCTATTTTTGTGCATCAGCTCTGTTGGTTATTAGGCTGCCTTATAAAGCTCCCTGATAGCTGCATTGCTGTTTGCACACTGCTGTGCAAAAATACTTTTCTTCCTCTTTTCTGCACAGTTACCAACTTACCAAACGTTCATTTTTCCACACTTTTGTGTGCAGCAGTCCTGCTTATTAGGCTGCCTGCATCCATACTTGGACTGAGAGCATCATTGTCAGCGTCCTCAAATCTCTAGTGAGATCCAAATTCTCACCAATCCTATAGACACCCTCCACCTTCTCATACACCAGCCAATTTCAGCCTGTTACATTGAGGTGTAATCTCTCCTGGGCCTGAGACAATAGTTCAGCGTCCTCAAATCTATAGTGAGATTTAAATTCTCACCAATACTAGATACACCCTCCACCTTGTCATACACCATCCAATTTCAGCCTGTTAATTGAGGTGTAATCTCTACTGGGCCTGAGACAATAGTTCAGCTTCCTAAAATCTATAGTGAGATTCAAATTCTCACCAATACTAGATACACCCTCCACCTTGTCATATACCATCCAATTTCAGCCTGTTACATTGAGGTGTAATCTTTCCTGGGCCTGAGACAATAGTTTAGCGTCCTCAAATCTATAGTGAGATTCAAATTCTCACCAATCCTATAGACACCCTCCACCTTGTCATGCACCATCCAATTTCAGCCTGTTACATTGAGGTGTAATCTCTCCTGGGCCTGAGACAATAGTTCAGCGTCCTCAAATCTATAGTGAGATTCAAATTCTCACCAATACTAGATACACCCTCCACCTTGTCATACACCATCCAATTTCAGCCTGTTAAATTGAGTTGTAATCTCTCCTGGGCCTGAGACAATAGTTCAGCGTCCTCAAATCTATAGTGAGATTCAAATTCTCCACAATACTAGATACACCCTCCACCTTGTCATGCACCATCCAATTTCAGCCTGTTACAGTGAGATGTAATCTCTCCTGGGCCTGAGACAATAGTTCAGCGTCCTCAAATCTATAGTGAGATCCAAATTCTCACCAATACTAGATATACCCTCCACCTTGTCATTCACCATCCAATTTCAGCCTGTTACATTGAGGTGTAATCTCTCCTGGGCCTGAGACAATAGTTCAGCGTCCTCAAATCTATAGTGAGATTCAAATTCTCACCAATCCTATAGACACCATCCACCTTGTCATACACCATCCAATTTCGGCCTGTTACATTGAGGTGTAATCTCTCCTGCGCCTTAGACAATAGTTCAGCGTCCTCAAATCTATAGTGAGATTCAAATTCTCACCAATAGTAGATACACCTTCTACCTTGTTTTACAGTACCATATAGCTGGTGGTATTTTGGGTACATTTTCACAAAAATGAGGACGTATGGTGGAAGAGGCCGTGGAAGTGGGCAGGGGTTGCCAGCTGGTCCCGATGGTGGTGGTGGTGGTGTTGCATCTGTTGGTAGTGGCAAAAGCACAATAGCACCTAAGGCAGGAGGTGTTGAGCCTGCGTTATCGTCTGGCTCCACAAGGCCTCGAAGGCTCTCTTTTCTGGGAGTAGGTAAACCGCTTTTAAAGCTGGAGCTTCAGGAACAAGTTTTGGCTTACATTGCTGACACAGCCTCCAGCTCTCTCGCCTCCTCTTCTGAAGTTTCAAAAAATAAAAGCACCTTTCCTTGTGTCCTTCACCCCAACCAAAAGTGAAGGATGTGGCAGGCCACACTACCGATTACTCCATGGAGCTCTTTTCACATACCATGCTTGGGTTAGCAAGTCAAATCATGAATTCCCCAGTCCAAGATGAACCTGACATGGAGTGCACTGACACGCAGCAACTGCTAGATTTTTCTGCTGGTACATTCACTCAGAGCACTGCATTGACCTCGCAGTATACTGAGGCAGAATCAGACCCTGATGAAACTCAGGTGCCCCTTCCCGCATACTATACCACCTTACACGGTGACACAGAGGAAGGTGCACGTGAAATTGAAGAGGAGGTGATGGATGACCCAGTTGTTGACCCAGATTGACATCCATTGGGTGAAGAGGGTGCCGCTGCCAATAGCTCAGAAGAGGAGGATGAGGATCCGCAGCAGGCAATGACATCGCAACAGCTGTTATCTGGCAGGACCGGAGCAGTCCAAAAACGTGTTACAAAAACCAAAAGAGTTGCCGGACAGCTTGGCCAGACAGTCAAATTAGCACAGCGAGCAAGGCCTCAATATGTCTTCCATAGTAGGAAGAGTGCAGTGTGGCGCTTTTTTGAACAAAATCCTAATGATCAGGCAAAAGTTATCTGTAAGAAGTGCGCAAAGACCTTTAGCCGAGGGAAAAATCTGAGAAATTTGAATACCAGTTGCATGCTTAGACATTTAACCACCATGCACTTGCAAGTGTGGACGGACTACCAAACCTCGCGTACCACATGTGCACCTGCTCCGAATGAAGGTAGTCAGCAATGCTACATCGCTTCCCCCACTGTAAGCCCACCGGTTAGCGCACCACCAGCAGCAAATGTCAAGGTGTCGTCGCAAGGGCAAAGCAGTCATGGAATCACAATGTTATTGCTACGAAAGACTGAATCTAGGCCATCAGCAACACCACCACCACCATCACCAACCCTCTCTCAGACCGCCATGTCCACCGCTAGTTCCACCATATGCAGCTCTCAAGTCCAGCTCACCCTACCAGAACCTCTGAGTAGGACAAGAAAGTACTCAACCTCTCATCCGCGTACACTGGCTTTGAACGTACACATTGCCAAACTAATCTCGTTAGAGATGATGCCCTACCAGTTGGTTGAAAGCAAAGCTTTCTGCGAGCTCATGGCCTATGCAGTACCACACTATAACCTACCTAGTCGGCACTTCTTTTTGCGAAAAGCCATCCCAGCCCTCCATGTGCATGTGAAAGACCGCATTGTCCATGCACTCAAGCAATCAGTGAGTGGAACGGTGCACCTCACAACAGATGCATGGTCCAGTAGGCATGGCCAGGGCCATTACGTGTCCATCACTGCGCATTGGGTTAATGTGGTGGATGCAGGGTCCACAGGGGATAGCGGCGGCGGGACAGTGCTGCCTAGCCCACGGTATAGGAAACAGTTGGCTGTAGGCGTTCGACCCTCCTCCTCCAGAAGCGAAAGCTCGTCCACAGAGCGCAGTCACACGAGCACTCCATTCGCAGCTGCCAGTGTTGCACACGAGGTGTCCCACTATCGAACAGCTAGTGGTAAGCGTCAGCTGGCTGTGTTGAAGATGATGTGTTTGGGCGACAACAGACACACCGCGGAGGTACTGACCGACTACTTGCAGCGACAAACTGTGTCATGGCTGGGCAGTCAACATCTTGAGGCAGGCAAGGTAGTTAGTGATAACGGCCATAATTTTGTGGCAGCCATAGCCCTTTCAAAACTCAGACACATACCTTGCCTGACTCACACCTTGAACCTGGTGGTGCAGTGCTTCTTCAATAATTATCCGGAGTTAACAGCCCTGCTCCATAAGGTGCGAAGACTGTGCTCGCACATCCACCGGTCGCCCGTACCCTCCAGTCGTATGCAGAAGCTGCAGCGATTGCTCCACCTTCCCAAGCACTGCCTAATTATCGACGTTGCAACAAGTTGGAACTCCACCCTGCACATGGTTCAGAGGCTGTGCGAACAGAGGCAGGCTGTAATTCATTTGTGGGAGGATACACGGGCAGGCAGTTTGCAGGCAGACATGGAGTTGTCTGGTGTGCAGTGGTCGAAGCTGAATGACCTCTGTAAAGTCCTTCAGTGTTTTGAGGAATGCACATGGCTGGTAAGCGCAGATGACGCCATCATAAGCATGAGCATCCCACTTATGGGTCTGCTCATGCAAACTTTGATGCATATTAAGGAGCAGGCGTCTGCAGCCAAGGAGGAAGAGGAGGTGGGAATCCATGATGACAGTCAGCCATTGTCTGCTCAGGGAAGTCTTGTGGACGAGGTGGAGGAAGAAGAGGAAGAGGAGGAGGATGATGGGGATGATTATTTTGGGGAGGAGGATGCTTCTCAGGGGCAAGAAAAAATGTTGGCGTGGTAAGGTCAGGTACAGGGGTTTGTGCGTGACTGGAGGGATGTTGATCTGCCAGAAAGTGCTCCTCCACCCAGCACTCGCAGAGCATAATTGACACCTGGAACATTGGCCCACATGTCTGATTATGCCTTGCAGATCCTAAAAAGGGACCCCCGCATTGACAAAATGATGAACAAAGACGAATACTGGTTGGCCAGCATCCTGGATCCACGCTATAAAGGCAAATTCCAAAACATCATTCCACAGGAAAACCTAGAGCTAATATTGGCTAACAAACAAGCAACTCTGGTAAACCGTTTTTTTGAGGCATTCCCAGCACACAATGGTGGTGATGTTTTTCCAATGAGCCATAGGGGGCAACATGGAAGAGGTGTTCATGGTGCAAAATGCCGAAGTGGCGTTGGACACAGGGGTTTCAAGACCATGTTGTTGACTGATTTTTCAAGTACAGCTCACACGACTGGTAATACTGCATCAATCGAAAGTGACAGGAGACAGCAGTTGTCAACTATGGTAACAAACACTGCTCCTCCCATATCGATGTTCTCCCTAACCGGTCATTCCCCTTTGACTATTTGGCCAGTAAACTTGACACCTGGCCTGAATTGGCACAATATGCCTTGCAGGAGCTCACTTGACCTGCTGCTAGTGTGTTATCTGAACGAGTCTTCAGTGCTGCTGGATCAATCCTGACAGAAAAAAGCACCCGTCTGTCGACCCAAAATGTTGATGATCTAACCTTCATTTAAGTGACCCATGCATGGGTTTCAAAGGATTTTGTCCCACCCTCCCCAGCTGACACGTAGGTTGCCAGAAAAATGGCTTGCTTTTTTCCTCCTCTTCCGCGGACTTCTCCAATTATTCCATTTGCAGCTTCTGAATGTCCAACATCAACATATGCCATTTTTTCCACCTCCCTAACTGGGCTGCCTCCCCCTACAGGGCCGGGGTCATCACTTGGCACACGCACCCATGCGAGTGCCGTTGCCCTGGACAGGTGGGTGGGTCCACTCTTTGGCAACAGCACTGGCACAAGGTCCCTCATAGTACAATCAAGTGTCTTTGATGGTGGGGGTGCACACCTGCCGTCAGACACACCGGCGTACTATGAGGGGCCCTGTGCCAGTACCACCCCGCTTGCTTAGGGCACCAGCACTTGCAATACTTACCTCTCCCTACTCCACCACTGTGTAGTCTGGCCTGTTAAATACTTCACTGGGACTGCAAATACAAATTTGGTGAGATGATAGATGATGGTTAAGACTTAGCTATGCCCTGTCCTGCTGGGCTCTATCTTCAGATGATCAATGGCTTCCATTTGTTATGGACGTCGACTCACAATGAGATGCAGTGGTGGTTTATCATCAGCTTTCACGGTTTTCTGACTCACAGACGTGTAACATTCCTGCCTACATTTTTAAATGTGTCCTCTCATGCCAATCCAATAGAATCGCCTATGGCCTGTGGCTTGTGTCTTTTGCACTCCAAATTTACCTGACAGATCATGATAGGCAGTGAGGACAATGTCTACATTTGTCCCTGTGATCACAATTTGATGAAGATGAGTAACTGTGATGGGTTCCATGGTACTGCGATACAGCAAACCTTTCTTCACAAGAACTGTATTCGCTGTCCCCACAGACAAAGTAATTGAGGGTCAGCATCGCCTCTGAAATATATATGAAGGTTGAAAAATACTCCCACAGTGTATACTGGTGTACGCTTCGAATACATAACCCTTTTTCTGCTTTTTAGATTCTTGTCTAATCCATACTGAGGCTGTGAGTGTCTTTGTCGGACTCCAGAAATATACACGCCGATTTTTCATGTTTAAACTATGCTATATATACCTGCTATGCAGTGATACTGTACCCTTTCTCAACTTTCTACAATCATGTCGAATCCATACTGGGCCTGGGACTGTCTGAGTCTGCCTTCTGATATATAGACATAGGTTTTTAATGTGTAAATTATGCTTTATATACCTGTTATCCGCTGATACTGTACCCTTTCTCAACTTTGTACAATCACGTCAAATCCATACCGGGCCTGAGACCCTGTGAGTCTGCCTCCTGATATATAGACATAGGTTTTTAATGTGTAAACTATGCTTCATATATACCTGTTATCCGGTGACACTGTACCCTTTCTCAACTTTGTACAATCACGTCAAATCCATACTGGGCCTGAGACCCTCTGAGTCTGCCTCCTGATATATAGACATAGGTTTTTAATGTTTAAACTATGCTACATATATACCTGTTATCCGGTGACACTGTACCCTTTCTCAACTTTCTACAATCTTGTCGAATCCATTCTGGGCCTGAGAACATCTGAGTCTGCCTCCTGATTAGAGATGAGCGGTGTTCGAGTCGACCTGTTCACCAAGTTAAAATTCCAGCTGTTTTGGGCGGTGTTCGAGACGTTCGTCGAACTCAAACACTTTGCTTAAAATTCGACTGTTCGAGGTTCCGTTTGAGAACGGTTCGTTCACCAAAAGTGTAACTTCATTTTCACATTAATAATTTTTTTCAATGTTAATAGACTGTTTCATGGCATAGTAGTGGTGTGTGGTAGCAAGCGGTGTAGTACACCTGTCAAGGAGCTACACCGTGTGTGTTTCTAATAATTTTTTACCGTATCTTGTCCAGAAAATCCTTTAGGGCCTTGTAGCACTGTCTGTTACTCAGCAGAAGAGCCCACCAGTGAACCTAGCTATGTCACCTGTTTATGAAAGAACCAGTTTTTGACTGCATTTAGCACAGTGAATACTTTGGGCCTAGTAACTGTGTCTGATACTCATAAGAGGAGCCCACCCGTGAACCAAGCTGTGCCGCCTGTTTATGTAAGAACCATTTTTTAACTCCATTTAGCCCAGTGAATACTTTGGGACTAGTACCGGTGTCTACTGTTCAGCAGAGGAGCCCACCTGGGAACCTAGCTATGCCGCCTGTTTATGTAAGCACTGTCTGCTACTCAGCAGAGTTGCCCACCCGTGAACCAAGCTTTGCCGCCTGTTTATGTAAGAACTGCGTGCTACTCAGCAGAGGAGCCCAGCTGTTAAGCAAGCTACAGCACTTGTGGTTTGGACACTTAATTTTTTCATTCTTTCTGGAATGCCGGTTAGGCCTGATTCCGCAATTCCGGTTGACCTGCACTTACTGGGAAATCCTTGTTCGCGGGGAAGAACTGGAATCACTAACGGGGTTCAGCGGGTTATCTGCACCTGTAAGCGACACACGCTGGACCTTTCAGTGTAGCGCGCATGCAGCCCCGGACATGTAAGTGCATGACAGACCTGTTATTCATCGATCTCTCGTGCCAGAGCCTTGTGTGTCCCTCTAGTAAGCTTGACGTGTACCGCGGGGGCATGCCGGAGTCTCGTTCGTTAACGGAATTAAGCTGACAAATCGCTAGCACAGCTAAAAACGGACATCCACCACAACCCACAGAATTGACAAAGCTTGGAATCTGTCAATCTTTTCTGTAGCTGGCATGGTTGAGGTTTCCCTGGTGGAGTCGAAATAAGCCGCAGGCTCCACTCCTGGTGGTGTCCTTCTGGACATTCCTTTAAGGTTCAGCTTTGCAACCATACTGCCCCTGGAAACCAAACACTTTGCCTTCATGGACGCTGTTTGGTGGTTCGTGGGAATAACGCCACCCGATCGGCAGTTGACCTAATTTATGGTGGGAAGTCCGACGGTATATGATCGTCTCTGATTTCAGATTTTTACTGTTTTTTGGTATTTTACATTTTTATTCCAGGCTTTCTTGACTTCATAAGGGCGTGACATGCCTATATCTGTGTCTCTTCCTCCTCCTTTTACTCCTCCAACTCTTTTCTATATGTAGTTGCCCTTTTCCATATGCTATTTTTGTATTCTGAGCATATTGCCTGCTTTGGGACACCTTTTAAGGTGTTTTGAAAATTGTTTTCTATGTGTTTGTACGTGTTTGTGTTTGCCTGCCATTGTTTTCAATGGTGTTCGATGTTGTTCGTCGAACGTTCGACGAACATTCGACGAACTTGCCTCCTGTTCGACGAACCAAAATGAACTGGAACACTAGCGGGGTGGCTCAACACTACTCCTGAATATATAGATGTACATTTTTAATGTTTAAACTATGCTATATATACCTGGTATCTGGTGATACTGTACGTTTTCTGCCAGGAAGTCCTCCTCCACCCACCACTCTAAGTGTATAATTGACACCTGGAACATTGTCCCACATGTGTGATTATTTCTTGCGGATCTTCTTGTTATATTGTGGTGTGATCCATTGTGAGCGTGTGACAGTCTGTGGGTTACTCCTGCAATTTAGATGTACATTTAGGCTGTGTGCACACGTAGCGATTTTTAAGCGTTTTTGCCGCGATTTTCGGCGCAAAAATGCTTAAAAATCGTGTACAGAACGCCTCCCATGCATTCCTATGGTATTCCGCACATGCTGTGCTAATGCTGCGCTTTTTTCTGCGGCGAAATCGCATCGCGGAAAAAATCGCAGCATGCTCATTCTTTTGTGCGGAATCGCAAAGAATTGCCGCGATTCCGCACCCTTAGGAATGCATGAGAATCGCTTACTTCCCGCATGTGGCTATGCCCACCATGCGGGAAGTTAAGCGTCTCATGTGCGGTTGGTACCCACGGTGTGGAGGAGAGGAGACTGTCCTCCAGGCCCTGGGTACCATACCCCTGTAAAAAAAAGAATAAAAAATAAAAATCGGGGTATATTTACCTTCCGGTGTCCCGCGCTGCATTCCCGGCCTAGTGTTCCCAGTAATGCCTTGCGGCAAGGCCCTGTAATGACGTAGTCTCACGTGACTCTAGCGGTCACGCGAGATCGCTATAGCAACGCGAGACTACGTCATCACAGGTCTCGCAAGGCATTACTGGGAACGCTGAGGCCCGGGAATGCAGCGCGGGACGCCGGAAGGTAAATATACCCCGATTTTTTATTTTTTTTTTAGCATTCTAACATCCTATCTTTCACTATTGACGCCGCATAGGCGGCCTCAATAGTAAAAACCTGGTCACACTTGTCAAACACTATGTTTGACGAGTGTGACCAACCTGTCAATCACTTTCCAAGCGATGCTTCAAATCGCTTGGAAAGTGCTTGAATAACGCATGCGAAAATCGCGGCAAAATCGCGATCATAATCGCGGTAAAATCGCTGTGAAATCGCGCTGAAAAAAACGCGCGATTTCTGGGAAGGAGTCCGGTTTTTAGTGAGCGTTTTAAAACGCTACGTGGGCACATAGCCTAAAAAATTAACCCAACACTAGTGTATACAGCTCAACGCTTGTGATACATTACCCATTTACTGCTTTTTATATTCTGGTCTAATCCAAACTGACCAAGTGAGAGTAATTTTCTGACTGTGGAAATAAATACTGAGATTGACAACAATGACCCCTACACTGTGTACAGCTGTACTCTTCAGATCCATTACCATTTTACGGCTTTTTATATTGTGTTGTAATCCATACTGAACCTGAGAGCGTCTATGTCTGCCTCCTGAAATATCTAAGGAGATTTAGAATCTTTAAACTATACTATATATACCTGCTATCTGATGATATTGTACACTTTTTCTACTGTTTATATTCTTGTCTAATCCATACTGAGCCTGTGAGCGTCTCTGTGTGACTGATGGTATATATAGGGAGATTGACAATCATCCTTTGACTGTATAGAGCTGTACCATATATCTGATGTTATTTTGGGTTCATTTTCTGCAACATTTTGAAGTTTGGTGGAAGAGGCCGAGGACGTGGGCGTGGGGGGGCCAGCTGGTGCTGATGGTGGTGGTGCATCTGCTGGTAGTGGCAAAAGCACAATAGCAGCTAAGGCAGGAGGTAAAAGTGCAGGTTCCTTGAGCAGGTGGGGGGGCATACTCAATGGCGACGGCCCTGTACGCAAAAGTGTCTCTGCCAGTGGGAGGGCCCGGGCGGGCCCGGGCCCACCCGCCGTCAGACACACCGCCATACTATGAGGGGCCCTGTGCCAGTGCCGTCGCCAATGAGTGGGCCCCCCCGCTTGCTCAGGATCACAGCACTTGCAAAATTGAAATACTTACCTCTCCCTGCTCCACCGTCGTGACGTCTTCCGCATTTCCTGACAGTGACATTCAGGTCAGAGAGCGCGATGACATCACGTCTGTACGCCCTCTTCCTAAACAGTCCAAGTGCAGTGAAATGGAAGATGGGGATGACGAGGAGTCCAGACTAGTACAGGGACTCCCTAGCGAGGAGACTTATTTAATTGTTTTCAATGTTTGGACAGCTATTTTTGGGGAGCACTATACTCTGGAGAATGATATATGAGGCCCACCATACACTGGAGCATTCCAAAGGTGGACATCAGACACTGGAGCAGCATTTACAGAGCCCATTATGCACTGGAGCATTAGAAATGGGGTCCATTATATATGGAGCATTATTTGGGCCCATAACACAGTGGAGCTTCATCCATGGGGACCAACATATACTGTAGCATTATGTGGAGCTCATCATATACTGTTTCAAACATTATATGGGACCAATGATTCTGTATGGAGAAATATATAGGCCACATTACTCTGTATAGCGTGCTATGCAGTGGCCATAATACAGTATGGAGTAATATACTGTCCGTTTTTGGAGCTATTGGAGAATTTAAAATGGATATCAGTCATGAGATGTAGGAAGTGAAGTATTTTTCATTGTACTATACTGTTATTTCTCTGCCGTATCAGAGGATCATGAATTGTGGCATGTGTTAAAGGAGCCCAGTGACACTCTATGGCCCAGGGCCCACGAAAATCTGGAGCCAGCCCTACCCCCCCCCCACAACTTTAGCCAAAAAGCCCCCAGTTTTCAATGCCTAACTATTATTATAAAGTAAATTAAGGTTGCCAAGCTTAAGTAATAAGAAATGATGTTTTTGGCATTAAAATGGGCACTGTAGGTGTGTTTCCTGTCCTCCACTCCATGCCGACCTTGGTTCCCCATTGACTTGCATTGGGTTTCGTGTTTCAGTCGGCCTTCGACTTTTCACGATAATCGGCCGATTTCGTTTGACCCGACTTTTGAGAAAGTCAGGTTTCATGAAACCCGACTCGACACGAAAAAAGGCAAAGTCGCTCATCTCTAGTTATAAAGACTCGGCAGAGCATTCTGAGTTCTGTAGTGCACTATATGCTGATGTTCATGAAATATTTGTCACTTGGAATACTGAAACATGAAGACTATTTAGAGAATACTAGTCTTTTTTTCTAGATGAACAGAAGCCTATCTAGGCCATGAGAGCTGTTTCCTTAGGGGAACGTTGATTGTCCAAAAATAACTATGCGTTTGAAATATTTTCTGAACTGATGAGACAGAATACATTTACAAAGGTAACCGGAGGTTGAGATATTTTACATTCCTGCAACGCGTTAAACTAGTGAGGGCAATGTCATTATTCCGACTAAGTAGAGCTGAAAACTGCTGATTGGGATACTCCCCCATAAGTCCAACTGAATTTCTGCAGCTAATGCAGGCAAATTATAGTATATATAAATTCTTGACTTAGCAGGAGTAATGAAGGCTAACAACATCTCTTCCAAATTAGAGTGGTCATAAATCACTCCTGTTGGCAATTCTTCTACTTCCAGTGACCTCATGTCAATAGAGCAGTTTCATATTTTCCACTCTGCTTTGTCAACGGGGCATCACTGCCGATATCATGCTTCCTGACAGTCAGTTCCCGGTTGCAATACTGCAGTAGATTGGCTGTCAATCAGCTTGACAGTGAGGCTGCATAAAAGGAGCAGACTGGAAGAGAAAAAAGTGCTTGGTTGACATGAGCTCAAGGAAAGCAAGAGAGACACCACCCGACTCGGCAAAAGAAGTATAGTGGTAAAGGGAGTTGCAGAGACACAGGGTGGGTGCTCTAGTCCGCTATCCAAAACTGCATGGACAAGGGATAATCTCACTGAATGCCTACTCTCGTTTGTCCATGAGCATAATACTGCTCAGACAACACAGGGTGAGTGTAAAACAGTGTGGCAATACTTTAATGAACATCAAATCAGGCAAATTACACATGGAACCGTATTCATAATTCAGTGATGGTCAATCGAGCAGACCTGTATTTTTTCAGCTGGGGCCATGATCCCCTAAGCTGGCATCCTGTAAAATGTCAAATCTGTGTTCCTCGTGATGGAGGCATGATCTGGCCACTATACTATAGAGTGTTCCTGGCTGTAGTTTTGAAAAGAGTCTCTGGTTCTTTGGCTCTGGTTCTCTTGACTGTCTGGATGTGTATTGTTAGAGGCATATGCCACTAATATAGCTCACAACTGTTGTTCTTCAAGTCAGCATCCAGAGGTCAAGAGGAAGATGTGATCAGATTAACTCACATTGTTTGACTATTTAATCAATTTTCATAGTATTTACTTTTCTGGTATGTAAGTCAACAATCTAGCTGGCCAGGACAACATGTAATCAACATATCAGCAAACATCATTGTTCAATAACCACGTGTTTCTGTCATCCAGCATAACAACACATTATGTTACAACAAACTTCAACTTAAAAGTCGATATTACAGGCTTATAGAGCAAAAGTCTGTGTTTTTTTGACCAACCAAAGAACAAATAAATTCAAAAGTCAACATATAAATAACAGTCTTTTCCTCCTGGTTTACTCAAAATAGACCTCTGGTTAATTAAAATGAAATGCTGCATCATCACAGGTGCTAGTTAGCAACTACCTGCTAGTACCTTCCTAGCCCCATATGAAAAAAACAACAAAAGTCCTGGATAACCTTTTAAGGTCGCCATTGCTAGAGTAATGTGACCATATACATTAGATAAAAGTTATCCAAATTTGAATAAAAATATATAACTATAGGAAAAGATAAAGGTTCACCCTAGATTGCTAAGAATATTGGACCTAAATAATTGCCATAGAAAATAGGAAAACGCTACATTATGTACATGTGGAATATTGGAAAAATGAAACTGCAAAATTGCTATGAAAATTTACAGTAAAAAGAAGGTACTCAGTGCATAGATTGGCCAATATATTTGAGCTCAACAGCCAATGTCAATGGATGCTTTATTGCTGGATCCCTTTCCTGATATGACACCTCTCCTGGGCAAAAGTCTGCAATTTATGGGGCAGCAAGTAGCCAGCTAACTATTTCAAATAACTTGGGGCCTTTTGGGGATCACTGTGGGAACATCATACAATGCTGTTGTACTGTCAGGGCATTAAACTTTGTTATGGGCACAGTGGCAGAAACATGCTGATTTAGTGGCCCTATGGCGGTACCATAATGTACTACGGGCACTGTGAGTTCATCACTGTAATGACCAGAGGTCCGAATAAGATCCAGTGGGTCACAAACCGATACTGAGGCAGAAATCCCAGAATTGTCTTTACTCAAACAGCAGATAAAGTAGAACTTAGTATGTGGGGGTAACAGATTGAAATACCCTAATAAAGTACACTCACTCAGCTGGAGCTGAAATCACTATGCCAATCCAAGATTCCCTGAAAAAATGTATTACACTGGGATTTAAAATAAATTTACCTGCCAACAGGTCAATTTAGGTATTCAGAGAAAAGGTGTAATCAAATGAAGTGATATCAAGGGACCCTCTGGGATGGCACACTGAGTATAACCTACATAATCCTACAATAACAATACATAATATAATACAAGGTTCTTAAGCGCTCTGACTAGGAATACCCGGGTATAGAGTTGAGCGAAACGGGTCGAAAAATTTCAAAAGTTGCCGACTTTTGGTAAAGTCGGGTTTCATGAAACGAAACCTGACACTAGGGTGAGGTCGGCCACGAGCTCAGCGACTTTAGCGCCACAGTCGCGTTTCAAAAGTTTGTTTTCCGCCCTTTTTCAGCCAATCAGGATCCACGGACACTGTGGGCAACGTGATGACATAGGCAGGGGTCACCACCATCTTTGAGAAGGGCATGCAAGTGATTGGCTTGCTTTGGGGGGTGTCACAGTGGGTATAAAAGGGCGTGCACGCCGACCGCCATGTTACTCATGCTGATCTCAGAATAGGGAGAGCTGCTGCTGATGATGATTCAGTAGGGAGAGCATTAGGCAGGGAAGAAGATACCAAAAACTACTTCTGCTGCTAGCAATTTAGCCTGTACAACACACCAGTTACTGTGCAGTGCAAGGGAGGCTATATTTTGGTGCATCAGCTCTGTTGGTTATTAGGCTGCCTTTTAAGGCTTCCTGATAGCTGCATTGCTGTTTTCCCACTGCTCTGCAAACTGCTTTTTTAAAAGCAATCCAAAATTTTTTTTTTGTCCTGGTGAGGTACTGAGCATGCATTTTTTCACACCATACAGCGGTGTACGCTCCTCACACAGTACCGTGTAACGGCTGTTATCACGGCCACAGTGAAGCTATCTATGTGTGTGACTCTGTAAGAATAAGTCGAGGACATGTTCCGTTCTTACAGACCTACACCTTCTAGTTTTGTCTGCTTTTCAAACAGTTAAGTATATTTGCTGTTTGATCACATTCAAAACTATAGAGAGACAGCATGTGTCAGTCCGTATACTTAAAAAACACAGAGCTTGACAATTTTACGGATACCGGACAGCGGTGTACGTGCACGCTCCTCTCTCAGTACCGTGTAACGACTGTTATCACGGCCACAGCGAAGCTATCTGTGTGTCACTCTGTAAGAATAAGTCGAGGACATGTTCCGTTCTTACAGACCTACACCTTCTAGTTTTGTCTGTTTTTCAAACAGTTAAGTATATTTGCTGTTTGATCACATTCAAAACTATAGAGAGACAGCGTGTGTCAGTTCGTATACTTAAAAAACACGGAGCTTGACAATTTTACGGACACCGGACAGCGGTGTACGTGCACGCTCCTCTCTCAGTACCTTGTAACGGCTGTTATCACGGCCACAGTGAAGCTATCTGTGTGTCACTCTGTAAGAATAAGTCGAGGACATGTTACATTCTTACAGACCTACACTCTAGGGAGATTCCTATTCTGCCCAATTCTATATACACCTTGTAGTTTGTCATACACTAGCCAATTTCTGCCTGTGACATAGCGGTGTTATATTCAGTGGGCCTCACACAATCCAACAGTGTCCACAAGTGAGTTCAGAAATTCTACATCTCCCCTGTCCTATAGTGACATTTTTCACACCTGCAACAATGAGCCTGTGACATAGCGGTGTGATATTAACTGGGCCTCACACAACAGTGTCCACAAGTGTGTTCAGAAATTCTACATCTCCCCTGTCCTATAGTGACATTTTTCACACCTGCGACATTGAGCCTGTGACATAGCAGTGTGATATTAACTGGGCCTCACACAACAGTGTCCACAAGTGTGTTCAGAAATTCTACATCTCCCCTGTCCTATAGTGACATTTTTCACACCTGCGACATTGAGCCTGTGACATAGCAGTGTGATATTAACTGGGCCTCACACAACAGTGTCCACAAGTGTGTTCAGAAATTCTACATCTCCCCTGTCCTATAGTGACATTTTTCACACCTGCGACATTGAGCCTGTGACATAGCGGTGTGATATTAACTGGGCCTCACACAACAGTGTCCACAAGTGTGTTCAGAAATTCTACATCTCCCCTGTCCTATAGTGACATTTTTCACACCTGTGACATTGAGCCTGTGACATAGCGGTGTGATATTAACTGGGCCTCACACAATCCAACAGTGTCCACAAGTGTGTTCAGAAATTCGACGTCTCCCCTGTCCTATATACACCTTGTACCTTGTTTTACATTACTATATAGTTTGTGGGATTTTTTGTACATTTTTACCAAAAATGAGGAAGGCTGGTGGAAGAGGCTGTGGAATTGGGCGGGGGGTTGCCAGCTGGTATTGATGGTGTTGGTGGTGGATCTGATGGTAGTGGCAAAAGCGAAATAGGACCGAATGCAGGAGGTGTTGAGCCTGCGTCATCGTCTGGCTCCACAAGGCCTCGAAGGCTTAGTTTTCTAGGAGTTGGCAAACCGCTTTTAAAGCAAGAGCATCAGGAAAAAGTTTTGGCTTACATTGCTGACTCAGCCTCCAGCTCTATCGCCTCCTCTTCTGAAGTTGCAAAAAATAAAAGCACTGAGTCGTCATTGGAGGGTCATGTTCATGAACCACACCTTTCCTTGTTTCCTTCTCCCCAACCAAGATTGAAGGATGACGCAGGCCATACAACTGATTACTCCATGGAGCTGTTTTCACATACCATGCCTGGGTTATCAAGTGAAATGGTGAATTACCCAGGCCAAGATGAATCTGACATGGAGTGCACTGATGCACAGCCACTGATAGATGATTCTGCTGGTACATTCAGTCAGAGCACTACATTGTCCTCGCAGTGTAGTGAGCCAGATTCTGACCCTGATGAGACTCAGGTGCCCCTTCCCGCATACTATACCACCATACACGGTGACACAGAGGAAGGTGCACATGACATTGAAGAGGAGGTGATGGATGACCCAGTTGTTGACCCAGATTGGCATCCATTGGGGGAAGAGGGTACTGCTTCCAATAGCTCAGATGAGGAGGAGGAGCATCCACAGCAGACATTGACATCGCAACAGCTGTTATCTGGCAGGCCCGGAGCACTCCAAATACAGGTTCCAAAAATCAAAAGATTTGCTGGACAGCTTGTCCAGATGGTCAAAATAGCACAGCGTGCTAGGCCGCAAAATGTCTTCCAAAGTAGGAAGAGTGCAGTGTGGCCACAGGGTCCACAGGGGACAGCGGTGGTGGGGCAGTGCTGCCTAGCCCACGGTATAGGAAACAGTTGGCTGTAGGCGTTCGACCCTCCTCCTCCTCCTCCAGAAGCGAAAGCTCGTCCACAGAGCGCAGGCGCACGAGCATTCCATCTGCAGCTGCCACTGTTGCACACGAGGTGTCCCCCTATCGAGCAGCTAGTGGAAAGCGTCAGCAGGCTGTGTTGCAGATGATGTGTATGGGCGACAGCACACCCAGGAGGTGCTGGCCGAGTACTTTCAGCGACAAACTGAGTCATGGCTGGGCAGTATACATCTTGAGGCAGGCAAGGTAGTTAGTGATAACGGCCGTAATTTTGTGGCAGCCATAGCCCTTTCAAAACTCAGCCACATACCTTGCTTGGCTCACACCTTGAACCTGGTGGTGCAGTGCTTCCTCAACAATTATCCGGAGTTAACAGCCCTGCTCCAGAAGGTGCGAAGACTGTGCGCGCACATTCGCCGGACGCCTGTACACTCCATTCGTATGCAGAAGCTGCAGCGATTGCTCCACCTTCCCAACCACCGCCTCATTATCGACATTGCAACAAGGTGGAACTCCACCCTGCACATGGTTGAGCGGCTTTGTGAACAGAGGCAGGCCATAATGCATTTGTGGGAGGATACACGGCCAGGCACTTTGAGAGCAGACATGGAGTTGACAGGTGAGCAGTGGTCGAAGCTGAAAGACCTCTCTAAAGTCCTTCAGTGTTTTGAGGAATGCACACGGCTGGTAAGCGCAGACGACGCCATCCTAACCATGAGCATCCCACTTATGCGTCTGCTCATGCAAACTTTGACGCACCTAAAGGAGCAGGAGTCTGCAGCCAATGTTGACGAGGAGGAAGAGAAGGAAGGAAGCCTTGATGACATTCAGCCATTGTCTGCTCAGGGACCTCTCCTGGACGAGGTGGAGGAAGAAGAGGAGGAGGAGGATGATGATGGGGATGATTACTTAGGGGAGGAGGATGCATCTTGTGGGGCAAGTGAAAATTTTGGCGTGGCAAGGTCTGGTACATGGTTTGTGCGTGACTGGAGGGATGTGGATTTGCCAGAAAGTGCTCCTCCAACCAGCACTCGCAGTGCATCATTGACACCGGGAATATTGGCCCACATGTCAGATTATGCCTTGCAGATCCTGAAAAGGGACCCCCGCATTGCCAAAATGATGAACGATGACGACTACTGGTTGGCCAGCATCCTAGATCCACGCTATAAAGGCAAATTACAAAACATCATGCCACACGAGAACCTTGACCTAATATTGGCTAATAAACAAGCAACTCTGGTAAACCGGTTGGTTGAGGCATTCCCAGCACACAGCAGCGGTGATGGTTCTCACACGAGCCATACGGGCTGGGGGGCAACTTGGCAGAGGTGTTTGTGGTGCACACAGCAGAAGTGGCGTTGGAGACAGGGGTTTCATGACAATGTTGTGGACTGATTTTTCAAGTACCGCTCACACAACTGGTAATACTGCATCGATGGAAAGTGACAGGAGACAGCAGTTGTCAACTATGGTTACAAACTACTTTTCCTCCCATATCGATGTTCTCCCGCACAGGTCATTCCCCTTTGACTATTGGGCCGCTAAACTGGACACCTGGCCTGAATTGGCACAATATGCCTTACAGGAGCTTGCTTGCCCAGCTGCAAGTGTGCTATCGGAAAGAGTCTTCAGTGCAGCTGGATCAATCCTGACAGAAAAAAGGACCCGTATGTCAACCCAAAATGTGGATGATCTAACCTTCATTAAAATGAACCATGCATGGGTTTCCAAGGATTTTGTCCCACCTTCCCCTGATGACACATAGGGTGACAGAAAAATGGCTTGCTTTGGTCCTCCTCTTCCTGGGACTTGAACAATTTCGCCTTTTGCATCAGCTGAATGTCCAACATCAACATATGCCACTTTCTAAAACTCCCTAACTGTGCTGCCTCCCCCCCCCATGGCCGGAGTCACCACCTAGCGCATGAATCCGTGCGAGTGCCGTTGCCCTGGACAGGTGGGTAGGCCGACTCTTGGGCGCGGGCACTGGCACAGGGTCCCTCATAGTGCAATCAAGTGTCTCTGACGGTGGTGGTGCACACCCGCCATCAGACACACCGCCGTACTATGAGGGGCCCAGTGCCAGTACCGACGCCCACGAGTGGGCCCCCCTTGCTTGGGCATGGCCCCAGCATTTGCAATCTTTACATCTCCCTGCTCCTCCGCTGTGTAGTCTGGGCCGTCAAATCCATACTGGGCCTGACACCGTCTGAGCCTGCCTCCTGATCTATAAACATATATTTTGAATGTGTACACTATGCTATCCATACATGTTATCCGGGGATACGGTACCCTTTCTCACCTTTGTGCAATCATGTGTAATCCATACTGGGACTGACACCGTTTGAGCCTGCCTCCTGATCTATAGACATATATTTTGAATGTGTACACTATGCTATCCATACATGTTATCCGGTGATACGGTACCCTTTCTCACCTTTGTGAAATCACGTGTAATCCATACTGGGCCTGACACCGTCTGAGCCTGCCTCCTGATCTATTGACATATATTTTGAATGTGTACACTATGCTATCCATACATGTTATCCGGGGATACGGTACCCTTTCTCACCTTTGTGCAATCACGTGTAATCCATACTGGGCCTGAGAATGGCTGGCGAGCTGTTAAGCAAGCTACAGCACCTGTGGTTTGCACACGTAAGTTTTTCATTTTTTCAGGAAGGACGGTTAGGCCTAATTCTGGAACTGTGGTTGACCTGCACTTACTGGGAAATCATCGTTCGCGGGTAATAATTGTAATCCCAGATCGCCATCCCTAACGGTGTTCAGCGGGTTATCTGCACCTGTAAGCGACAAACGCTGGCCCTTTCAGTGTAGCGCACATGCAGCCACGGACATGTAAGGGCATGACACACCAGTTATTGGCCAATCTCACGTGCCAGAGCCTCGCGTGTCCCTCTAGTAAGCCGGACTCGGACCGCGGGGCATGACGGAGTCTCGTTCGTTAACGGAATTAAGCTTGCAGTGTGTGCATCTTTTTTGTTGCTCGATGGTTGAGGTTGCCCGTGTTGAGTCAAATTATGCCGCAGGATCCACTCCTGGTGGTGCCCTTCTGGACATTCCTTTAAGGTTCAGCTTTGCAACTATACTGCCCACGTAAAACAAACACTTTGCCTTCATGAATGCTGTTTGGAGGGTCGTGACTCGTGGGAATAATGCCGCCCAATCAGTTAACCTGCTAGAGAGATCCTTCGTTGCTCCCAAGCATGACATCACACTCCCTAGGAGGAAGGTGATGCCACTGTGGCGACCGTACTCCTGGGGGCGACACAAGTGCACTGATGCCCAGCCACTGCTCGATGAATCTGCTGGTACATTGACCCAGACCACTACATTCCCCTCGCACTCTACACGGCCTGAATCTGACCTTAATGAAACTCAGGTTACCCTTCCCATATACTGTTCCATCTTACACGGTGACAAAGAGGAAGCTGCAGATGAAAGTGCAGGTTCGGCCCACCCGCCATCAGACACACCACCGTACTATCAGGGGCCCTGTGCCAGAGCCATCGCCAACGAGTGGGCCCCCCCTGCTTGCTCAGGATCACAGCACTTGCAAGGTTGAAATACTGTGCAGTGAGATGGAAGATGGGGACGACGAGGAGTCCAGACTAGTACAGGGATTCCCTAGCGAGGAGACATATTTCATTGTTTTCAATGTTGGGACAGCAATTTTTGGGGAGCACTATACTCTGGAGAATGATAGATGGGGCCCACCATACACTGGAACATTCCAAAGGTGGACATCAGACACTGGAGCAGCATCTACAGGGCCCATTATACACTAGAGCATTAGAAATGGGGCCCATTATGTATGGAGCATTATTTGGGCCCATAAGACAGTGGAGCTTCATCCATGGGGACCAACATATACTGTAGCATTATGTGGAGCTCATCATATACTGTTTCAAACATTATATGGGACCAATGATTCTGTATGGAGAAAAAGATGGGCCTCGTCATGAGATGTAAAAAGTGAAGTATTTTTCTTTGTAGTATACCACTATTTCTCTGCCGTATTGGAGCAGCATGAGTTGTGGTATGTGTTAAAGGGGCGCTCTTTCGCCCAGGGCACATGAAAACCTGGAGCCAGCCCTACCCCCCACAACTTTAGCCAAATAACCCCCATTTTTCAGTGCGTAACTAGTATTATGAAGTAAATAAAGGGTGACAAGCTTCAGTAATAAGAATTTATGCTTTTGGCATTCAAATGGGCACTGTAAGTGTGTTTCCTGTCCTCCTCTCACTGCCAACTTTTCTTCCCCATTGACTTACATTGGGCTTCGTGTTTCACTTTTCCCTATAGTCGGCCAATTTCGTTCGACCCTACTTTTGCGAAAGTCGGGTTTCGCGAAACCCAGCTCGAACCGAAAAAAGGCAAAGTCGCTCATCTCTAGTGTCCACTAATTAGCATCACAGGTGTCTACAATCTCGGAGTCAGTGAGTGGCCTATATAGAGGGCTACAGATACTCACTGTGCTGTTTGGTGACATGATGTGTATCACACTCAACATGGACCAGAGGAAGCGAAGGGAAGAGTTGTCTCAGGAGTTGTCTCAGGGAGTTGTCTCAGGGAGGAAATGGTTGAGGAGGTAAAAGTGGCTGGGACCCTAGGAGGTAGCGACCATGCTATTTTAGAATTTTGGATTACTAGAGGTGGAAGACCTGTGAAGACTCAGACGTCAAGGTTAGATTTCAGAAAGGCAGATTTTAAGGGATTCAGAAAGAGAATTGGAGGGATCCAATGGCTGGATATCCTTAAAGACAAAAATGTCCAGGAAGGATGGGAAATCTTGAAAAATGAAATTCTCAAAGCACAGTTGTTAACAATTCCGAAAAGAGGGAAGAATAGGAAGCATTTAAGGAAACCAGGATGGATGAACACAGAACTTAAGCACATGCTAAAAAGGAAGAAAAAAATGTTTATAAAATGGAAAGAGGGAGGCATATCTAAAGAAGAATATAATGCTGTCTGCAGAACCTGCAGGGCACAAATCAGATTAGCTAAAGCTGAAAATGAACTGAGGCTTGCAAGAGATGTCAAAAGCAATAATAAAGGATTTTGGGGATATGTCAAAAGTAAAAGAAAAGTCAAAGATGCTATAGGATTTTTACAGGATGAAAATGATGAAATGGTAAGACAGGATGTTGAGAAGGCTGAACTTTTAAATTCCTATTTTGCATCTGTTTTCTCTCAGAAAGGAAATGCAACATCAACTGTTATTCACTGTCCTATTAAGGGAATAGAAGAATCCAGGATATCTATAAACAGAAAGATAGTGAGGAAACACTTAGATAACCTAAATGAATTCAAGTCTCCAGGTCCAGATGAATTACACCCCAGAGTACTGAAGGAGATAGCAGAAGAAATTTTTGAACCCCTCTCCATAATCTTTGAAAATTCTTGGAGAACAGGAGAAGTGCCAGAAGACTGGAGAAGAGCAAATGTTGTTCCTATCTTCAAAAAGGGGAAGAAGGTGGACCCAGGCAACTATAGGCCGGTGAGTCTGACTTCTATACCAGGAAAGATCTTTGAACAAATTATTAAACAACATGTATGTCAATACCTGGATAAGAATGAAGTGATTAAACAGAGTCAGCATGGGTTTCTAACTAATAAGTCATGTCAGACTAACTTAATTTCCTTCTATGACGGTATCACTGATTGGGTGGATCAAGGAAATGCTGTAGATATAGTATATCTTGACTTCAGCAAAGCATTTGACAAAGTCTCTCATACAATCCTTATTGAAAAAATGACTAAGTATGGAATGGACAAGGCAACTGTTAGGTGGATTCATAACTGGCTTAGTGATCGGACCCAAAGAGTGGTCGTAAATGGCTGTACATCCAGTTGGAAGAATGTCTCAAGTGGGGTACCACAGGGCTCTGTCCTGGGCCCTGTATTGTTCAACATCTTTATCAACGATTTAGATGAAGGAATTGAGGGTAAACTGATTAAATTTGCTGATGACACAAAGCTAGGAGGGATAGCTAATACTAGAGAAGAGAGAGAGAGGATTCAAAAAGATTTAAATAAACTGGAGAAGTGGGCAGCAACTAACAGAATGGTTTTTAACAGGGAGAAATGCAAAGTACTACATCTGGTCAATAAAAATGAAAAAAGCATATATAGAATGGGAGGAATAGGGCTAAGTGACAGCACATGTGAAAAAGACTTGGGTATACTAATAGATCACAGACTGAATATGAGTCAACAGTGTGATGCAGCAGCAAAAAAGGCAAATGCAATTCTAGGATGTATTAACAGAAGCATACAGTCTAGATCACGTGAAGTCATTATTTCCCTCTACTCCTCTTTGGTCAGACCTCATCTGGAATATTGTGTCCAGTTTTGGGCACCACATTTTAAAAAAGACATCAACAAACTGGAGCAAGTTCAGAAAAGAGCGACCAGAATGGTGACCGGTCTGCAAACCCTGTCTTATGAGGAAAGGTTGCAGGATTTGGGAATGTTTAGTTTGCAAAAGAGAAGACTGAGAGGAGACTTAATAGCTGTCTACAAATATCTAAAGGGCTGTCACATTGTAGAAGGATCAACTTTATTCTCATTTGCACAAGGAAAGACTAGAAGCAATGGGATGAAACTGAATGGGAAGAGACACAGATTAGATATTAGAAAAAACTTTTTGACAGTTAGAGTGATCAATGAGTGGAACAGGCTGCCACGAGAAGTGGTGAGTTCTCCTTCAATGGAAGTCTTCAAACAGAGGCTGGACAGACATCTGACTGGGATGATTTAGCGAATCCTGCTTTGAGCAGGGGGTTGGACCAGATGGCCCAGGAGGTCCCTTCCAACTCTACGATTCTATGATTCTATGATTAGAAAAAAAAATCATAGACAAACATGTTAAAGGTAAAAGTTATAAGACCATCTCCAAGCAGCTGGATATTCCTGTGACTACAGTTGCACATATTATTCAGAAATTTAAGCTCCATGGGACTGTAACCAACCTCCCTGGAAAATTGATGACAAATCAAAGAGACAGATAATACGAACAGTAGCAAAAGAGCCCAGAAAACCTTCTAAACAGATTAAAGGTGAACTTCAAGCTCAAGGAACATCGGTATCAAATCGCACACCTTGTACACACGCAGCTCTGCTCCCTACACCTCGTACACACGCAGCTCTGCTCCCTACACCCCGTACACACGCAGCTCTGCTCCCTACACCCCGTACACATGCGGCTCTGCTCCATACACGCTATACACATGCGGCTCTGCTCCATACACGCTGTACACATGCGGCTCCGCTCCGTACACCTTGTACACACACGGCTCTGCTCCGCACACCCCGTACACACGCGGCTCGCACCATACACCTCGTACACATACGGCTCCAATCCATATACATTGCACACACAGCTCCGCTCCGTACACCCCGCACACACACGGCTCTGCTCCGTACACACCGTCCACACAAGGTTCTGCTCTGTACACCCCGACCCATACACACGCGGCTCCGCTCCTCTGTACACCTCATACATGCATATCTCTGCTCCGTACACCTTCTACACACACGGCTCTGCTCTGTACACCTCATACAAACACAGTCCTGCTACATCCACCCTGTAAACCCCTCCTGAGTCCACACAGAAACTTTCTTCACCTCATCCTGCACCATGACAACCAGCACAGCAGAGCCCTGCAGCCGCTGAAGCCCCTGATTATGTGACCCCTTGACTCCGCCCCTCCCGTGACCTCATCACAGGTCCTGTGTGCACAGAATAGCCCAGGATGACATTGCCGGCTGTGAGTGGGGGGCGCACTGCTGGCACCGGGGCCCCCCTCTGCCTTCTCAGGGGCCCATAGTGGCTGGGCGGCAGAGTAGGGAGATCGATTCTCCCTGCTCTGCCGCAGAATGTAACTGTATGGGCGCGCTGTGCACACCGATACAGTTACAGTAGTGTAGCTCTGGTGGGCCCCCTCAGAGCTCTGGGCCCAGGGCAACCGCTCCCTCTGCCCCCCGGTAGCTACGCTACTGCCAAGGAGGACATCATTGTTGATAAAAATCATAAAAATGCCAGACTGGAACTACGTGTTGACACGCCACAAAAATTCTGGGAGAATGTCCTATGAACAGATGAGACAAAATAGAACTTTTTGGCAAAGCAAATCCAGCTGTATGTTCACAGATGGAAAAATGAAGCATATCAAGAAAAGAACACTGTCCCTACTGTGAAACATGGAAAAGGTTCTGTTATGTTCTGGGGCTGCTTTGCTCTATCTGGCACAGGGTGTCTAAAATCTGTGCAGGGTACAATGAAATCTCCAGACTATCAAGGGATTCTAGATAGAAATGTGCTGCCCTGTGTCAGAAAGCTTGGTCTCAGTCGCAGGTCATAGGTCTTGCAACAGGATAATGATCCAAAACACACAGCTAAAAACACCCAAGAATGGCTAAGAGGAAAACATTGGACTATTCTGAAGTGGCCTTCTATGAGCCCTGATCTATTGAGAATCTTTGGAAAGAGCTGAAACATGCTATCTGGAAAAGACAACCTTCAAACACGAGACAACTGGAGCAGTTTGCTTTTGAGGAGTAGGCCAAAATACCAGTCGAGAGGTGCAGAAGTCTCATTGACAGTTATAGGAATCGTTTGATTGCAGTGATTGCCTCAAAAGGTTGTAAAACAAAATATTAAGTTAAGGGTACCATCATTTCTGTCCAGGCCTATTTTATGAGTTTTATTTTTTAAAAATTCTGTGGAAGCATGGATGAAAAGCAATGCCTGACTTTCGTTTGTTCATATTCATAGATTTTGTATTTATTTTATTAATGTTTTTGTCAGATTCAAGTTATTTCTGTCACCACTGTAGATTTTTCTGTTATTAAATGAAGGGTACAAACAATTTTGACCACATGTGTATCTATCTATTTATCTATCTATCTATCTATCTATCTATCTATCTATCTATCTATCTATCTATCGTCTCGACTATTGTAACTCTCTTCTAATTGGTCTCCCTCTTACCAAACTCTCCCCTCTCCAATCTGTCTTGAATGCTGCAGCCAGGATCATATTCCTCACCAATTGTTTCACCGATGCCTCTACCCTATGCCAGTCATTACACTTGCTACCCATCCACTCCAGAATTCAGTATAAACTTATTACCCTCACCCACAAAGCCCTCCATGGCTCAGCACCACCCTACATCTCCTCCCTTGTTTCAGTATACCATCCTACCCGCGCCCTCCGTTCTCCTGATGACCTGAGGTTAGCATCCTCAATAATCAGAACCTCCCACTCTCGTCTCCAAGACTTTACACGTGCTGCGCCAATTCTTTGGAATGCACTTCCCAGGTCAATACGATTAGTCCCCAATCCCCACAATTTTAAATGTGCCCTGAAAACGCATTTATTCAGACTGTCCTACCACCTCAACACATTAACCTAATCTATCCCTGTGTGGCACAGTCAAAAGTTTTACCATAACCAGGTTCCCCACATCATGTTCCCACATGCTTTATGCATCCATTAGCCCTCCGTGTCTGTACTGTTACACACTTAACATTATGGCTGGTCCACACAATCAGGGCAACTGTTACCACCCACCTTTCGTGTCTACCTTTTTCCTCATAGATTGTAAGCTTGCGAGCAGGGCCCTCATTCCTCTTGATATTTGTTATGATCTATGTGATTATTGTTATACTGTAATGTCCATCGTCAGTACATGTCCCCTCTGAAATGTAAAGTGCTGCGGAATATGTCGGCGCTATAGAAATACAATTTATTATTATTATTATTATCTATCTATCTATCATCTGTCTATTATCTATCTATCTATTTATAGATCTATCTGTGTATCTATCATCTATCTATTATCTATCTATCTGTATTGATATCTATCATCTATATCTATCATATCTATCTTTTAACTTTAGACTCTTGAGGAAGTCATTATCAGAGTCAAGGAGTATTGTTATAATCCCTCCCTTTAATGACTGTTTTTTTTTAATTCCTTTTATTCCTGATGTGAATACAGAAAAATAGGTCTTCTTTAAGCTGATAAAAAATATAAGCGGCTTAAACAGATGTTTTGCTTCCTCTCCGTATCTCCAGGGATATGGTATTCTTAGCCGATTGCTGTATTTTATTTATCCGATGTATATAATATTCAGCATATTCAATGTTCTTAGCATTATGAATATCACACTGGAAAGTCGACTAACGAGAGAGTAATGGTAACTAAGAATAAACGTCTGAAGTAAAGCTGCTTTATAGTGAACATTAAGTAGTTATATGTTATTACAATGGTTGTGCAGTTTGTGAAATCACTTTTATTTGGAAAGGGACCCTGAAGATAATCTTGATTAAGATTATGGGGCATCCTGCTGTGGAGTGGCAAGAGATCAGCTGTAATCTCTGTGGGAATACAGAAAAAAGAGTTCAACTTTCTTATAGCTTCTTCCACAGGATATATATTATTGTTTTCAGTAGAGTTGAGCGAAACGGGTCGGTCAAATTCATAAGTCGCCGACTTTCGCTAAAGTCGGGTTTCGCCGATCCAGACCCGACCATAGCGTGAGGTCGGCCATGAGGTCGCCGACCCGTGCGCCAAAGTCGCGTTTCCCATGATGCTTCCAGCGCCATTTCTCAGCCAATCATCAAGGACGCACACTGTGGGCAACGCGATGACATCGGCAGCGGCCACCACCATCTTAGAGAAGGGCATTCGTGTGATTGGCTTGCTTTGTGTGGTATCACAGTGGCTATAAAAGCCCTGACCGCCGACCGCCATTTTACTTCTGCCGATCTTAGCATAGGGAGAGGTTTCTGCCGCTGATTCTCAATAGGGAGAGTGTTAGGCAACAAAGAAAAGAAAAACTGTGCTTCTTTTGATAGCGATTTCAACTGTACAGTTAGTGTGCAGTGACAGTGGAGGATTTTTGTGTGTAGCAGCGCTGGTGGTTTTTAGGCTGCCCTATAAGGCTACCTGATAGCTGCATTGCTGTGTGCACACTGCTGTGCAGACTGCTTTTTTAAAAGCAAAAAAAACCTTTATTCTGATTTTCTGCACAATTACAGAGTGTTCATTTTTTCACACACCGCATAGAGGTGTACGCTCCTCACACACTACCGTGTACCGGATGGTATCACGGACATATACATGCTTTCTGTGTGCGACTTCGTAAAAAAAGACGGAGATTTTAAATTTTACATACATACACCATATAGAGCTGTCCGCTTCTCAAACAGTATCGTATAGCTGCTGTTTGTATGGCGGTCAAATCTATATAGAGACAGCATGTGTGTGTGAGACTCCGTAAATACATATACGGACATTTCAATTTTTCCATACACCATATAGAGCTGTCCGCTTGTCAAACAGTATTGTATATCTGCTGTTTGATTATGGTCAAATCTATACAGAGACAGCGTGTGTATGAGACTCCATAAATACAAATATGGACATTTCAATTTTTCCACACACCATATAGAGCTGTCCGCTTGTCAAACAGTATTGTATAACTGCTGTTTGATCACAGTCAAATCTATACAGAGACAGCGTGTGTGTGTGACTCTCTAAAAAAAAATAGACGGAGATTTAAAATTTTCCATACATACACCATATAGAGCTGTCCGCTTGTCCAACAGTATCGTATATCTGCTGTTTGATAATGGTCAAATCTATACAGAGACAGCGTGTGTGTGTGGCTCCGTAAAAAAATAGACGGAGATTTAAAATTTTCCATACATACACCATATAGAGCTGTCCGCTTGTCAAACAGTATCGTATATCTGCTGTTTGATAACGGTCAAATCTATACAGAGACAGCGTGTGTGTGTGACTCCGTAAAAAAATAGACGGAGATTTAAAATTTTCTGTACATACACTGTATAGAGCTGTATGCTCCTCACACACTACAGTGTACTGGCTGGTATCACGGACAAATACATGCTATCTGTGTGTGACTCCGTTAGAAGATAGACAGAGATTTTCATTTTTCCATACATACACCGTATAGAGCTGTCCACTTCTGATACTGTACCGTATATCTGCTGTTTAGATTATGGTAAAATCCATACTGAGACAGCGTTTGTGTGTGACTGCGGAAAAAAATAGATGTAGATTTTCATTTTTCCATACATACACCATATAGAGCTGTACATGCTATCTGTGTTTGACGCCATAAAAAAACAGACGGAGATTTAAAATTTTCCATACATACACCATATACAGCTGTCCGCTTCTCAAACAGTATCATATAGCTGCTGTTTGTATGGCGGTCAAATCTATATAGAGACAGCGTGTGTGTGTGTGAGACTCCGTAAATACATATACGGACATTTCAATTTTTCCATACACCATATAGAGCTGTCCGCTTGTCAAACAGTATTGTATATCTGCTGTTTGATTATGGTCAAATCTATACAGAGACAGCGTGTGTGTGAGACTCCATAAATACAAATATGGACATTTCAATTTTTCCACACACCATATAGAGCTGTCTGCTTGTCAAACAGTATTGTATATCTGCTGTTTGATCACAGTCAAATCTATACAGAGACAGCGTGTGTGTGTGACTCTGTAAAAAAAAATAGACGGAGATTTAAAATTTTCCATACATACACCATATAGAGCTGTCCACTTGTCCAACAGTATCGTATATCTGCTGTTTGATAATGGTCAAATCTATACAGAGACAGCGTGTGTGTGTGACTCCGTAAAAAAATAGACGGAGATTTAAAATTTTCCGTACATACACCGTATAGAGCTGTATGCTCCTCACACACTACAGTGTACTGGCTGGTATCACGGACAAATACATGCTATCTGTGTGTGACTCCGTTAGAAGATAGACAGAGATTTTCATTTTTCCATACATACACCGTATAGAGCTGTCCACTTCTGATACTGTACCGTATATCTGCTGTTTAGATTATGGTAAAATCCATACTGAGACAGCGTTTGTGTGTGACTGCGGAAAAAAATAGATGTAGATTTTCATTTTTCCATACATACACCATATAGAGCTGTACATGCTATCTGTGTTTGACGCCATAAAAAAACAGACGGAGATTTAAAATTTTCCATACATACACCATATACAGCTGTCCGCTTCTCAAACAGTATCATATAGCTGCTGTTTGTATGGCGGTCAAATCTATATAGAGACAGCGTGTGTGTGTGTGAGACTCCGTAAATACATATACGGACATTTCAATTTTTCCATACACCATATAGAGCTGTCCGCTTGTCAAACAGTATTGTATATCTGCTGTTTGATTATGGTCAAATCTATACAGAGACAGCGTGTGTGTGAGACTCCATAAATACAAATATGGACATTTCAATTTTTCCACACACCATATAGAGCTGTCTGCTTGTCAAACAGTATTGTATATCTGCTGTTTGATCACAGTCAAATCTATACAGAGACAGCGTGTGTGTGTGACTCTGTAAAAAAAAATAGACGGAGATTTAAAATTTTCCATACATACACCATATAGAGCTGTCCACTTGTCCAACAGTATCGTATATCTGCTGTTTGATAATGGTCAAATCTATACAGAGACAGCGTGTGTGTGTGACTCCGTAAAAAAATAGACGGAGATTTAAAATTTTCCGTACATACACCGTATAGAGCTGTATGCTCCTCACACACTACAGTGTACTGGCTGGTATCACGGACAAATACATGCTATCTGTGTGTGACTCCGTTAGAAGATAGACAGAGATTTTCATTTTTCCATACATACACCGTATAGAGCTGTCCACTTCTGATACTGTACCGTATATCTGCTGTTTAGATTATGGTAAAATCCATACTGAGACAGCGTTTGTGTGTGACTGCGGAAAAAAATAGATGTAGATTTTCATTTTTCCATACATACACCATATAGAGCTGTACATGCTATCTGTGTTTGACGCCATAAAAAAACAGACGGAGATTTAAAATTTTCCATACATACACCATATACAGCTGTCCGCTTCTCAAACAGTATCGTATAGCTGCTGTTTGTATGGCGGTCAAATCTATATAGAGACAGCATGTGTGTGTGTGAGACTCCGTAAATACATATACGGACATTTCAATTTTTCCATACACCATATAGAGCTGTCCGCTTGTCAAACAGTATTGTATATCTGCTGTTTGATTATGGTCAAATCTATACAGAGACAGCGTGTGTGTGAGACTCCATAAATACAAATATGGACATTTCAATTTTTCCACACACCACATAGAGCTGTCTGCTTGTCAAACAGTATTGTATATCTGCTGTTTGATCATAGTCAAATCTATACAGAGACAGCGTGTGTGTGTGACTCTGTAAAAAAAAATAGACGGAGATTTAAAATTTTCCATACATACACCATATAGAGCTGTCCAATTGTCCAACAGTATCGTATATCTGCTGTTTGATAATGGTCAAATCTATACAGAGACAGCGTGTGTGTGTGGCTCCGTAAAAAAATAGACGGAGATTTAAAATTTTCCATACATACACCATATAGAGCTGTCCGCTTGTCAAACAGTATCGTATATCTGCTGTTTGATAACGGTCAAATCTATACAGAGACAGTGTGTGTGTGTGTGACTCCGTAAAAAAATAGACGGAGATTTAAAATTTTCCGTACATACACCGTATAGAGCTGTATGCTCCTCACACAATACAGTGTACTGGCTGGTATCACGGACAAATACATGCTATCTGTGTGTGACTCCGTTAGAAGATAGACAGAGATTTTCATTTTTCCATACATACACCGTATAGAGCTGTCCACTTCTGATACTGTACCGTATATCTGCTGTTTAGATTATGGTAAAATCCATACTGAGACAGCGTTTGTGTGTGACTGCTGAAAAAAATAGATGTAGATTTTCATTTTTCCATACATACACCATATAGAGCTGTACATGCTATCTGTGTTTGACGCCATAAAAAACAGACGGAGATTTAAAATTTTCCATACATACACCATATACAGCTGTCTGCTTCTCAAACAGTATCGTATAGCTGCTGTTTGTATGGCGGTCAAATCTATATAGAGACAGCGTGTGTGTGTGTGAGACTCCGTAAATACATATACGGACATTTCAATTTTTCCATACACCATATAGAGCTGTCCGCTTGTCAAACAGTATTGTATATCTGCTGTTTGATTATGGTCAAATCTATACAGAGACAGCGTGTGTGTGAGACTCCATAAATACAAATATGGACATTTCAATTTTTCCACACACCATATAGAGCTGTCTGCTTGTCAAACAGTATTGTATATCTGCTGTTTGATCACAGTCAAATCTATACAGAGACAGCGTGTGTGTGTGGCTCTGTAAAAAAATAGACGGAGATTTAAAATTTTCCATACATACACCATATAGAGCTGTCCACTTGTCAAACAGTATCGTATATCTGCTGTTTGATAACGGTCAAATCTATACAGAGACAGCGTGTGTGTGTGACTCCGTAAAAAAATAGACGGAGATTTAAAATTTTCCGTACATACACCGTATAGAGCTGTATGCTCCTCACACACTACAGTGTACTGGCTGGTATCACGGACAAATACATGCTATCTGTGTGTGACTCCGTTAAAAGATAGACAGAGATTTTCATTTTTCCATACATACACCATATAGAGCTGTACATGCTATCTGTGTTTGACGCCATAAAAAAACAGACGGAGATTTAAAATTTTCCATACATACACCATATACAGCTGTCCGCTTCTCAAACAGTATTGTATATCTGCTGTTTGGATTACGGTCCAATCTATACAGAGACAGAGCGTGTGTATGTGAGTCCATAAATACATAGATGGACATTTCCATTTTTAAATACACCGTAGAGAGCTGTCCGCTTCTCTAACAGTATCGTATATCTGCTGTTGACTCCGTCGAAAAATAGACGGAGATTTAAAATTTTCCATACATACATCGTATAGAGCTGTCCGCTTCTCAAGCAGTATCATATATCTGTTATTTGTCTTGTGGTCAAATCTATACTGAGACAGTGTGTGTGTGTGACTCTGTAAAAAAAAATAGACGGAGATTTAAAATTTTCCATACATACACCATATAGAGCTGTCCACTTGTCCAACAGTATCGTATATCTGCTGTTTGATAATGGTCAAATCTATACAGAGACAGCGTGTGTGTGTGGCTCCGTAAAAAAAAGACGGAGATTTAAAATTTTCCGTACATACACCGTATAGAGCTGTATGCTCCTCACACACTACAGTGTACTGGCTGGTATCATGGACAAATACATGCTATCTGTGTGTGACTCCGTTAAAAGATAGACAGAGATTTTCATTTTTCCATACATACACCGTATAGAGCTGTCCACTTCTGATACAGTACCGTATATCTGCTGTTTAGATTATGGTAAAATCCATACTGAGACAGCGTTTGTGTGTGACTGCGGAAAAAAATAGATGTAGATTTTCATTTTTCCATACATACACCATATAGAGCTGTACATGCTATCTGTGTTTGACGCCATAAAAAAACAGACGGAGATTTAAAATTTTCCATACATACACCATATACAGCTGTCCGCTTCTCAAACAGTATTGTATATCTGCTGTTTGGATTACGGTCCAATCTATACAGAGACAGAGCGTGTGTATGTGAGTCCATAAATACATTGACGGACATTTCCATTTTTAAATACACCGTAGAGAGCTGTCCGCTTCTCTAACAGTATCGTATATCTGCTGTTGACTCCGTCGAAAAATAGACGGAGATTTAAAATTTTCCATACATACATCGTATAGAGCTGTCTGCTTCTCAAGCAGTATCGTATATCTGTTATTTGTCTTGCGGTCAAATGTATACTGAGACAGCGTGTGTGTGTGACTCTGTAAAAAAATAGACAGAGATTTAAAATTTTCCATACGTACATCGTATAGAGCTGTCCGCTTATCAAACAGTATCGTATATCTGGCGTTTGTCTCACGGTCAAATCTATACTGAGACAGCGTGTGTGTGACTCCGTAAAAAAATAGAGATTTAAAGTTTTCTATACATACACCGTATAGAGCTGTACGCTCCTCACACACTACCGAGTACCGGCTGGTATCACGGACAAATACATGCCATCTGGGTGTAACTTCATAAAAAAATAGACAGAGATTTTCATTTTTCCGTACATGCACCATATAGAGCTGTCCGCTTCTGATAAGGTACCGTATATCTGCTGGTTGGATTACAGTCAAATAAATACTGGGGGAGCGTCTGTGACTAAGGAAATATATACAGAGATTTAAATTTTTGCCTACACCTTATACAGCTGAACACTCCTCATACAGTACCATATATCTGCAGGTATTTTTGTTACATTTTCACAAACATGAGGAAGTATGGTGGAAGAGGCCGCGAGCGTGGGTGGGGGGGGCAGCTGGTACTGATGGTGGTGGTGGTGCATCTGCTGGTTATGCCAAAAGCACAATAGCAGCTAAGGAAGGAGGTGTTGAACCTGCTTCATCATCTGGCACAAGAAGGCCTGTAAGGTTCCCTTTTCTGGGAGTAGGAAAACCGCTTTTAAAGCCGGAGAATCAGGAACAGTTTTTGGCTTACATTGCCGAAACAGCCACCAGCTCTATTGCCACCTCTTCTGAACTTTCAAAACCTGCATGCACTGAGTCATCAGTGCAGGGTTATGGCCAGGAAAAACACCTTTCCTTGTGTCCTTCACCCCCACCAAAAGTGAAGGATGTGGCATCCCACACTTCACATTACTCCATGGAACTCTTTTCACATACCATGCCTTGGTTATGCAGTCAAATCCTGAATTCCCCAGTCCAAGATGAATCTGACATGGAGTGCACTGATGCACAGCCACTGCTAGATGATTCTGATGGTACATTGACCCACAGCACTACATTGCCCTCAAAATCTACTGAGCCAGAATCAGACCCTGATAAAACTCAGGTGCCCCTTCCTGCATACTATACCACCTTACACGGTGACACAGAGGAAGGTGCACATGAAATTGAAGAGGAGGTGATGGATGACCCAGTTGTTGACCCGGATTAGCATCCATTGGGGGAAGAGGGTGCCTGGCAATAGGTTAAATGAGGAGAAGGATCCACAGCAGGCATCGACATCGCAGGAGTGGTTATCTGGCAGTCCCGTAGCTGTCCAAAAACGTGGATCAAACACCAAAAGAGGTGCAGGACAGCTTGGCCACATGGTCAAATTAGCACAGCGTGCAAGCCCTGAAAATTTATGCCATAGTAGTAAGAGTGCAGTGTGGCACTTCTTTGTCCAAAATCCTACTGATGAGGCAAAGGTTATCTGTAAGAATTGTGGAAGGACCTTTAGCCGAGGGAAAAATCTCAGAAATTTGAATACCAGTTGCATGCTTATACATTGAACCACCATGCACTTGCAAGCGTGGACGGACTACAAAACTTCAGGTACCACATGTGCACCTGCTCCGACTGAAGGTAGCCAGCAATGCTCCATCGCTTCCCCAATGTAAGACCACCGCCACCGGTAAGCACACCACCAGCAATAAATGTTGAGGTGTCGTCGCAAGGCCAAAGCAGTCAGGGAATCACAATGGTTTTGCAACGAAGCACTGAATCTAGGCCATCACCACCAACACCATCACCAGCCCCCTCTCAGTACGTCCGGTCCATCGCTAGTTCCCCCATATGCACCTCTCAAGTCCAGCTCACCCTAGCAGACACTCTGAGTAGTGTTAGGAACGGCAGAACGCACTAAATAAAAATAAATAATAAAGTGTGTTCGCCGCTCAGGGTCCACCGTGCAGTAGGTGTAAACACTGCTACTAAGTAGTGACAGATGAGCAATATGACGGAAATGCGCACACGGGTTGAACGTCACCCAAGTGCGCTAAGCAATATCTGTTTGCTCACAGAGATGTCAGCAGAGGTAAACACAAAAGACTGAGCCTGTTAGTGTCACAGGTCTCAGGTAAATGCACACACGGTATCTGGTCACAGGAGCAGGACCAAGACAGAGGAGCTGTGTCCGTCTAGACCTACCGTGCGTGCGGCGTCGCTACTGCAGACTCCAAAGAGGGCTGCAACTGCAGCACGGCGTTGGACACTGCCGCTAGTCGACAAAGCAAGGAAGCAGGCGCAATGCTGGATGCTAGCACTGTGGATGATGCTGTAGTGGCTTGAGGCTTGCCACGCGCTGGCGCTGACTCTAATCTAAGTCCCTGTACACATTCGTAATATCAGAGGGAGGGGATCTTAATGAGTCATTCGCAGGTACATACATCCATCGTCATTCACACAGTAGCAACTAGAGACTATACTAGCACATGGCCAAACGGTCATGCACGCTTTTTATAGCTGGGACCTTCCGGAAGCTTCCAGATCTCCGAAATGAACCAATGAGATCTGGAGCAGGACCTGGGCACGTGACTCCCGATCTCCAATGGGAGATCGTCTCGTGAGCAGTCGGAGAACAGAGGGACTTAGTCTCTGGAGCGATCTGCTGCCAAGTAATCTCCTCTGCGGTAGATAGACAGCGGGAGACCGTAGAATGTGAGGCTCTGGTTTCCTGCAGAGCAGATGCAGAAACCTGATGCCTAACATTACCCCCCCTCCTAGGGCCCCCTCCCCTCTGAGCCTTCCAATCCACCACCTTGTGCCGAACAGAGACATAGGCCTCAGATTCGTCCGAAGGCAAGTCTGATGTCCCGGCAGGTGAAACGGAAAACCGGGACACGTGGAAGGTATCAGAGGTGGCAAGATCACCAGGTTTAAGAAGGGACATGTGGAAGACAACGGGAGCGGAAAAATCGCCAGGAGCAAAAGCTGAAGTGGAACGCCGCAGTGTGTGGCGGGTGTCATCATTCTCTCTTTAAGGAAGCTATTCCGGGCACAAGAGGCACATGCCAGAATATACTTTTTAGTGTCCTGAGCCCTGTGCGGCCACCAATAAGACGCTGCCAGGAGTTTTGTTGTCTGCATGTAGCCACAGTGACCACCTGCCCTGGACGCGTTTGCCCACGCGAGAACCTTCGGCCATAGGCGAGGGGGGAAAAAGGTCTTGCCTGGCGGCACCGAGTTTGGTCATTGCGGGGCCCCGTTATCCTGGGGAACAGAGTGCTGACAGTGGTGACCGCGAGTGGCACTTAGTGCCGGACGCGCCTCGAGACGGGCGCGCGACACCTCCATAGGCTCTGGGAGTGAACACTCTGGCTCGGGTAATTCCGGAGGTTCAAAAAGGTTGGGAGCCAAAGTAACCTTCCGTCTGGTTTGACCACGCTCCAGCCCGCGCTCCGAAAAACGGAGATCAATGCGGGTGGCAATGGCAATCAGCTCCTCCAGACTTACAGGCACCTCTCTGGTAGACAGAGCATCCTTAACATGCTCCGCTAAACCTCTCCAAAACACAGGGATGAGGGCTTTATCAGACCACTCCAGCTCGGTAGCCAGTGTCCGAAAATGAACGGCATACTGGCTGACCAAGAGAGATCCCTGAGTTAATGCAAGTAGCTGAAGAGAGGTATCGTGCGTGACCCGTGGTCCCAGGAAGACCTGCTTGATACATGTTAAGAACTGAGCAGCGGTCCAAACCTCTGGGTCACCACGCTCCCATA
The DNA here is from genome assembly GCF_039654945.1 of Dendrobates tinctorius. Classification (NCBI taxonomy): domain Eukaryota; kingdom Metazoa; phylum Chordata; class Amphibia; order Anura; family Dendrobatidae; genus Dendrobates; species Dendrobates tinctorius. The sequence goes on along the minus strand of NW_027361705.1, from coordinate 12,946,312 downwards.
GTGGTGTAGCCTACTCCAACGCCCTACCCGACAAAAGGGAAACAATAAACCCCACCATAGCCCGTTCCATAGGGAATCGCGCAGCCAGGAACTCCAGCTGGATAGAGCACTGGCTCATGAAACCCCTACAGGAGGCACCATCGCCAGAAAATGTATCGGGCAACGGGAGGCGGGAAACTGTCGGCGCAGGGGAGGACGTGGACATACGTGAAACCGCCACGGCGATTGCCTGTACAGCAGCCTCAGTGGACTTCGCAGCTGAGATAGCACTCTCAAGAGTAGCCAACCGGCCCTCTAGCTGCCGAATGTACTGTAGGAGTTGCTGCTGATCTGCCATTACTAGCCAGACCCTGGCGCTAGTATAATGTTAGGAACTGCAGAACGCACTAAATAAAAATAAATAATAAAGTGCGTTCGCCGCTCGGGGTCCACCGTGCAGTAGGTGTAAACACCGCTGCTAAGTAGTGACAGACGAGCAATATGGCGGAAATGCGCACGCGGGTTCAACTTCACCCAAGTGCACTAAGCAATCTCTGTTTGCTCACAGAGATGTCAGCAGAGGTAAACACAAAAGGCTGAGCCTGTTAGTGTCACAGGTCTCAGGTAAATGCACACATGGTATCTGGTCACAGGAGCAGGACCCAAGACAGAGGAGCTGCGTCCGTCTAGACCTACCGTGCGTGCGGCGTCGCTACTGCAGATGCCAAAGAGGGCTGCAACTGCAGCACAGCGTAGGTCACTGCCGCTAGTAGACAAAGCAAGGAAGCAGGCTCAATGTCGGACGCTAGGACTGTGGATGATGCTGTAGTGGCTTGAGGCTTGCCACGCGCTGGCGCTGACTCTAATCTAAGTCCCTGTACACATTCGTAATATCAGAGGGAGGGGATCTTAATGAGTCATTTGTAGGTACATACATCCATCATCATTCACACAGTAGCAACTAGAGACTATACTAGCGCATGGCTGAACAGTCTTGCACGCTTTTTATAGCCGGGACCTTCCGGAAACTTCCAGATCTCCGAGATGGACCAATGAGATCTGGAGCAGGACCTGGGCACATGACTCCCGATCTCCAATGGGAGTTTGTCTCGTGAGCATGCCCAGTAGGAGAACAGAGGGACTTAGTCTCTGGAGCGATCTGCTGCCAAGTAATCTCCTCTGCGGTAGATAGACAGCAGGAGACCGCAGAATGTGAGGCTCTGGATTCCTGCAGAGCAGATGCAGAAACCAGACGCCTAACAAGTAGGACAAGAAAGTACTCATCTTCTCATCCGCATACACTGGCTTTGAACGCCTACATTGCCAAACTGAACTCAATAGAGATGATGCCCTTCCGTTTGGTTGAAAGCGAAGCTTTCCGAGAGCTCATGGCCTACGCTGTCCCATGCTATGACCTACCCAGTCGGCACTTCTTTTCTTGAAAAGCCATCCCTGCCCTCCACCTGCATGTGAAAGACTGCATTGTTCATGCACTCAAACAATCAGTTAGTGGAGAGGTGCACCTCACAACAAATGCATGGTCGAGTAGACATGGCCAGGGCTGTTACGTGTCCATAACTGCGCACTGGGTTAATGTGGCGGATGCAGGCTCCACAGGGGACAGCGGCGGTGGAACAGTGCTGCCTAGCCCGCGGTATAGTAAACAGTTGGCTGTAGGGGTTCGACGATCCTCGTCTTCCAGAAGCGAAAGCTCGTTGACAGAGCGCAGTCGCACGAGCACTCCATCCGCAGCTGCCACTGTTGCACACGAGGTGTCCAACTATCGAACAGCTAGTGGTAAGCGTCAGCAGGCTGTGGTAAAGATGATGTCTTTGGGCAACAACAGACACACCGCGGAAGTACTGGCTGACTACTTGCAGCAACAAACTGAGCCATGGCTGGGCAGTCTACATCTTGAGCCAGGCAAGGTAGTCAGTGATAATGGCCCAAATTTTGTGGCAGCCATAGCCCTTGCAAAGTTCACACACATACCTTGCCTGGCTCACACTTTGAACGTGGTGGAGCAGTGCTTCCTAAATAATTATCCAGAGTTAACAGCCCTGCTCCAAAAGGTGCAAAGACTGTGCTCGCACATCCGTCACTCGCCCCTATACTCCAGTCGTATGCAGAAGCTGCAGTGATTGCTCCACCTCCCCAAGCACCACCTAATCATAGATGTTGCAACAAGGTTGAACTCCACCCTGCACATGGTTGAGAGGCTGTGTGAACAGAGGCAGGCTGTAATGCATTTGTGGGAGGATGCACAGGCAGGCAGTTTGAGGGCAGACATGTAGTTGTCAGATGTGCAGTGGTCAAAACTGAAAGACCTCTGTAAAGTCCTTCAGTGTTTTGAGGGATGCACACAGCTGGTAAGCGCAGACGATGCCATCATAAGCATGAGCATCCCAGTTATGCGTCTGTTCATGCAAAGTTTGATGCACATTAAGGAGGAGGAACAGGAGGAGGAGGGAAGCCTTGCTGACAGTCTGGCATTGTCTGGTCAGGGACGATGGACGATGTGGAAGAAGAAGAGGAAGAGGAGGATGAGGGGAATGATTATTTTGGGTAGGAGGATGCTTCTCTGGGGGCAAGAGAAAATGTTGGTGTGGCAAGGTCAGGTACAGGGTTTTTGCGTGACAGGAGGGATGCGGATTTGCCAGAAAGTGCTCCTCCACCCACCACTGCCAGTGCATCATTAACACCTGGAACATTGGCCCACATGTGTGATTATGCCTTGCGGATACTAATAAGGGACCCCTGCATTGCCAAAATGATGAAGGCTGACGACTACTGGTTGGCCAGCATCCTCGATCTACGCCATAAAGGCAAATTACACAACAACATGCCACAGGAGAACCTAGAGATAATATTGGCTAACAAACAAGCATTCCCAGCACACAGCAGCGGTGCTGGTTTTCCCACGAGCCGAAGTGGGCAACATGGAAGAGGCGTTCATGGTGCACACAGCCGAAGTATCGTTGGAGACAGGGGTTTCATGACCATGTTGTGGTCTGATTTCTCAAGTACCGCTCACACGACTGGTAATACTGTATCGATTGCAAGTGACAGGAGACAGCAGTTGTCAACTATGGTTACAAACTACTTCTCCTCCCATATCGATGTTCTCCCTCACAGGTCATTCCCCTTTGACTATTGGGCCTGTAAACTGGACACCTGGCCTGAATTGGCACAATATGCCTTACAGGAGCTCGCTTGCCCTGCTGCTAGTGTGCTATCTGAAAGAGTCTTCAGTGCAGCTGGATCAATCCTGACAGAAAAAAGGACACGTCTGTTGACCCAAAATGTTGATGATCTAACCTTCATTAAAATGAGCTATGCATTAGTTTCAAAGGATTTTGTCCCACCTTCCCCTGATGACACATAGGCTGTCAGAAATTTGGCTCGCTTTTGTCCTCCTCTTCCTAGGACTTGTCAAATTCCTCCATTTGCAGCTGCTGAATGTACAGCCTACACATCAACATATGCCATTTTTTAAACCTCCCTAACTGGGCTGCCCCCCCCAAGGGCTGGGGTCACCACCTATCGCACCTGGGCAAGTGCCGTTGCTCTGAACAGGTGGGTGGGAACACTCTTGGCCGACGGCACTGGCACAGGGCCCCTCATAGTACAATACAGTGTCTCTGACGGTGGGGGGGCCCACTCGCCGTCAGACACACCATCGTACTCTGAGAGGCCCTGTGCCAGTACCGTCGCCCATGAGTGGGCCCCCCCTGCTTGCTCATGGCCACAGCACTTGCAAGTTGCAATATTTACCTCTCCCTGCTCCACCGCTTTGTAGTCTGGGCAGTTAAATCCTTCACAGGGACGGCCACTACAAATTTGGTGAACTGATCGATGATGGTTAAGATGTAGCTATGGCCTGTCTTGCTGGCCTCTACCTTCAGATGATTAATGGCTACCATTTGTAATGGACGTCAACTCACAATTGGATGCAGTGGTGCTTTATGATCAGCTTTCACAGTTTTCCCAGTCACAGACATGTGACTCCTGCCACCATTTTTCAATGTCTCCTCTCATGCCAATCCAATAGAATCCCCTACGGCCTGTGGCTTCTGGCTTTTGCACTCCAAGGTGACCCGACAAATCATGATAGGCAGTGAGGACCATGTCTACATCTCTTCCTATGATCACAGTTTGATGGAGACGAGTAACGGTGATGGGATCCATGCTACTGCGATAGAGCAATCCTTTCTTCACAAATAGCCGTTTTTGCTGTCTCCACAAAGTAATTGAGGGTCAGCATCGCCTCTGCGAAATCTACCGAGAGGTTTTCCCGTGATTAGTAATTCCCAAATTTCTGCAAACACTCGACTTTCCGTCTGTACTTGTATCCATCTCGTTTCCAGTAGCGGAGAGTCTGGACTGGCTTACTGAGACTGAAATATATACGAAGATTTAAAAGTACCCCAACAATGTATACTGGTGTACGCTTTGAATGCATTTCCCTTTTTCTACATTTTATATTCTAGTGTAATCCATTCTGAGCCTGTGAGTGTCTGTGTCTGACTCTGGAAATATAGACGGAAATTTACAATTACCCCTAGACTGGATACACCTGGTATCTGCTGATACAGTACCTTTGTTCTAAATTTTTTATTACGGTATAATCCATACTGAGTGAGCGTGTGTGGTTTCCGCCTTCTATATATACGGAGATAAAAATTTTACCCTATACTATATACAGCTTCCATCTTGTTATACAGTACCTTTGTTCGACATTTGGTATTACGGTCAAATACATACTGACTGAGCGTCTGAGGGTCACTACGGGAATATCTATACAGAGATTTAAATTCTACCCTACAATATATATGCTTGCTATCTTGTTATCCAGTACCTTTTTAGCAACATTTTGTATTATGGTGAAATCCAGACTGAGCGAGCGTCTGAGGGTGACTCAGGCAATATATACCGAGATTTCAAATTTGCCCAACACTGTATACAGCTCTACGCTTCTGATACAGTACCCTTTTTTGCTATTTTGATTCTGGTGTAATCCATAATGAGCCTGTGTTAGGCGTCGGATTCCTGTAGATACACAACAGGAGTCCAGAGCCTCTCATACTGCTTTTCAGCAAGTCATTCCTGAGGCTAAGTCCCGCTGTCGCTCCACTGAACATGCCCATAAGACGATCTCCCATTGGAGCTCGGGAGTCACGTGCTCAGGTCCTTCCCCTGATCTGATTGGTCCATCTCAGAGATCGGGAAGGTCCCAGCAGCGCATGGCTATAAAAGGACCGCATGGCCATTCGGCCATGCGTTAGTATAGACATTACTTGCTAGATGTGTGAATGGTGACGGATGTATGATTCTGGTGACTGACTCATTTGAAACCCCTTCCCTCTGATATTAGGCATGTGGATAGGGAATTAGTTCAGCAGTCAGCTCCAGTCAGTGGCAAGCCTTAGACCACTGTGCACACCGCGCCTCTACGCTAGCATCCGATTGTGCTACTCCTCACGGCACTATTGTCTTGCGGCAGTGTCCTACGCCGCCCTGCAGTTGCAGCTCTCTTTGGCGCCCGCAGTAGCGACGCTGCACACACGGTAGGTCTAGACGGATGCAGTTCCTTCTGCCTTTGGCCCTGCACCTGTGACCTGATACCGTGTGTGCATATATCTGATACCTGTGACGCTAACAGGCTCAGCCTTTTTGTGTTTACCCTTACTGGCATCTCTGTGATTAAACAGTGATTGCTCTGCGCACCTGGATGACGTTTAACCCCGAGCGCATTATACCGCCATATAGCATGTCTGCCATTACTCAGCAACAGTTATAACACCTTCTGCACGGTGGACCCCGAGCGGCGAACGCACTTCATTATTTATTTTATTTAGTGCGTTCTGCCGTTCATAACAGCCTGTGAACGTCTGTCTGTAACTCTGGAAATATATTTGGAGATTTAAGATTACACCAACACTGTATACAGCTGTACGCTTGTGATACATTACCCATTTACTGCTTTTTATATTGTTGTCTAATCCATACTGGGCCTGAGAGCGTTTGTGTCTGCCTCCTGAAATACTGTATATAGAGAGATTCAGAATGTTTAAAATATACTATATATACCTTGTATCTGGTGATACTGTACCCTTTTTTAACTTTTTATATTATTGTGTAATCCATACTGAGCCTGTGAGCGTCTGTGTATGACTCATGAAAGATATAGGGAGATTTACAATTATCCCTAGACTGTATAGAGCTGTACGCTTCTGATACAGTACTATATATCTGCTGGTATTTTGGGTACATTTTCACAAAAATTAGTAAGTATGGTGGAAGAGGCCACGGATGTGGGCGTGGGGGGCCAGCTGGTACTGATGGTGGTGGTGGTGCATCTGCTGGTAGTGCCTAAAGCACAATAGCAGCTAAGACAGGAGGTGTTGAGCCTGCATCATGGTCTGGCTCCGGAAGGCCTGTAAGGCTCCCTTTTCTGGGAGTAGGTAAACTGCTTTTAAAGCCGGAGCATCAGGAACTGGTTTTGCCTTACATTGCTGAAACAGCCTCCAGCTCTATTGCCTCCTCATCTGAAGTTTCAAAAAAATGCAAGCACCGAGTCATCAGTGCAGGTTTCTGGTCAGGAGCAACCCCTTTCCTTGGGTCCTTCAACCACACCAAAAGTGAAGGATGCCGCAGCTCATACTTCAGATTACTCCATGGAGCTCTTTTCACATACCATGCCTGGGTTCATTCTAACTGGGGCACATTATATATGGAGCATTATTTGGGCCCATAACACAATGGAGCATCATCCATGGGGCCCATCATATACTGGAGCATTCTAAATGGGGCAGATCAGACACTGGAGCAGCATCTATGGGGCTTATTATACACTGGAGCATTAGAAATGGGGCCCATTATATATGGAGCATTATTTGGGCCCATAACACAATGGAGCATCATCCATGGGGCCCATCATATACTGGAGCATTCTAAATGGGGCAGATTATATATGGAGCATAATTTGGGTCCATCATACACTGGAGCAATTTCCATGAGGCCCATCATATACTGGAGCATTCCAAATGGGGGACATCAGATACTGGAGCAGCATCTATGGGGCCCATTATACACTTGAGCATTAAAAATGGGGCCCATTATATATGGAGCATTATTTGGGCCCATAACACACTGGAGCATCATCCATGGAGACCATCATATACTGTAGCATTATGTGGAGCTCATCATATACTGTATGGAACATTATATGGGACCAATTACATAGTAACATAGTAACATAGTTATTAAGGTTGAAGGAAGACTTTAAGTCCATCTAGTTCAACCCATATCCTATCCTAACTTGCCCTACCATGTTGATCCAGAGGAAGGCAAAAAAAAAATCCATGTGGCAAACAGTAAGCTTCACATTGGGGAAACAAATTCCTTCCCAACTCCACATACGGCAATCAGACTAGCTCCCTGAATCAACGCAATATGAAACTAGTGTACATACCCTGTAATTTTATACTTTTCAAGAAAGGCATCCAGTCCCTTCTTAAATTTTATTAGGGAATCTCTCATTACAACATCATATCGCAGAGAGTTCCATAGTCTCACTGCTCTTACAGTAAAGAATCCGCGTCTGTGAGTATGCTTAAACCTTCTTTCCTCCAGACGTAGAGGATGCCCCCTTGTCCCCGTCACAGGTCTAAGAGTAAAAAGATCATTAGAAAGGTCTTTGTATTGTCCCCGCATATATTTATACATTGTATTTAGATTGTGAGCCCCATCGGGGACAGTGATGATAATGTGTGCAAATCTGTAAAGCGCTGCGGAATATGTTAGCGCTACATAAAAATAAAGATTATTATTATTAATAAGATCACCCTGAAGCCTTCTCTTTTCCAAACTAAATAACCCCAAGTGTAATAACTAGTGTTGAGCATTCCGATACCGCAAATATCGGGTATCGGCCGATATTCGCGGTATCGGAATTCCGATAGTGAGTTCCGATACTTTTTGCCTATCGAATACCGGAATCGGAAGTTCCCATAATGCTATGAGCCAGTTTAATTTGATTCAGCCAATGAGGAATCCTCAGAAGTGTGGGCACATCCTGTTAGGCATGTAGGCATGTTAACTAATGGCATGGCTGTGATTGGCTGCTGAAATGATGTCATAATGCACTATAAAAGCCGCCGCCATTTAGGGTTCACTCTGCTGTTAATTCAGTTAGCGACAGGCTGCTGTTCAAGAATCTGAGGGACAGTTAGAGATAGCGATTTGCTAAATAATATTGTGCTTTACCCAGGCTACATTATCAATCACTGTAGCTTTCTTTTGCCTTGCAGCGCTGTTCACAGCTGTCTGCAAGGTCTGTGTGAGTGCAGCTCACCTCTGGTTGTAGGCCGCTCAGCGTGCGTCCCTGCCTCATACATATTTTTGTTTTAATGCTGCTCATTTTTCATTAATTCTCCTATTAGTGTGCATCCATCCGTATCCATATACATTGGTTGCAAACACTAAAGGAGGAGACAGCGGAGCCTTTCTGCAACCTTTCAGTGCTAGTGCCCTGTTCTCTGCACTGTTCACGGCTGTCTGTGAGGTCTCTGTGTGTGAGTGCAGCTCACGTTGTAGTGTGTTCTGCAGCCACCTCTGGTTGTAGTCCGCTCAGCGTGCGTCACTGCCTCATACATAGTCCTTTTTTTGTTTTATTGCAGCTCATTTTTCCTGATTTTTTTTCTCCTATTAGTGTGCTTCCATTCATATCCATCTACATTGGTTGGTTGCAAACACTATATAGGAGTAGATAGAGGAGCCTTTTTTCTGGCTTGTGCCCTGCAGCCGCAGCCAGATTAGAATTAGCTTATTTTTTGGAGCCTCATCTATTGCATTGTAGGTTACCTTCCTGCATTGTAATAGCTCCAAAAAGTTTGTGATACTATCGCTTTCACATCTTTGGTCACATCCTTTTTTTTTTTTTTGAAAAAAACACACGTAAACAAAGTTCACCAAACACTCCACTTGACAGTTGTGTAGGCCACATTAGCTCATATTAAAGTGTAGTCCACACACTTTATAAAATTAGTGTTTCTTATACCTGTTAGCAGCTGTTCAGGAATAAGCACACTAAGCCCCCCCTTTGTACTTTTCTGCCTATCTTTATCAGTTTACCAAGATGAAGAAGGCAAGGGAGTAAGGTACGTGGTCGTGGGCATGGAGTTTCAGCAGGGAGAGGACGTGGGGATTCTATGCCTACTGCGGGCACCAGTGACTCAGCATCCCCCAGTTTTACCAGGCAACAGTCCATTATGCGCAGCTTTGTAGGACCTCGCCGTACCCCATAGCTGCGGGACAAACAAATTGAAGCCGTTGTCGGATGGATGGCAGCTAACACATCGACTTCAATGACTTCCACATCCTCTCAGGGCCAGAGCACTGAAGAGCAACCATCTGTCTCTTCATCACCTGCCAAATTGCCCAGGCAGTCAGAGAGCCCTGGACAGGAGCCATCTCTACTTCTGTTCTCTGAATCTCTTGGCTTGGAAACAGGGGGCTAGCCAAGCAGCATTCTAGAATGTGAAGAAGAGGGAGTATGCAGTGATGCGTAACTGCTTTGTCTCTCTGAATCTGAAGAGGCGGGTGGGCCAGTGCCTATGGTCAGCAAACCTCAGTATGCATCAGATGATGAGACTCAGGTGCCACTTTCTGGTGTATACTGTGCTGGTGAGACTACCCAGGAGAAGCAGGTGTATGAAGAGGGGAGTGTAGATGATGAGGTCCTTGACCCATCATGGCTTGAGGAACAGGAAGGTGGTGGGAGCAGCTCTGAGGAAGAGATTCCCCGAACGGCCAAAACAGGAGTTAGAAGGAGGGGGCAGACTTGGTTGCCTGTAGCCTCCACTTCGGCACGCATTAGGAGCATTCCTCTTCCAAAACCCAAAACGGGCGCTCCCAGGACATACAGTGCATTGTCCTTTTTTGACACAGTTGCAGATGACATTTGCTTTGTCAAATGCAAGCTGTGTAATCATAAAGTCAAAAGAGGGAAAAGTGTCAGCAACCTGAATACCACAAATAAGTGGAAACATGTGCGGACCAAGCATGTGGTGGAGTTACAAAGACACACTGAAGACGTAGGCCAACCTACAGCACCACCTACCACCTCTTCAGCTCGTGTTGTAGCCTCTTCCTCCAGCTCACACACAGCTGGCTCGGCTTCCTCACAGAATCGCCATGGAAGAACCTCTGGCACTGTTGTCCAGAGACCCAGTGACATTCCACCCACAGCACCACGTTCCCTGTCATCCTCCCTGCAAAAGCATGTGGAGGGAAAAATTAAACAAGCGCTACTAAATGCCGTCAGTAGCAAGGTCCACCTGACCACCGATGCGTGGACCAGTAACCATGGACAGGGACGATACCTTTCCCTCACTGCCCATTGAGTCAATGTTGTGGAGCTAGGTACAGATTTTGAGAGTGGCGCTGTACGTGTTCTGCCAACTCCAAGGATTGCAGAAACCCAGTCTGTACACATTGACTCCTCCTCATACTCCAGTTCCTCAGAATCAGCGCTGCAGGAGCTTGTTACGACCGATATGAGCACAGCCGTGGCCAAGCGTCAACAGGCCGTACTGAAATTAATTTCTTTGGGGAATCGAAGCCACACAGCGCAGGAGCTCTGGAATGCCATCAAGCAGGAGAGCGACGTGTGGTTTGTGCCAGCGAATCTCCAGCCAGGCTTGGTAGTGTGTGACAATAGCCGAAATCTGGTGGCAGCTCTGGGCCTAGGCAACCTCACTCACATCCCATGTCTGGCACATGTGCTCAACTTGGTCGTGCAGAGGGACTATCCGGATCTTGATGCACTTCTGCACAAGGTCCGCATAGAGTGCGCTCACTTGCGGCGTTCCAGCATGGCAAGATCGTGCATTGCAGCTCTGCAGCGCCGATTCCGCCTTCCGGAACATCGCATCATATGTGACCTACCCACCAGGTGGAATTCAACGTTACATATGTTAGAGCGGTTGTGTGAGCAGCAGGCAGCAGTAATGGAGTACCAGCTGCATCAGGCGCAAACAAGTCGCACTGTGCGCCGATCACACTTCAGCACCACTGAGTGGGCCTCTATGAAGGACATCTGCCTCGTTTTGTGTGCCTTCGATGATTCCACGCGGATGGCGAGTGCAGATGATGCACTAGTCAGCATGACTGTCTCCCTTATCTGCCTGCTTCAAAAAACACTGCAAGCACTAAGGGAGGAGGTTTTGGAAGAGGTGCAGGATGAGGAGTCACAAATGCCATCTGCTTCTGGACAGTCTGCGCAACGTGGTTCCTCACAAAGGCCTAGGCAGGGGACATTTTGTGAGGAGGATGAGGAGGAGTCCATGGAGGAGGAAGACATCTCTCCAGAGGAGAGACGTACACAATGCTCTAGTAGTCAGTATGTACAGTGAGGGTGGGGTGATGCAGAGCAGGCAGAGATGACGCCTCAAGCAGGGGACAGAGTTCCTTGGGCAGTTGGGAGTCTGCAGCACATGGTTGATTTCATGCTGCAGTACCTGAGAAACGACCTCCGCATCGCCCACATTCTCAACACGGCTGATTATTGGGTGTACACCCTCCTAGATCCTCGCTACCGGGACAACTTACAAAGCCTCATAACACCCTTGAACCGGGAGCGTAAAATGCGGTAGTACCAAGACACACTGGTGCATTCCATCATGTTCTCCATTCCACCCGTGAGCAGTGCTGCTAGTGCTTTACAAAGCAGCTCGGTGCGTCGAGGCAGTGGAGGAAGCTCTGCACAAAGAGGGAGCAGAGGCAGCGCCTCAGCATAAGGCAAGACCAGTATGGCCCAAATGTGGCAAAGTTTTGTTTACCCGCCACAAATGTCTACACCATCACAGACGGATCCAGTCAGCAGGAGGCAATGTTTCCGTCAGATGGTGACAGACTACATGTCTTGCCCTGTCAGTGTACTCCCAGACGGCTCTTCCCCCTTCAAGTTTTGGGTCTCTAAGCTGGATACATGGCCAGAGCTTAGCCAGTATGCATTGGAGGTGCTGGCTTGCCCTGCTGCTAGTGTATTATCGGAACGCGTCTTTAGTGCCGCAGGTGGTGTACTAACAGACCGTCGCACGCGACTATCCTCCGATAATGTTGACCGGCTTACTTTTCTGAAAATGAACAAGGCCTGGATCTCGCCGGAACTTGCCAGTCCTCTTCCAGAATAAATAATTGGTTGGCAACAGTATCCAGGTCTCCTGTTGTGTTCATGTTTCTATCACCGGAACTGTAATCCCTGGGCTCCAACACCGCCAGTTGTTGCTCAGAAGTGCCGTCTGCACAGAGAAAAACACTAGCTCCTGTGTTAGTGGGGTTCAGTAACGCCAGCTGCTCCCCTGCTGTGTGTCCGGCAATATCTCCTGCTCCCTCCACATTCAAACTACATCAGATTTTACACTTGCTCCAAGTAGGCCTCATCCTAAACCCTGATTGACCCCGGGCTCCAACATCGCCAGTTGCTGCTCAGAAGTGCCATCTGCACAGAGAAAAACACTAGCTCCTGTGTTACTGGGGTTCAGTAACGCCTGCTGCTCCCCTGCTGTGTGTCCGGCAAAGTCTCCTGCTGCCTCCACATTCAAACTACATCAGATATAAAACTTGCTCCTTGTAGGCCTCAGCCTACTCCATGATTGACCCTGGGCTCCAACACTGCCAGTTGCTGCTCAGAAGTGCCGTCTGCACAGAGAAAAACACTAGCTCCTGTGTTAGTGGGGCTCAGTAACGCCAGCTGCTCCCCTGCTGTGTGTCCGGCAATGTCTACTGCTGCCTCCACATTCACTCTACTACTGATTTCAAACTTGCTCCAATTAGGCCTCTGGCTCCACTTTGTCTCTAGTATTTACCCTGGCCTCCAACACCACCAGTTGCTGCTCAGAAGTGCCGTCTGCACAATCAACGCTTGTTCCTGTGTTACTGGGGTTCAGTAAAGTCAGCTGATCCCCTGATGTGTGTCCGGCAGTGTCTCCTGCTCTGTCCACATTCCCACTACTAGGGTAAATACTAGAGACAGAGTGGAGCCAGAGTGGAGCCAGAGGCCTAATTGGAGCATGTTTAAAATCAGTAGTAGTCTACAACAGATATTAAACTTGATGAAATTAGGCCTCAGCCTACACCCTGATTGACCCTGGGCTCCAACATCACCAGTTGCTGCTCAGAAGTGCCATCTGCACAGTCAACATATGCTCCAGTGTTATTGGGGTTCAGAAATGTCATCTGATCCCCAGCTGTGTGTCTGGCATTTTCTCATGCTCTGTCCACACTCACACAACTACAGATTTTAAACTTGCTCCAATTAGGCCTCTGGCACCACTCTGTTTGTAGTATTTTCCCTGGGTTCCAGCACCGCCAGCTGTTTACCGGCATTGTCTTTGGCACAGGTACTCCCTCCTGCCCAGCCTGGTTCCAGCACGCCTGCTGTTTCCAGGTAATGTCAACATTAGGGATGGGCGAATCTACTCGTTAGGACTCGTTACTCTGCGAGTAGTAGGGGACTCGCAGGAGTCGGTACTCTGCGAGTTTCCAAGCGATTACTCGCACAGTAACGAGTCCAATGCAAATGCTAGCGTTTTCCAAGCGATCTGTAGCATCGCTTGTAGAACTGATTGACAGGTTGGTCACACTCGTCAAACATAGTGTTTGACAAGTGTGACCAACTTTTTACTACTGAGGCCGCCTATGCAGCATCAGTAGTAAAAGATAAAATGTAAAAAAAAATAAAAAATATTGTTATTCTTACCCTCCGACGTCCCGCGCAGCCTTCCCGCCTCTCCACGCATCCGTTCCCAGTAATCCTTTGCGAAAATGCCCGCGATGACGTCCGTTCTCGCGGGATCGCGATGTCTCGCGGTCATTCGCGATGACCGCGAGACTTCGCGATCCCGCGAGAACGGACACCATCGCGGGCATTTTCACAAAGGACTACTGGGAACGGATGCGTGGAGAGGCGGGAAGGCTGCGCGGGACGTCGGAGGGTGAGAATAACAATATTTTTTATTTTTAAATTCTATTTTTTACAGGGATATGGTGCCCAAAGCCCGGAGGACAGTCTCCTCTCCTCCAGACCGTGGGTACCATCCGCAATTGTTCTGCTTACTTTCCGCATGGTGTGCACAGCCACATGCGGGAAGTAAGCGGAACAAAAAAAATGGCAGCACAGGAATCGCTGCAATACTCGCATCCCCATTCATTAACATTGGACTCGCTAGACTCGCAACGAGTAGCGAGTTTCCGAGTCGGACTCGTTAGAGTCTAGCGATTCCGAGTATTTCAGGATTCGCCCATCCCTAGTCAACATCACTTTGCCACCAATACATTGTCCTGTCGTGTTGCAGTCGGGTTAGCCGAGTCTATGGTGCCTGCAGTTTATGGGCTTCCTATGTGGGCTGCGGGATCTGGAAACAAAGGCTGGTTCCGTAGTGCCAATAGGACAACCACCTGTAGGACTGTGGGTTTCGGTAACTGCGGCCGGCTCGTGGCCTTGCAACTTTGTTTTTCATGTGTACCTTCTGCTACCCATCCGGGTTCCAGCACCGTCAGCTGGTTCTCGGCAGTGCCTTTGGCTTAGGTGCCTCCTTCTCAGTATCCGAGTTCCAGCAACGTCTGCTGGTCCTTGGTAGTGCTTTCTAGCACAGGTACCTCCTGCTTAGTAACCAGGTTCCAGCACCGTCAGCTGGTCCTCAGTAGTGCCATTGGCTCTTGTTCCTTCTGCTGCCCCTCTGGGTTCCAGCACCATCAGCTGGTCCTCGCTAGTTCCATTGACTCTTGCAGCTTCTGCTACCCATCCGGGTTCCAGCACCATCAGCTGGTTCTCGGCAGTGCCTTTGGCTGAGGTGCCTCCTTCTCGGTATCCGAGTTCCAGCAACGTCTGCTGGTCCTTGGAAGTGCTTTCTAGCACAGGTACCTCCTGCTTAGTAACCAGGTTCCAACACCGTCAGCTGGTCCTCGGTAGTGCCATTGGATCTTGTTCCTTCTGCTGCCCCTCCGGGTTCCAGCACCGTCAGCTGGTTCTCGGCAGTGTCTTTGGCATGGGTAATCCCTCCTGCCCAGCCTGGTTCCAGCACACCTGCTGTTTCCGGGTAGTGTCAACGTCACTTTGCCACCAATATGTTGTCCTGTCGTGTTGCGGTCGGGTTAGCCGAGTCTATGGTGTCTGCAGTTTATGGGCTTCCTATGTGGCCTGCTGGATCTGGCAACAAAGGCTGGTTCCGTAGTGCCAATAGGACAAGCACCCCGTGTAGGACTGTGGGTTTCGGTAACTGCGGCCAGCTTGCGGCCTTGCAACTTTGTTTTTCATGGGTACCTTCTGCTACCCATCCTGGTTCCAGCACCATCAGCTGGTTCTCGGCAGTGCCTTTGGCTGAGGTGCCTCCTTCTCGGTATTCAAGTTCCAGCAACGTCGGCTGGTCCTTGGTAGTGCTTTCTAGCACAGGTACCTCCTGCTTAGTAACCGGGTTCCAGCACCGTCAGCTGGTCCTCGGTAGTTCCATTGGCTCTTGCAGCTTCTGCTAACCATCCGGGTTCCAGTACCATCAGCTGGTTCTCAGCAGTGCCTTTGGCTTAGGTGCCTCCTTCTCGGTATCCGAGTTCCAGCAACGTCTGCTGGTCCTTGGTAGTGCTTTCTAGCACAGGTACCTGCTGTTTAGTAACCAGGTTCCAGCACCGTCAGCTGGTCCTCGGTAGTGTCATTGGCTCTTGTTCCTTCTGCTGCCCCTCCAGGTTCCAGCACCATCAGCTGGTCCTCGCTAGTTCCATTGGCTCTTGCAGCTTCTGCTACCCATCCGGTTCCTGTACCGTCAGCTGGTTCTCGGCAGTTCCTCAGCCTTCTTGTACCTTCTGCTACATTTCCAAGTTCAAGCTTTTGGAAATGGTTTTTGGTTATCACTCTGGATCTCCCTGATGACGACCCTGAAGACCACCCCAAAGAAGACAACGACCACGAAAACGATGACCCTGAAGACGACAACCCAGAAGACCACCCCGAAGAAGACCAAAAAAATGACCCTGAAGAAGATGACCAAGAGGACAAAGAACATGAAGACAACCACCAAGATGCAGAACAACAAGAGACAGAAGACCAAGAAGCAGAAGAACAAAAAGCAGAAGAATATTAAGCATAATACTAAAAATCAGAGCAAAGATATTATCTAAATTATAAGCAGAAGAAGACCAAGCAGTGTATGGGGGGAGTCCATTCCTCCTCGTGGTGCCCCTAGAAAATGCCTGCTGCTGCATGCCAAACTGAACGAGGACAAATCCTGTTGTAAAGTTTTTGTGACAGGCAGAACGGAAGGTGTAATGTTCAAACTTTTATATATAACAACTACAGGAATGCCTGTCACAAATAAGAATATAATGAAGAAGAAGAATAGGAAGAAAATGAAGTAGAATATGAAGAAGGATAATAGTTGAATAAGAAGAATATGAAGAATGTAAAAAAATAAAAATAATAGGAAGAAGGTGAAGAAGAAGATGATGAATAAGTTGAAGAAGTTGATGAAAAAGATGCTGCTGCTGAGGATCATGAAGGAGAAAGTGTGGGAGAAGTAAAAAAGAAGATGAAGAGCATGGAAGTAGTGAAACAAACATACATATCTGACAAAATATAAAAAAGCTTAACAGTCAATATCTTTATAACTCCGAAAAAAATTAATTCCTGCAATTCAATTTCATTGGGCTAAACCTCTATGCCTTTAATGTCTCCTCCACCTCCCCCAGTACATTCTACATTATTCTTAGTTGTTTTTCTTCATGTAGAATTAACCTACAAGGAAAGAAAGGTTTTTTTTAATTCTGATATTTCCGTCCCATTGACTTGCATTGGTGTCCGGTATCGGAATTGGCGATATCCGATACTTTTTGGGTATCGGTCCGATCCGATATTTCACGATATCGGATGGTATCGCTCAACACTTGTAATAACCTGTCTTGGTATTGCAGACCCCCCAGTTCCCTAATAACCTTGGTCGCTCTTCTCTGCACCCGCTCCAGTTCAGCTATGTCTTTCTTATACATCGGAGACTAGAACTGTACACAGTATTCTAAGTGTGGTTGCACTAGTGATTTATATAGAGGTAAAATGATGTTCTCCTCATGAGCATCTATGCCTCTTTTAATGCATCCCATTATTTTATTTGCCTTTGCAGCAGCTGCCTGACACTGGCCACTATTTGGGAGTTTGTCGTCCACCCATACACCCAGGTCTTTTTCAGTGACAGTTTTGCCCAGTGTTTTACAATTAAGCACATAATTATACATCTTGTTCATTCTACCCAAGTGCATGACCTTACTTTTATCCCCATTAAAGCTCATTTGCCATTTATCAGCCCAAGCTTCTAGTTTACATAAATCCTCCTGTAATATAAAATTGTCCTCCTCTGTATTGATTACCCTGCAGAGTTTAGTGTCATCTGCAAATATTGAAATTCTACTCTCTATGCCCCCTACAAGGTCATTAATAGATATGTTAAAAAGAAGCGGGCCCAAAACTGACCCCTGTGGAACCCCACTGCTAACCGTGACCCAGTTCAAGTGTGCTCCATTAATAACCACCCTTTGTTTCCTATCCCTGAGCCAGCTCTTAACTCACTTACACATATCCCCTATCCCCATTGTTCTCATTTTATGTATCAACCTTTTGTGTGGCACCGTATCAAAAGCTTTTGAAAAGTCCATGTACACCATGGACTCTGCATTCCCTTGGTCCAGTCCGGGACTTACCTCTTCATAAAAGCTTATCAGATTAGTCTGACAGGAACAGTCCCTTGTAAACCCATGTTGATATTGGATCATGAGGTCATTATTCTGAGTGGAGAAGTATATGGGGCTCATTATTCTGTATGGCGCACCATGTGGTGGCCATAATTCTGTATGGAGTAATATATTGTCCGTTTTTTGAGCTATTGTAGAATTTAAAATAGATATCAGTCATGTCATGTAAGCAGTGAAGTATTTGTCATTGTACTGTACCTACATTTCTGTGCCGTATCGGAGCATCATGAATTGTGGTCTGTGTTAAAGGAGCCCAGTGACACTCTTTGGCCCGGGGCACACGAAAACCTGGAGCCAGCCCTATCCCCCACCACAACTTTAGCCAAATAACCCCCAGTTTTCAATGCGTAACTATTATTATAAAGTGAATTAAGGTTCACAAGCTTAAGTAATAAGAATTGATGTTGTTGGCATTGAAATGGGAACTGTAGGTGTGCTTCCTGTCCTCCACTCCCTGCCGACTTTGCTTCCCCATTGACTTGCATTGGGTTTCGTGTTTCAGTCGGCCTCTGACTTGTCCCTATAGTCGGCTGATTTCGTTCTACTCGACTTTTGAGAAAGCCGGGTTTCATGAAAAAAAAGACCCTAAAAAAGAAAGTCGCTCTTCTCTAGTTTTCAGCATTGTTGTGTTGACATGACCTTAAAAGGAATCTGTCAACAGGTTTGCTAGGTCATCTGAGAGCAGCATCATGTCGGACTATAGATCCTGATTCCAGCGATGTGTCACTTAGTTTACTGGGTACAGCAGTTGTGACACAATCAGAGTTCATAGATGTAACATGTAGCAGAGCACAGAACGCTAACCTCGTCCATCCCACAGCTTTCTGTGTATGTTGTCTATGTGCAATAAGCTGATTATCAGAGGAGGAGGCGTGGTTGGATTAGGTCTCAAACAGGCTGTAGTGCAGACAGTGATTACAATCTCTTGCTAATCTATTCTATTATTTGTAAACACTGTTTGTCAGTGATTCCTTTGTATCTCTGTTCATACTGCACCCACATACACAAATGATACACCATTTGAAAGGTAAGCTTGCCCACTTCAGCAAGAAAATAGCCAAAAAAACACACATCCACGATTTGATCACAAAATACAGTTTAAACATTAATTTTCATAAACCTGCATTAAGGAAAAATGACCTGCATGTGGCACCACACTACCCCAAAGCACACTACCACACAGCTGCTTACAGACATCACAAACAAATCCAAACATTTGCCTTGGAGGCTTTCCAGCTTGCCCAAGTGCTTGCCCAGCCTATTTCAGGCACATTAGAGGATTACACACTTCACTGCAGGTGAGGCACATATGCAAACACATTTGTAAACAAGCTCTTCTTTTTCCCTGATTACTTCGCCCCACACATACAAATGATACACCATTTGAAAGGTAAACTTGCCCCTTTCATCAAGAAAAGAGCCAAACAAACCACATATTCACGATTTTATCATTAACCCCTTACCTACAATTGACGTAATATTCCGTCCATGTGACCATGGACCTAATTACCATGGACGGAATATTACGTCATCGCGATCAGCGGCGCCCACGTGGTGAGCGCCGCTGATCGCGGCCGAGTGTCAGCTAATTATCATAGCTGACACCCGGCACAATGTGTCAGGGGCGGTCACGGACCGCCCCCGACACGTTAACCCCTTGCACACCGCGATCAAACGCGATCGCGGTGTACCGGGGGTTAAAGGGAAGCATCGGCAGGGAGGGGGCGACGGGGGCCTGAGGAAGCTGGCTTCCACAGTGCCTGCAAAGCGCAGGCATGAGGAAGTCTGCAGCAGTGCCTGTGTCAGATCGCTGATCTGTCACAGTGATCTGTGATGTGACAGATCAGCGATCTGTCACAGGACAGTGATGTCCCACCTGGGACAAGGTAATAAAGTAAAAAAAAAAAAAAAAAAAGTGTTAAAAATAATTTTAAAAAAATCGCTAAATAAATTAGTAAAAAAAAAAAAATATTCCCCAATAAATCCATTTTTTCAAAATAAAAAAAACCAAAAACAATAAAAGTACACATATTTGGTATCGCCGTGTCCGTAATGACCTGCCCTATAAAACTGTCCCATTAGTTAACCCCTTTAGCGAACCCCTTAAAAAATAAAAATAAAAAACGAAGCAAAAAATAATGATTTATTATCATACCACTGAACAAAAAGTGCAATAACGCGCGATCAAAAAGACGCATATAAATATGCATGGTACCGCTGAAAACGTCATCTTGTCCCGCAAAAAACGAGCTGCCATACAGCATCATCCGCAAAAAAATAAAAAAGTTATAGCTTGCAGAATAAAGCGATACAAAAATAATTATTTTTTATATAAAATTGTTTTTATTGCAAAAAACCGACAAAACATAAAAAAAGACCTAAATGAGGTATCGCTGTAACCGTACTGACCCGAAGAATAAAACCGCTTTATCAATTTTACCGCACGCGGAACGGTGTAAACGCACCCCCCAAAAGAAATTCATGAAACGCTGGTTTTTGTTCATTCTGCGCCCCAAAAATCAGAATAAAAAGCGATCAAAAAATGTCACGTGCCCGAAAATGGTACCAATAAAAACGTCAACTCGTCCCGCAAAAAATAAGACCTCACATGACTCGGTGGGTCAAAATACGGAAAAATTATAGCTCACAATATGTGGTGATGCAAAAACTATTTTTACAATAAAAAGCGTCTTTTAGCGTGCGACAGCCGCCAAACATAAAAACCACCATAAATCGTAAATCAAACCCCCCGTTATCACCCCCTTAGTTAGGGAAAAATAATAAAACTAAAAGAAAATGTATTTATTTCCATTTTCCCGCTAGGGTTAGGGTTAGGGTAGGGCTAGGGTTAGGGCTAGGGATAGGGTTAGGGCTAGGGTTAGGGTTAGGGCTAGGGCTAGGGTTAGGGTTACGGCTAGGGTTAGGGCTAGGGCTCAGATTAGGGTTAGGGGTGTGTTGAGGTTAGGGTTGGAGTTATAATTTGGGGTTTCCACTGTTTGGGCACATCAGGTGCTCTCCAAAGGCAACATGGCGTCTGATCTCAATTCCAGCCAATTCTGCGTTGAAAAAGTCAAATGGTGCTCCTTCCCTTCCAAGCTCTGCCATGTGCCCAAACAGTGTTTTACCCCCACATGTAGGGTATCAGCCTACTCAGGACAAATTACAAAACAACTTTTGGGGTCCAATTTCTCCTGTTACCCTTAGGAAAATAAAAAATTGGGGGCAAAAATATAATTTTGCGGAAAAAAATGTTTTTTTTATTTTCACGCCCAGGCGTTATAAACTTCTGTGAAGCACTTGGGGGTTCAAAGTGCTCTCCACACATCTAGATAAGCTCTGTGGGGGGTCTAGTTTCCAAAATGGGGTCACTTGTGGGGAGTTTCAATAGTTTAGGTACATCAGGGGCTCTCCAAACGCACATGACACCCGCATACCAATCCATCAAAGTCTGCATTCCAAAACGTCACTACTTCCCTTCCGAGCCCCGACGTGTGCCCATACAGTAGTTTTCTCCCACATATGAGGTATCAGCGTACTCAGGACAAATTGGACAACAACTTTTGGGGTCCAATTTCTCCTTTTACCCTTGGGAAAATAAAAAAATGGGGACTAAAAGATCATGTTTGTGGAAAAAATACAATTTTTTTATTTTCACGCCCGGACGTTATAAACTTCAGTGAAGCACTGGGGGGTTCAAAGTGCTCACCACACATCTAGATAAGTTCCTTGGGAGGTCTAGTTTCCAAAATGGTGTCATTTGTGGGGGGTTTCTACTGTTTTGGTACATCAGGGGCTTTCCTAACGCGACATGGTGTCCGATCTCAATTCCAGCCAAAAACGTCAAATGGCGCTGCTTCCCTTCCGAGCTCTGCCATGCGCCCAAATAGAGGTTTACACCCACATGTGGGGTATCAGCGTACTCAGAATAAATTGCACAATATCTTTTAGGGTCCTGTTACTTTTGGAAAAATAAGAATTGAGGGTGAAAAGATCATTTTTGTGGAAAAAATATGATTTTTTAATTGTACTGCTGTACGTTATAAACTTCTGTGAAGCCCTTGGGGGTTCAAAGTTCTCACCACACATCTAGATAAGTTCCTTGGGGGGTCTAGATTCCAAAATGGTGTCATTTGTGGGGGGTTTCCACTGTTTAGGTACATCAGGGGGTTTCCAATCGCGACATGGTGTCCGATCTCAATTCTAGCCAAAAACGTCAAATGGCGCTGCTTCCCTTCCGAGCTGTGCTATGCGCCCAAATAGTCATTTACCCCCACATATGGGGTATCAGCGTACTCAGGACAAATTGCACAATAACTTTTAGGGTCCTGTTACCCTTGGAAAAATAAAAATTGGGGGTGAAAAGATCATTTTTGTGGAAAAAATATGATTTTTTAATTGTACCGCTGTACGTTATAAACTTCTGTGAAGCCCTTGTGGGTTCAAAGTTCTCACCACATATCTAGATAAGTTCCTTGGGGGGTCTAGTTTCCAAAATGGGGTCACTTGGGGGGTTTCCACTGTTTAGGTACATCAGGGGCTCTCCAAACGCGACATGGCGTCCGATCTGAATTCCAGCCAATTTTGCATTGAAAAAGTCAAACAGCGCTCCTTCCCTACTGAGGTCTGCCATGCGCCGAAACAGTGGTTCCCCCCCACATATCAGGTATCAGCGTACTCAGGACAAATTGCACAATAACTTTTGCAGTCCAATTTCTCCTGTTGCCCTTGGTAAAATAAAGAAAATTGAACCTGAAGTATTTTTTTTGTGAAAAAAAGTTAAATGTTCATTTTTTTTTTAATATTCAAAAAATTCCTGTGACGCACCTAAAGGGTTAATAAACTTCTTGAATGTGGTTTTAAGCACCTTAAGGGGTGCAGTTTTTAGAATGGTGTCACTTTTGGGTATTTTCTATCATATAGACCCCTCAAAGTGGCTTCAAATGTGAAGTGGTCCCTAAAAATAAAATGGTGTTGCAAAAATGAGAAATCGCTGGTCAATTTTTAACCCTTATAACTTCCTAACAAAAAAAAATTTTGGTTCCAAAATTGTGCTGATGTAAAGTAAACATGTGGGAAATGTTATGTATTAAGTTTTTTGTGTGCTGTATCGCTGTGATTTAAGGGCATAAAAATTCAAAGTTGGAAAATTGCAAAATTTTCAAAATTTTCGCCAAATTTCCGTTTTTTTCACAAATAAACGCAAGTTATTTGAATGCAATTTTACCACTACCATGAAGTACAATATGTCACGAGAAAACAATGTCAGAATCACCGGGATCCATGAAAGCGTTCCAGAGTTATGACCTCATAAAGGTACAGTGGTCAGAATTGTAAAAATTGGCCCGGGAGTTAACGTGCAAACCACCCTTGGTAGTGAAGGGGTTAAATACAGAATAAACATTCATTTTCAAAAACCTGCAGAAAGAAACAATGACCTGCAAGTGACACCTCAACCGGAAGACATTATTTGGCCTCTACTTATCAAAACAATTTATTGTATTACTAATATACATATATAAATACCTGTCTGTGTTCATCAGCTCATGAAATACATTTACATTTGTCCAGCTTGCTTTTTCTGAAATTGCCTGTGCCCCCGACGACCAATGTGCGAAAATTTCACACGGGCCAAGCTAGTAAAATTGTAATTGCATTGAAATAACAGCACACAGCTTAATAAGTGGCACATCCCTGAAATATGTGTCTTAGCCCCTATCTCATGCTTCCCTCAGATTACATAGCAAAAACCTGCTGATATGTTCCCTTTAAAGGGAATGCCATAGCGTCCTTAAACCCCACAAACTACCACCATGTATTGATTGGTACCACTGTCTCCAATGGCATACATGATCTCACAAGTTGGCCTAAAGTAGTGCTGCTTGCATCATTAAAATAAAAGATACTGATTAATAACTGTAATAATGTTACTGACCTGTTGATCCTGTTTTAATGCATGCACTGCTCCCTTGGTGAAAATGTTGAGATCTTGTGTTCTAACACTAAATGTTCCCTTTTGTGAGGTTGTGGGATTCAGCTGAGCATGCTGGGATCCCATAAGTTATGACTCGACTCCTACTGGAAAGTTGGGTTCTTTAGATGCTGAGTGCATCCATTTTTATTTTTTTTTATAACTACCCAAATTTTTAAAAAATACATATTTAGTGTGCTATTCTTGTACTGATGATGGCTATTGTGCTTTCTATATGTATGTACCGATGTTTGGTATAATGAATTATTCATGCCCTGATGATTGTGCTGGAGCTTTAGCCATGTACTGATGATGTGTTGGTGATTTGTTCACAATGGCGACATTGATGCTGTTAGGGCTGGCGGAATGCACCAAATTATAAAATAATAGTAGGTGCGTTCGCAGCCCGGGGTCCTCCGTGCAGAGGTGGTACACTACTGCTAGGTAATGGTGTGAGTATAAAGCGGTGTGGAAAGGTCACACGTGGGTTAACGTCACCTAGTGTGAACAGGAGCGAACTCTGCTAACTCACAGACCCGCACTACCACTGAACATAAATGCCGGAGCCTGTTTAGCTCACAGAGCCTGGCCAATGAGCGCACAGAAAGCGGTCACAGAACTCTGCCCCAAGGACATGGATTCAGAGTCCCTCTAGACCTTCTGAGCACACGGCAACACAACAGCGGACGCCACTATAGACGCTGACTACGGAGTGTAGAGCACATGCACTGAGGCATGCCGAGTCACTGATGGAGACTGATGCCTCTCTCAGACTCTGTCCTACCTTCACCTATGCCTGGGCGCTTAACAGGCTAGGCTGCACAACACATGCGTACCAAGGGTAGTGGTTTCTTAATGAGTCATTCACCAGAAACATGCATACATGCATACAACACTCACTCCTCATAGTCTGATAATGCAGTCTATACTAGCGCATGGCCAAGCGGCCATGCAAACCTTTTATAGCCGCGTGCTTCCGGGACCTTCCTGGCTTTTCGGGTTGGACCAATCCTAGCTGGAGAAGGACCTGAGCACATGACTTTCGATCTCCAATGGGAGATCACTCCACGGGCATGCTCAGTGGACTGACAGGAGGGCTTAGTTCATGGAGAGACTCGCTGATAACCAGTATGCATTGCTATAGTTGGGCCAGAGGTGGCAGCAGCAACCAAACCCACGGAGCTAGTCTGTGCAGAGCACGGGGACCGACGAGTCTGCTGAGCAACCTCCTCTGCGGCTGGAGAGGAATGGGAGACCGCAAAAAGCAAGGCTCGGGATTCCCGCTGTGTAGCGACAGGAACCCAACACCTACTATTACCCCCCGCCTCTCTGAGCCTCGCTCGTCTCAAATTCCACAATGAGAAGTGGAGCGGCTCCCAGGTCCAAGCCTCTGGACCATGACCCTTCAAATCCACCAAATAAAACTTTTTGCCCGGCATCGCCTTGCATCCCACGACGGCATTGACCTCAAACTCTGATGTTCTTCCTGCGTCAGCTGAAAAGATATGGTTTGTCTAAGAATCTGCTGATCTTATTCTTTAATGCTGTTATCAGATCTGTGATTTGTTCCTCTCAGATAGTCTGGTATGGGGGAGCCACTGCGCATGACAAACTCCGCTTACAAAGGACTTTCAGAACAGCAGAGAGAATTATAGGTTCCCCCCTGCCTAAAATCCAGGATCTTTATGATAAGAGTATTCGATCCCACGCATTGAAAATTTCATTCGATCCCTCTCACTTGGGACACTCCTCATTCCAACTACTCCCTTCAGGACGTCGCTTCAGAGTCCCCAAATGCAGCACCAACCGCCATATGAACAGTTTCTATCCACTCTCTGTTCAACAATTAAATTGTCATGTGTAGACTATATACTGTATCTGTCTTGTTAGATGTTACTTGTTGTATCTGTTATATATTATGTTGCCTCTTTGCCACAAAGAATTCCTTGTATATATGTAATATGTACTTGGCGATAATAAATTTGATTGATTGATTGATTGAAACTCGTCCGAAGACAGGTCTGATGTCCCGGCAGATGACTCGGAGAACCGGGACATGTGAACAGGCTTAAGGAGGGGCACATGGAACGTGTCAGAGATAGCCAAGTGTGGTGGAAGGGCCAGACGGTAGACCACAGGATTGATCTGCTCAAGGACCTTGAAGGGGCCAATGTAGCGTGGTGCAAACTTAGCGAACTCAACTCAACTCAATAATTCTATGATTCTATGATTCTAACCCACAGCCTGATGTTTCGGGCGGAGAGCTACACTAAGTCGCCATGGGTGAATGTCGGAGCAGGGCGCCGGTGTGCGTCAGCGGAGGTCCTCATTCTCTCCTTGGAGGCCCGGATAGCATCCTGAGTGCGATCCCAAATGTCACGTGCCTCCACCGCCCAGTCTGCCACCCTAGAGTCGGTGGATGACACGGGCATGGGCACAGGGATGTGCGGATGCTGGCCGTAATTTAGGAGGAATGGGGTCTGACCGGTGGAGTCGGCCACAGAGCGTTGTTCAAAGCGAACTCCGCCCACGGCAGCAAGGATGCCCAGTCATGTTGCCTGGCCGAGACAAAACATCATAGATATGTGATCAGGGTCTGGTTGGCTCTCTCTACCAACCCGTTCGTCTCGGGATGATAGGCCGAGGAGAGATTTAGCTCAATGCTGAGCAGGGAACAGATCTCTCTCCAGAACCGAAACGCAAACTGAGGACCCCAGTCACTGACAATCTTATCCGGCATGCCGTGCAAGTGGAAAACATGCTTAATAAACAATGCTGCCAGGCCCCGTGCAGAAGGTAGCCGAGAGAGTGGTACCAGATGCACCATCTTGGAGAAATGGTCGTTGATAACCCAAATGACGGTGCTGCCACTGGACTTGGGCAGTCCCACCACAAAGTCCATACTGACCATCTCCCAGGGCCTGTCCGCTACCGGCAGGGGGTAGAGTAGCCCAGCGGGCCACTGCCGAGAGGACCGATTCTGGGCGCAAGAGACGCATGCCTGAGTATAGTCCTTGACGTCACAGGCCATATGCGACCACCAGTACATCCTCGCCAGAAGCTCAGAGGTCCATTTGGTCCCAAAATGTTCTCCCACCCTGGATGAATGAGCCCAAGAGAGGACCTCCGATCGCAGACGCGCAGGGACAAAAGTCTTGCCCATAGGTACAGACTCAAGGGCGACCGGAGCCACGGTCCTCAGGCTCTCAGATGGGACTATCAGCCGAGGCTCCTCCTCCGATGACACCATGGAGCAGAAGAGAGCATTGGCCCGGACGTTCTTCTCCCCGGAGAGAAAATGCAGGGTGAAGTGGAATCGGGAGAAGAACAATGACCATCTGGCCTGGCGAGAATTTAGTCGCTGGGCTGTTTGTAAATAGACCAAATTCTTGTGGTTGGTGAACACCTGGAAAGGGTGGCGAGTGGAGGTGTCTCCACTCTGAAAAGGCCAACTTGCTTGCTAGCAGCTCCCTGTCCCCAATAGAATAATTCTTCTCCTCCGGTGTGAAGGTCTTGGAGAAGAAGAAGCATGGGTGCTTCTGACCTTGCGAGTCCTCTTGGAACAGGACCGCTACAGCACCGACGGAAGAGGAATCCACCTCCAGAATGAAGGGTTTATACACATCGGAGCGATGTAGAATGGGAGCGCTAGCGAAATGGGATTTAATAGAGGAGAAGGCCTTGGAGACAGGTTCCGACCACAACTTGGGGTTTGCACCCTTCTTGGTGACGGCTACCAAGGTCGCTACTAAAGTTGAGAAGTGGGGGATGAATTGGTGATAGTAATTTATGATCCCCATAAAGGGCTGCACCGCTTTGAGAGAATGGGGTTCCTGCCAATCCATCACCGCCTGTAGCTTGGCAGGATCCATGGCCAAACCCTGGGCGGAGATGATATAGCCCAGGAAAGGCAAGGACTCCTGCTCAAACATACACTTCTCCAACTTGGCATAGACGGAGTTTGCCCGCAGGAGGTCGAAAACTTTGCTAACATCTCTCCGTTGGG
This sequence comes from Dendrobates tinctorius, assembly GCF_039654945.1. Taxonomy (NCBI): domain Eukaryota; kingdom Metazoa; phylum Chordata; class Amphibia; order Anura; family Dendrobatidae; genus Dendrobates; species Dendrobates tinctorius. Next base: position 12,918,563 of record NW_027361705.1, on the reverse strand, counting down.
AGTCAATATCTGGAGAGTAGATGAGAATATCATCCAGATAGACTACTACCGAGGTGGTAAGAATATCCCGGAAGATATCATTCACAAAGTCTTGGAAGACGGCTGGGGCATTACAGAGCCCGAAGCGCATCACCAGGTATTCATAGTGCCCGTCCCTGGTGTTAAATGCCATCTTCCATTCATCCCCATCACAGATGCAAATTAGGTTGTAAGCTCCCCGCAGATCAAGTTTGGTAAACACTCTCGCTCCCCGTAGCCTATCAAACAGCTCCGATATCAGGGGCAGAGGATACTTATTCTTAACGGTGATGGCGTTAAGACCCCTGTAATTGATGCAAGGACATAGTTCCCCACTCTTCTTCTGGACGAAGAAGAATCCCGCCCCTGCTGATGACACTGACTTCCTAATGAATCCTCTTGCCAGATTCTCCCTGATGTATTGAGACATGACCTCTGTCTCCGGGAGAGATAGGGGATAGACTCGACCCCGGGGAGGCTCAGCACCAGGCAAGAGGTCAATAGGACAGTCATAGGGGCGATGCGGTGGGAGGGTCTCTGCCGCCTTTTTGGAGAACACATCCACATACTGTCGATAGTGTTTGGGAAGCGAGGAAAGATCTGCGGGGACCTCGGTGGACCACTCTATATGGGGAGAGTGATACCGCCACCAGGGGACCCCTAGAAGGACTTGGTCGATACCCTTGGGCATGACGAGGAGGGATATCTTCTCCTGATGAGATGGATACACTGAGAGAAACAGTGGAGCAGTTTGGTGGGTAATCTGTGAGGGCAGAGTCACGCCGTTCACTACTCTGATGGTGACTGGCTTGGACATCATACCAGTGGTATCGTATGCCGTTGAACGAAGGCAGATGACATAAAATTGCCCTCCACTCCGGAATCCACGCAAACCTCCACAGCCGGAGTGGAAGAACCAAATCCAAGTGTCCCCCTAAAGGACAACTTGGAGGAAAACACCGTAGATTCTACTGAGCCACCTCCTACGACCACTAGGGGTGAGTGTCTTCCCAGCCGCTGTGGGCACCGGTTGGCAAAGTGACCGGACTGCCGGCAACTATGACAGATCACAGGGGCTCGAGCGGGCCAGGGCCTGGATCCCTAGCGGGAAGCCCCCTGATGCTCGGACGCCCGATCAGGAGATTCCAGAGGTTTAGCAAAACTGGGTGCCAACCTCAACCTCTGCCTACACTGGGACCGCTCCAGCATTCGCTCGGCAAAGCAAAGGTATATACGGGTGGAGACGATGATAAGCTCCTCCAGTTTAGCAGGAATCTCCCTGGTGGCCAGAGCGTCCTTCACATGGCCAGCCAAACCTCTCCAGAATGCCGGAATGAGGACCTTATCTGGCCACTCTAACTCCGAGGTCAGCGTCCGGAACTGGGTGGCAAAGTGGCTGACCATGGACGAGCCCAGTGACAATGCCAGCAGCCAGAGCGCGGTGTCATGGGTGACTCGCGGTCCCAGGAAGACCTGCTTCAGAGTGTCCAAGAACCGTGAGGCACTCTGCACCATACGATCACCATGCTCCCACAACGGTGTGGCCCACTCCAAAGCCCTGCCTGACAAGAGGGAAATAATAAATCCCACTTTGGCCCGCTCGGAGGGGAATCGTGCTGCCAGCAGCTCCAGCTGTATAGAGCACTGTCTCACGAAACCCCTACAAGAAGCACTATCACCCGAGAACTTCTCGGGCAGCGGGAGGCGGGACAAAGTCGGGGCAGGGATTGCAGTGATCACACGGGAGACAGCCTCTATGGCTGCCTGAACAGCAACCGCAGTAACATTCGCAGCTGAGGCTGAAAGCTCGAGAGCCACCAACCTGCCCTGCAGCTGCCGGATGTACTGCAGCAGTCGCTGTTCGTCTGCCATTACTAGCCAGACCCTGGTGCTAGTAAAATGTTAGGGGTGGCGGAATGCACCAAATTATAAAATAATAGTAGGTGTGTTCGCAGCCCGGGGTCCACTGTGCAGAGGTGGTACACTGCTGCTAGGTAATGGCGGGAGTATAAAGTGGTTTGGAAAGGTCACACGTGGGTTAACGTCACCCAGTGTGAACAGGAGCGAACTCAGTTAACTCACAGAGCCGCACTACCACTGAACATAAATGCCAGAGCCTGTTTAGCTCACAGAGCCCGGCCAATGAGTGCACAGAAAGTGGTCACAGAACTCTGCCCCAAGGACAAGGGGTCAGAGTCCCTCTAGACCTTCTGAGCGCGCAGTGCTGCAACTGCGGACGCCACTATAGATGCTGACTACGGAGTGTAGAGCACGTGCACTGAGGCATGCCGAATCATTGATGGAGACTGATGCCTGTCTCAGACTCTGTCCTGCCTTCACCTAAGCCTGGGCGCTTAACAGGCTAGGCTGCTCAACACATGCGTACCAAGGGTAGGGGTTTCTTAATGAGTCATTCACCACAGACAGTCATACATGCATACAACACTCACTCCTCATAGTCTGATAATGCAGTCTATACTAGCGCATGGCCGAGCGGCCATGCAAACCTTTTATAGCTGCGTGCTTCCGGGACCTTCCTGGCTTTTCGGATGGACCTATCCGAGCTGGAGAAGGACCTGAGCACATTACCTTCGATCTCCAATGGGAGATCACTCCACGGGCATGCTCAGTGGACTGACAGGAGGACTTAGTCCCTGGAGAGACTCGCTGCTGACCAGTATGCATAGCTATAGTTGGGCCAGAGGTGGCAGCAGTAACCAAACCCACGGAGCTAGTCTGGGCAGAGTGCCGGGACCGACGAGTCTGCTGAACAACCTCCTCTGCGGCTGGAGAGGAATGGAGACTGCCGAAAACAAGGCTCGAGATTCCCGCTGTGTAGCGACAGGATCCTGACGCCAAACAGATTCTGCATTCTTCTGCTAAAGGATGCTTTTGGTGATGTTAGTCATGTGTTGGTGTTTCTGGTTATGTATTCATAGTTTTTGGTGTTGTATTCACGTGCTAAAGAATGGTGTTGGTGATGTAGTCATGTGCTGATGGTGGTTATGGCCATGTATTTGTGATGTTTCAGGTGCTGTATTTTTGTGCAAATGATTGGTCTGGTGATATATTCAGGTAAAAAAAATGGTTCTGGTACTATTTTCATGTGCTAATATACTGTATTCATCTGCTAATTGTGTTTCTGGCAATGTACATTATTCATTTGCTGAATGTTTCCGCTAATGTATTCATGCAATGACAGTGGTTATGATGCTGTATTACTGTACTGATAGTTTTTATGGTTCTGTATTTATGTACTGATGGTGGTTCTAGTGATATGTTCATTTTCTGATGGTAGTTCTAGTGAATTACTCATGTTATTCATGTACTGATAATGGTTTTGGTGATGAATTGATATGCTAATGATGATTCTGGTGTTGTACTCAGGTACTGATAGGGGTTCTGATGATGTATTCATATATTGATTTTGATTCTTAGCCTATAGTAATGTAGATGTAGTAATTCTTAATTTGTTAGCCTTGACAAAAGATCATAGGTCAAAAGAGCTGTTCAATGCACACAAGGACAACACAAAGACTGAAAATACAGCCGCTTGAACAAGCAATATTTATCAGCAGGACAAGTGTGTGACTAAAGCCCTCATATACATTAGACTGTCAGCTCAACTTGTGAATATCAGCATATTTTTTTGATATTAGTATAATATTTATGAACACTTTTAGTCTGACTTTGCACTACGATTGTCTGTAAAGTCATGTGTGTGTAAGGAGATGGACATATTGCCCTGCTCCCCCCTTGAAGACATCATTGCTGCGCATAATGTGATGTTGAATCTGTATAATGTTTTGTGTACATGTTCTGCCATGTGAAATGTAAGATGTTGGCCTATGTAATGTGAGAATGTAAGGTAAGGTATTATAATGTATAGAATTGTGATACATGAAAGACATAGGTTAAGACTTAGTACATAAGTTATTGTTTGCATAGAATATAGGGGAAAGATTATGACGCGCCCCAGGGGCCGTGGGATACTCGGTATCGGGCCGGTTGTCTTAAAGGGATGTGTCACAGTGGCAGTGACATGGTCTGTGGCCCCAGGCGGTCATGTAAAAGGGGTAGAATGAATGGGAATAAAGTTTATGTAGTGATTCGTGACGCCAGTTGGAGTGTTCAACTGTAGTATAGCCGGCACTGCAGATGATCCCTGGGGGACTAGATGGTGATGGCAGTGCAGATGTTTAACCCTCTCCAACCATTGCTGTCCCCCAGAGATTGTGATGTAAGTAGAAGGCATGGAATAATCAGGCAGGAGACAAGGAAAGTCACTTTATCATTTACTGTAGTTCAGGTGCAGTTCAGAGGAGACAATACAACTCTCACTAGGTTACAATCTGCTCTGGAGAATGGGAATTATCCTTCCTCTGCCGTGACTCAGTGTAAGATTCCTGCTATTCTAATCCCTTCAGGGACCAAGGCTTCCCAGAGTTTGGAACTTCTAGTATAGCCTCTACTCACTGTGTATTTCTCCACTGGCAACTTGCAACTTGGATCCTTTGTGAAGCTCACGTTCCTTCTTGTACAATCCTCACTGATCCACTGATCCTAGTTTGCTGCTGTAATCCCAGGGAAAACACTGCACTCTTGGTTGTATAAACTCACACAGTCTCTCAGCTTACCACCTTGCTCTGAAAGCATGGATGGCCTAGGGGCTGATACCCTGATGCTTCTTATTAGCTTTACTCCTGGAGGGACCACATGTCATCATGGCTCCCAAGAGCGTTCTTCCTCCTTCTTCACTGAACAACTTTTGACTCCTCCCCTTCCCAGTTAGGGTATGTCTGCAAAGCTCTAAGCTTCAGACAAGTAAGGGAGTGATATGAATTGTGTGTGTGTGTTGTGGTCTCTAGCAGAGAAAGCATAACTCCCATTGCTCACAAAACACATACAAAACAGTACATATTTAACCCTTTTGTGACGGTAAAGACGTAGGGCGCCACAATTACATTCCCCAGCAGCAGACACAGGGCCACAGCTTAGTGCTACGACAAATAATTGGTGGATGCCATGTTGCGCTTGTAAAGCCCTTAATGTGCCTAAACAGTGAAAATCCCCTACAAGTGACACCATTTTGGGAACCCCTCAGGGAACTGATTCAGATGTGTGGTGAGCACATTGAACCCAGGTGCTTCACAGAAGCTTTTAAAAAAAAATCAAATTTTCCCAATAAAAATGTTATTTTACCCCAAATTTTTCACTTTCATAAGGGTTTACCAAAAATGGGAGAACCTCCAGAAAAATCCTCCTTAGCAAGCCCTAAAATTTAACTTTCATTATTAATAACGAATAAAGTGCTTTAGGGTATATCAAAAATAGTCTCTAGTCTGCCTTTGCTTCATTAATTCTATCGATGCTCGATTATGCATTTTAGTGGATAGCACCCTGGGGTGCTAACTCCTATTTAGCAGAATGGGACAATGTTAAGGCACTTGACCCCCTGACTAGTTGTATGATGTAATGGACATTTTCCAGAAATAAGCAGCAATAAATGTTGCCAAGTGAAAATTGCAAACTGGTGTTGTAGTGACCAGTACACAGTAGTCTCCAGTATGCTGCCGTCACCAGTACATTATGCCCAGCTCATGCTTCTGGATACATGCACCCATAAGTTTGGTGGGCTCTCATGGCTTCAGAAATGCTAAACATGTGAACGCTATATGTTGTTTAGGTACACTGCGGGGCTCAGAAGGTAGAGGAAATTTAGATTTGGGGGAGCAGAAATTTGCTGAATTTCTTTTGGAGGGTGAGGAGCCATTTTGCTTTTCTAGAGGCTTTGCACTACCAGTAACATGGAAGCCCCCTATATTTCTGTTAACATATGACTGAGAAGGATCTTGCTTTTTTTGTGGATTGATTTGAAGCTTTTGTTGAGAACATTTTACATAACGTTTGGGATTACATTTATCCAGCGCTTTAAGCTGTGAACTTACTTTACACAGAAACCCCGGTGTAAGTGCCATGTTTATTTATAGTCATCTTTTTGATCGCATTTTATTATACTTTTTGTTCGGCAGTATGATGATAAAGCATTGTTTTTGGCCTCACTATTTCTTTTATGGTGTTCGCTAAAAGGGTTAACTACTGTGACAGTTTAATAGGTCGGTCTGGAACAACCAGACATGGCATTTACCAAATATTTGCTTTTTATTGTTTATACAGTGGGGAAAAAAAGTATTTAGTCAGTCAGCAATAGTGCAAGTTCCACCACTTAAAAAGATGAGAGGCGTCTGTAATTTACATCATAGGTAGACCTCAACTATGGGAGACAAACTGAGAAAAAAAAATCCAGAAAATCACTGTCCGTTTTTTTTTTCATTTTATTTGCATATTATGGTGGAAAATAAGTATTTGGTCAGAAACAAAATTTCATCTCAATACTTTGTGATATATCCTTTGTTGGCAATGACAGAGGTCAAACGTTTTCTGTAAGTCTTCACAAGGTTGCCACACACTGTTGTTGGTATGTTGGCCCATTCCTCCATGCAGATCTCCTCTAGAGCAGTGATGTTTTTGGCTTTTCGCTTGGCAACACGGACTTTCAACTCCCTCCAAAGGTTTTCTATAGGGTTGAGATCTGGAGACTGGCTAGGCCACTCCAGGACCTTAAAATGCGTCTTACGAAGCCACTCCTTCATTGCCCTGGCGGTGTGCTTTGGATCATTGTCATGTTGAAAGACCCAGCCACGTTTCATCTTCAATGCCCTTGCTGATGGAAGGAGGTTTGCACTCAAAATCTCACGATACATGGCCCCATTCATTCTTTCATGTACCCGGATCAGTCGTCCTGGCCCCTTTGCAGAGAAACAACCCCAAAGCATGATGTTTCCACCACCATGCTTTACAGTAGGTATGGTGTTTGATGGATGCAACTCAGTATTCTTTTTCCTCCAAACACGACAAGTTGTGTTTCTACCAAACAGTTCCAGTTTGGTTTCATCAGACCATAGGACATTCTCCCAAAACTCCTCTGGATCATCCAAATGCTCTCTAGCAAACTTCAGACAGGCCCGGACATGTACAGGCTTAAGCAGTGGGACACGTCTGGCACTGCAGGATCTGAGTCCATGGTGGCGTAGTGTGTTACTTATGGTAGGCCTTGTTACATTGGTCCCAGCTCTCTGCAGTTCATTCACTAGGTCCCCCCGCGTGGTTCTGGGATTTTTGCTCACCGTTCTTGTGATCATTCTGACCCCACGGGGTGGGATTTTGCGTGGAGCACCAGATCGAGGGATATTATCAGTGGTCTTGTATGTCTTCCATTTTCTAATTATTGCTCCCACAGTTGATTTCTTCACTCCAAGCTGGTTGGCTATTGCAGATTCAGTCTTCCCAGCCTGGTGCAGGGCTACAATTTTGTTTCTGGTGTCCTTTGACAGCTCTTTGGTCTTCACCATAGTGGAGTTTGGAGTCAGACTGTTTGAGGGTGTGCACAGGTGTCTTTTTATACTGATAACAAGTTTAAACAGGTGCCATTACTACAGGTAATGAGTGGAGGAAAGAGGAGACTCTTAAAGAAGAAGTTACAGGCCTGTGAGAGCCAGAAATCTTGATTGCTTGTTTCTGACCAAATACTTATTTTCCACCATAATATGCAAATAAAATGACAAAAAAACAGACAATGTGATTTTCTGGATTTTTTTTTCTCAGTTTGTCTCCCATAGTTGAGGTCTACCTATGATGTAAATTACAGACGCCTCTCATCTTTTTAAGTGGTGGAACTTGCACTATTGCTGACTGACTAAATACTTTTTTTCCCCAATGTATATGTTTTAATTTCCTACAAATATTTATTTGTGTACAATATATTTTGATTTTTTTTATTATATATACACTGCTCAAAAAATAAAGAGAACACTTAAACAACAGAATATAACTCCAAGTAAATCAAAACTTCTGTGAAATCAAACTGTCCACTTATGAAGCAACACTGATTGACAATCAATTTCACATGCTGTTGTGCAAATGGAATAGGCAACAAATGGAAATTATTGGCAATTATCAAGACACCCTCAATAAAGGAGTGGTTCTGCAGGTGGGAACCACAGACCACATCTCTGTACCAATGCTTTCTGGCTGATGTTTTGGTCACTTTTGAATGTTGGTTACGCTTTCACACTCATGGTAGCATGAGATGGACTCTACAACCCACACAAGTGGCTCAGGTATTGCAGCTCATCCAGGATGGCACATCAATGCAAGCTGTGGCAAGAAGGTTTGCTGTGTCTGTCAGCAAAGTGTCCAGAGGCTGGAGGTGCTACCAGGAGACAAGTCAGTACACCAGGAGACGTGGAGGGGGCCGTAGGAGGGCAACAGTCCAGCAGCAGGACCGCTACCTAGGCCTTTGTGCAAGGAGGAACAGGAGGAGCACTGCCAGAGCCCTGCAAAATGACCTCCAGCAGGACACAAATGTGCATGTGTCTGCACAAATGGTTAGAAACCGACTCCATGAGAATGGTCTGAGTGCCCGATGTCCACAGATGGGGGTTGTGCTCACAGCCCAACAACGTGCGGCACTCCAAGAAAATGCCACTCCACACCATTACTGACCCACTGCCAAACAGGTCATACTGAAGGATGATGCAGGCAGCAGATCACTCTCCACGACGTCTCCAGACTCTGTCACGTCTGTCACATGTGCACAGTGTGAACCTGCTTTCATCTGTGAAGAGCACCGAGCGTCAATGGCTAATTTGACAATCCTGGTGTTCTGTTGCAAATGCCAAGCGTCCTGCATGGTGTTGGGTTGTGAGCACAACCCCCATCTATGGATTTTGGGCCCTCAGACCATCCTCATGGAGCGCCTCTAGCCACTGGACATTACGCTGACAGACACAGCAAACCTTCTTGCCACAGCTCACATTGATGTGCCATCCTGGATGAGCTGCATTAACTGAGCCACTTGTGTGGATTGTAGAGTCCGTCTCATGCTACCACGAGTGTGAAAGCACAACCAACATTCAAAAGTGACCAAAACATCAGCCAGAAAGCATTGGTATCCCCTTTATTTTTTGAGCAGTGTGTACATATATATATATACACTCACTGGCCACTTTATTAGGTACACCTGTCCAACTGTGTGTTAAGACTTAATTTCTAATCAGCCAATCACATGGCGGCAACTCAGTGCATTTAGGCATGTAGACATGGTCAAGACAATCTCCTGCAGTTCAATCCGAGCATCAGTATGGGGAAGAAAGGTGATTTGAGTGCCTTTGAACGTGGCATGATTGTTGGTGCCAGAAGGGCTGGTCTGAGAATTTCAGAAACTGCTGATCTACTGGGATTTTCATGCACAACCATCTCTAGGGTTTACAGAGAATGGTCCGAAAAAGAAAAAAAATCCAGTGAGCGGCAGTTCTGTGGCCGGAAATGCCATGTTGATGCCAGAGGTCAGAGGAGAATGGGCAGACTGGTTCGAGCTGATAGAAAGGCAACAGTGACTCAAATTGCCACCCGTTACAACCAAGGTAGGCAGAAGAGCATCTCTGAACGCACAGTGCGTCGAACTTTGAGGCAGATGGGCTACAGCAGCAGAAGACCACACTGGGTACCACTCCTCTCAGCTAAGAACAGGAAACTGAGGCTACAATTTGCACAAGCTCATCGAAATTGGACAGTAGAAGATTGGAAAAACGTTGCCTGGTCTGATGAGTCTCGATTTCTGCTGCGACATTCGGATGGTAGGGTCAGAATTTGGCGTAAACAACATGAAAGCATGGATCCATCCTGCCTTGTATCAACGGTTCAGGCTGGTGGTGGTGGTGTCATGGTGTGGGGAATTTTTTCTGGGCACTCTTTGGGCCCCTTGGTACCAATTGAGCATCGTTGCAACGCCACAGCCTACCTGAGTATTGTTGCTGACCATGTCCATCCCTTTATGACCACAATGTACCCAACATCTGATGGCTACTTTCAGCAGGATAATGCGCCATGTCATAAAGCTCGAATCATCTCAGATTGGTTTCTTGAACATGACAATGAGTTTACTGTACTCAAATGGCCTCCTCAGTCACCAGATCTCAATCCAATAGAGCATCTTTGGGATGTGGTGGAACGGGAGATTCGCATCAGGGATGTGCAGCCGACAAATCTGCGCCAACTGTGTGATGCCATCATGTCAATATGGTCCAAAATCTCTGAGGAATGCTTCCAGCACCTTGTTGAATCTCTGCCACGAAGAATTGAGGCAGTTCTGAAGGCAAAAGGGGGTCCAACCCCTTACTAGCATGGTGTACCTAATAAAGTGGCCAGTGAGTGTATATCACATTTAAAGAGTATCAAACATTTACAAATATATGAGGTGAAATAGGGAAAAAGTATTCCAGATACAGAGCAAAAGATCACCCCTACAAATGATAGGTATGACAGGAGGCCAACAGAACCACATACATGGATAATATCAATGCGCACAAGTCACCCAGGTGTACTGTATTAATATACCAGGACTATGTCTCTATATAGAACACAAAGGTGCTGCATGCAAAACAATGCAAAAATTAACAGCAGAGTGCGGTTCCAAAGAGTAAACTTAATCATACCGGGATCATACCCAGAGTTCATAATGCCAATGTCACTCACCCATAATAAAGTTGCAGGAGAGGGGAGACACCTCGCTCGACCCTGACGCGAAATGAAAACAATGCAGGTTTCAGTAAATGTCAACATAATCTGTGTTTCACCTCACTTTTATTTTTTTTTTTTCCATTTTCCATTTCATGTTAAAATCAATGGTGTCATTGAAAAGTACATCTCATCCCACAAAGCAAATCTTCAAATGGCTATATCTGCAGAACAATAAAAAAGTTAAGGCTTTTAGAAGAAGGTGAAGAAAAAACAAAAGATCAAAAATGAAAATTCGGCAAATCTTTAAGCAGTTAAAGAACACTTGAAAACATAGCTGGAGAAATACAGGCCTTAAATAGAAGCCCACTGAGATAAGATGTAGCAAGTTTATTAAGATGTGCAAATCTCCTAATATATTTAGCACATCTTGAGCAGTCCTTGTTGGACAAGCTGAGATGTACTCAAGTAATGGCTAACCATTTGCTTTGCTGCTTGCATCACATATATTCTGCATTTAAATATAGGAAGGGAGGGAGAGTCACAAAAGAAGGGAGATTGGCTGAATACAGTCTGTAGACAGGGATTAAGGCTGTGTAGTCCATTGACAATTATACAACTGCAGCATTTTGGGGGGGCTGAAAAAATTGAAAATACCATGATCCATCAAGTATTAAATGCTTAGAGGTAATTTTTTGTGTTATATAACACTCCCAAAAATCTTTGAAACTTTTTTCTTGGGTTAAATTTCTCATAAATGCATTATTCCGTAGTGTGGAGTACATTTCTTTGATCTATAAAACTGAAAAACAGTGTTTGAAAAATTTGTAAGGCTACATTTTTCAGGCTACATCTTTCAGCCATACAGTTTTATGTGGTCTGGGTACATTTTTGTGATCTATAAAACTGAGAAAAAGTGTTTAAAAATGTTGTACGGTTACTTTTCTCAGTGATACAGTATTACATGGTCTGGGTACATCTCTGTGATCTCTTAAATTGAAAAAAAAAGTTTAAAAATGTTTTAGGGTTACATTTCTCAGCCATACAGCAGTACCTAGTTGGAGTACATTTTTGTGATCAATAAAACAGAAAAAAAACTTCTTTTCTAAATTTCTCAGCCATACTGTTTTACGTGTTTTGTGGTATATTTCTGAGATATCTAACATTCCAAAACAGCATTAAAAAAAATGCTGGATTACATTTCTCACTCATACACTATTCTGTGGTCTTGAGTAAAGTTCAGTAATATTATCCAACACTACAAAAAGCATTAAAAAAATTGGCAAGATTATAGTTCTCGTTCATACACTTTTGTGGTCTGGGGTATATTTCATGTAAACTATAAAACTTAAAAAATGGTGAAAAGAAAATCTGCAGGTTTAAATTTCTCATCCAAACAGTGTTACATGGTCTGGGGTACATTTCTGTGATATGTAACACTCCAAAAATATATTGAAACATTTTTCTGGATCGAATTTGATTGTCATCCATACACTTTTGTGTTCTTTCCGTTATATTACTGTGGTATAAATATCCCAAAAACCGCTTTGACTGCTGCAGGTGATCAATTTTTTTTTCTTATTAAAATAAAACTTCGTTTCAAGAGACCAAGCAATTACAAAAAGCATAAGGCATGTGGTAAGGCATGTGGAAGTGGAAGTGCTTATGAAGGTAGACACAGATGCTGAAGATGAGCGGTGGGTGTTACTATGCCTGTTGCTGAAGCACAAGAAACACACCCATTCATGCCATATAGGCTACTGTTCCACCTTTTAGGGAAGCACGGTATACCACTAATGAAGTCAGAGCAGTACGAACAGGTGGTTGGTTGGATAGCAGATAATACTTCAAACTGGCTTGACAGCATTACCCAATCTTCCACATGGTTCAGTCTCATCAGCCTACAGTCTGGATCACTTAATCCTTCCTCCTACCATGTTGAGTCACAGGAGACTAGTGATCCTACACTATGACACTCTGAGTAACTATTTACAACATTTCTTGATTGTGGCCTCTCAACCTCAATGCTCAAGAGGGACAGAAGAACCTGCTTTTTAATGGGAAACAGCAAACCAGCTCCTGTTCCTCCTCCTCTTCTTCAGCGTCCACCTCCTCATTGTTACCCAATCTATGCATAGCATGAGATGAGGCTGGTTAGTATCTCCCTCTCCATTGCCTACATGTCTTCCTCCGTCTCCACCTGGTCTGCGCATACGACGCTTCATGTTTGCCAGCAGTGACTGTTTAAGTAGAAAAACACAAAAATTGAGCTTGGTTTGAGATGGTATACATGCAGCACATAAACGCATGCTCACATTGGCCATAAAGCATACAAAACCTACAAAAAACAAACTGAGAAAAACCCTGCTGTAATTAAATAAATAAAAAGCAAAAGTGCATCTAAATAATTCAGAGTTCTTAGTAATACTATATTTGTTACTGGTTGGGACCCAATCCTTTTGTCTGCCCTTATTCACACACTGACGTCAACTTTGACACATGATAAGGTTTTTAATATAGGCTCTCATCAGCCTACACCTGCTGTCGTTAATAACAGTTATAGCAGGTGGTGGCTGACGGGAGCATTCACCAGCCTGAGCTATAAATAAATAAAATGGCATAGGTTACCCTACCCATTTTTGATACCCAGCCAGGTGAAATTGACAGCTGTGGGCTGCAACTCTCAGCCAGGCTGGTTATCAAGAATAGAGGTGTCCCCACGCAGTTTTCTTAAAATTATTTAATGAATAATTTAAAAAACTCATGGGGTGCCTCCCATTTTTGACAAGCAGTCAAGTTAAAGCAGACATCTGTGGGCTGGTACTCTCAGGCTGGAAAGTGGCCTTGAATATTGTGAATGATAGCATGGCAAACACTGCTCCCGATTAGCAGGAAGTTCAGAGAGCCGCATCTCCAACAAGCCTAAAATATATCAGCCCGCAGCTGCACCAGAAAAGGCGCATCTATTAGATGCATCAATTTTGGCATTTTGCCTGCCTCTTCCCACGTGCCTTGTGGTGATGGCAAGTGGGGTTCATATTTATGGGGTTGATGTCACCTTTGTATTCTCCGGTGACATCAAGCCAAAGGATTAGCAATGATGAGGCATCTATAAGATGCTTCCATTACTAGTACTATAAATATATTTTAAATAAACACACAGGAAAAGAGGTTTTTTTATTTAAAAATAACGAACATTTATACTCATCTAATGCCCGTTCCATTGATGCCATTGTCCCCTGTAAAAAAAATTTTAAAAAACATATTCCTCATCTGTCCGTCGTTCTGTCCCATGCCATAATTCATATCCATCACTGAGGTCACCACAGTTCAAGGGCCAGGCTGGGAATGCAGCCTCAGTGACCTGCGGTAACCTCGATGATGTCACCACTAGTCAGCGAGGCTATAGGGTTAGTTATGGATAGGCATCTTATAGACGCCTCTCCATTGCAAAGCTGTGAGCTTGATGTCACCAGAGAATACAATAATAAAAAACAATTTTGGATTACTTATTTTACAATTTTTTGTAAATCTTTTTTTTAAATATTGCCTTACATACAATTCATTATATAAGAAAAAAATATTCTTAACATTTTTCTCCTGTAAAATGCAATTTCTCATCGGTTTGGAATGTTTTTTTGTCACTCCTTAAAGTGGGGTAAAAGTGTGACACCATTGTTCCAGGTCTGCTGGAAAAAGGTCTGATTCCCCATTGACTACTATTATACTCGTTACTCTAAACGAGCATTCAAGTATTAGGAATTGCTGGATTCGAGCAACAAGCACCCGAGCATTTTAATGCTCACTCATTTCTAATCTTTACTAATTGTGCCATCAATTTTCTGTGAATGCCACTGCAGAGTTCTCTCCTAGTGCTGTCTCTCTTCTTATTCATGTGTCAATCTTCTCTAGTTTTGGTATGGTATCCTAAAGTTACATCATTATTGGACTCCGTAATTGCCTCTGGGAAGTCTGTACACTAGCCCCATTTAAGAAAAGTCTACAATATATAATAATTAAAACTAATTTCCACAGATTGTCCATCAACACTAGTATTGTATACTAAAAATATTGGTTCTTTGCTGATGGTTAAACAGGCTTTGTTGCAAACAGTGTATGGTCTCTGCTATTAAAGGATCATTAGGAGGATCTTTATATTGACTTCAGATACTATATATATATATATATATATATATATATATATATATGAGAACAAAAAGGAAATCCAGCAAGAACTCAGCTAACCAGGATTGGAGTAAAATGATGCTTTTCTTTATTTCTTCAACAAGGTATAAAAACGACCCACAAGAATCAGAAACCAGAGTACATGGCAGAAATTAGCGCAAATGGGACTACGCGTTTCGGCGGCCTAATCCGCCTTCTTCAGGTTTGGACCGTGAAGAAGGCGGATTAGGCTGCCGAAACGCATAGTCCCATTTGCGCTAATTTCTGCCATGTACTCTGGTTTCTGATTCTTGTGGGTCGTTTTTATACCTTGTTGAAGAAATAAAGAAAAGCATCATTTTACTCCAATCCTGGTTGGCTGAGTTCTTGCTGGATTTCCTTTTTGTTCTCTTATTGAAGGATTTACTCCTAATCCAGTCCATGCAGGTACTTGATTACCAGATGGAAAGACCCAGGAGTCTCATTGCTGCAGCTGGACACTGACACACATGCTCATATATATATATATATATATATATATATATATATATATATATATACCAATTACCACCAAGGTTTCTTTCCTTTTCATACAATATCAATTTGTCTTACTGAAAGAGATGGACATATTACATCCAAGCACTATGTTTAGTATCATGGCCTACCTCCGCTTGTCCTCTAGCCAATTTCTTTTACAAAAGCAATTTACTTTTAGTCTTCTATTATTCCTATACATTTAGCAATCAGGAGTATTTCATATGCAGGTGCATAGCTAGAGATGAGTTGAAGACCTTTGGCTCTTGGAGGGGGGGTGACAAAAAGCCATCCTCTTTTTTTAGTCAGGATAGGTATGGGGCAGAAAATGGCTAGACAACTGGGTTAGAGAATCATTAAAATTGCAGCTCCTCTAGGGTGTTCCTGGTTCTGGTTTGTTATTGATATTGCTTATCAAAAGTAGTCGAGTAAACGAGTTGACAAGCTCATGGATCCCCAAGGCTTATAACGTGGTGGGATTATTATAATTTGGGACAGATTACTGGTCTGTTTTTCTTTGTCCTATTACTACTTGCTTCATACGTCCCTTTGTTTTTACTTTGAACCTCCCACGATTGCTCCAGTGTCATCTGCTTCTTTCACCAAGCACTAACAATTTGTCTCTGCTGGTAGTGTTAGTGATGGAAGAGATGTCATGGTCAATATCTCTAGGTAACACAGACATTGTACTGCCAGAGAGACTGTTGTGCCTATGACATGTGGTTCTATGCAGCTAATGGGTGAGTGGTGTAATCAACTCCCTGCTGGCACCTTTGGGGAAGAAACACGCCATACTTTAACTCCCAACATTCTGTTGGAAACTGTCATATGTTGAGCTCTTGATACTTCAGACCACTCTTGTGCTGTTAATGTGGAAATCCTGTTCCTGGTTTTGGCTTTGACAGGACCTTGCCTGATCTGTGTTCCTGACTCTGCTATTGACTTGCCTTCTAGTATCACACCATGACTCCAATTCTGACTTTGGTTTAGTCAGCTATTTCTGAACAGCTTTATATTGACCTAGCTTTATTTGATAATTCTTGTCACAGGCTCGCTCCTCCGGCCAGCAGCCACTTTGTGCATGCAAACCAAGAGGTCCCATATTAAGTCCAGTTATTTGGAAGGACTAAAATCTGAAGGCTGAGGTTCCTGTGGGATCTTTTCAGGCTGACAGCTTCAGACAATCTTTACACTGTGTCACAAAGTCCAGCTTGAATTTCTAAGGAGTCAAACTAGACTGAATCTTTGCGATGGCAGTCAGTGTTAGAGTTGCGGATCGCACTAAATATAAAATATAAGAAGTGCGATCACAACCTGGGGTCCACCGTGCAGAGATGGGAAATTGCTGCTCAGTAATGGCGGAGTACTAACAAAACACCAGCGGGTTAACCGCTGAACCGGTGTGAACGGGAGCGAACTCTGTTACTTCACAGAGCTGCTGTAACAAATGCCGGAGCCTGTTAACGTCACAGGACTCGGCGGAGTGAGCACTAGTGTACAGTCTCAGGACTCAACCCCAAAGATGCTGGGTTAGAGTACTTCTAGACCACTAGCACTCGGCGCCGCAACTGCGGTGCCAGGTAGAAGCTTAAACTAACAGAAACCGCACTGAAGTGCACACAATGCGGTACTGGCGGACGCCACTAACCAGCCTAGACTCAGTAATGGAAAGCGCACTCTAATGGCACAGAAGTGCGCACGGCGCCACTCTGACAGGCGCTGCAGTAGATGCGGTACAGTGGTGCCTTATAGCTTGGCGCACACTAGTGGTAGCATGTGTGAGGATCAGGGAGAACTGCGGCGCTAGGCAGTGTCACAACTCGGCGCTGACTGTAAACTCTAACCCTACCCATATGCGTATCAAAAGGAAGGGGTTTCATAATAAGTCAGTCAGCGTTTCACAAGCATCCATCAACACACACACCTCTACCAAATACTGTGTATACTAGTGCATGACTGAGCGGCCATGTGAGCCTTTTATAGCAGCGTCCTTCCGGGACCTTCCTGATGGTCAAATCCGAGCTGGAGTAGGACCTCAGCATGTGACCTCCGATCTCCAATGAGAGATCGTCCCACGGGCATGCTCAGTGGACCGAAAGGAAGACTTAGTCCCTGTTGTAACTCGCTGCTGACCAGCATGTGTTGCTATAGCTGGACGAGAGGTGGCAACAGCAACCAAACCAACAGTGCTAGTCTGAGCAGAGCGACGAATCAGCTGAGCAGCCTCCTCTGTGGCTGGAGAGGAATGGGAGACCGCCGAAGTCAAGGCTCGGGATTCCTGCTGTGCAGCGACAGGAACCATACACCTAACATTACCCCCCCTCCTAAGGCCCCCTACTCTCTGAGCATCACTACTTTCAAATGCCGCAATGAGAAGCGGAGCGCGGATGTTCTCCACTGGCTCCCAGGTCCGAGCCTCTGGACCATGACCCTTCCAGTCCACCAAATAAAATTTTTTCCATGTACCAGCCTGTATCCCATGATGGGATTAACCTCAAACTCATCCGAGGACAGGTCTGATGTCCCGACAGAAGACTCGGAGAACCGGGATATGTGGACAGGCTTAAGGAGGGACACGTGGAAGGTGTCAGTGATACCCAAGTGTGGTGGAAGGGCCAGACAGTAGACCACAGGGTTGATCTGCTCAAGGATCATGAAGGGGCCAATGTAACCAGATGCGAATTTAGTGGACTCGACTCGCAGCCTAATGTTATGGACGGAGAGCCACACTAAGTCGCCAGGAGCAAAGGTCGGAGCGGGGCACCGGTGCGTGTCGGCGGAGGCCCTCATTCTCTCCTTGGAGGCCCGGATGGCATCTTGAGTGCGATCCCAAATGTCACATGCCTCCACCGCCCAGTCTGCCACCCTTGAATCGGTGTGCGACACGGGCATAGGGACAGGGACAAGCGGAAGCTGGCCGTAATTAAGGAGGAATGGGGTCTGGCCGGTGGAATCGGTCACAGCGTTGTTCAAAGCAAACTCTGCCTACAGTAACAAGGATGCCCAGTCATCATGCCTGGATGAGACAAAATGTCGTAAGTATGTGACCAGGGTCTGGTTGGCTCTCTCTACCAACCCGTTCGTCTCGGGATGATAGTCCGAGGAGAGATTTACCTCAATACTCAGCAGATTACAAAGCTCTCTCCAGAACCGAGAACTCTCTCCAGGTCACTGACTATCTTGTCTGGCATGCTATGCAAGCGAAAGACATGCTTAACGAACAATGTCGCCAGGCCCTGTGCAGAAGGTAGCTGCGCGAGTGGCACCAGGTGCACCATCTTGGAGAAATGGTCAGTGACAACCCAGATAACCGTGCTACCACTGGATTTGGGCACACGCACCACGAAGTCCATACTTACCATTTCCCAGGGCCTGTCTGCCACCGGCAGGGGGTAAAGCAACCCAATGGGCCTTTGCCGAGAAGACCTGTTTTGGGCACAGGAGATGCATGCCCGAATGTAGTCTCCAACCTCCCGGGCCATATGCGGCAACCAATATGTCCTCGCCAGTAGCTCAGAGGTCCGCTTCAAGAGTTCACCCACCCTGGAAGAGTGAGCCCAAGAGAGGACCTCCGGTCTCAGATGGGCAGGGACAAATGTCTTGCCCAGAGGTACTGACTCAAGGGCGGCTGGAGCCACGGTCCTCAGGGTCTCAGACAGGACGATCAGCCGAGGTTCCTCCTCCTCTGATGACACCAGGGAGAGGGAGAGAGCATCGACCAGGACGTTGTTCTCACCGGAGAGAAAATGGAGGGTGAAATGGAAGCGGGAGAAGAACAAGGACCATCTGGCCTGGCAAGAATTTAGCCGCTGGGCTGTCTGCAAATACACCAAGTTCTTGTGGCCGGTGAACACCTGGAAAGGATGGTGTGCCCCCTCCAGGAGGTGTCTACACTCCGAGAAGGCCAACTTCATTGCTACCAACTCCCTGTCCCTGAAGGAATAATTCCTCTCCACCAGTGTGAAGGTCTTGGAGAAAAAGAAGCATAGGTGCTTCTGACCTTGCGTGTCCTTCTGGAACAGGACCGCTCCAGCACCGATGGAAGAGGCATCCACCTCCAGAATTAAGGGTTTATCTACATCGGGACAATGTAGAATGGGAACGCTAGCGAAGTGGGACTTAATGGAGGAGAAGGCCTTGGAGACAGGTTCCGACCACAACTTGGGATTTGCACCCTTCTTGGTGAAGGCCACCAAGGGGGCTACCAAAGTCGAGAAGTGGGGGATGAATTGGCGATAATAATTTATTAACCCCATAAAGCGCTGCACCGCTTTGAGAGAATGGGGCTCCTGCTAATCCATCACCGCCTGTAGTTTGGCAGGATATATGGCCAATCCCTGGGCAGAGATGATATAGCCCAGGAAAGGCAAGGACTCCTGCTCAAGCACACACTTCTCCAGCTTGGTGTAAAGGGAGTTCACCCGTAGGAGGTCAAAAACTTTGCAAACATCTCTCCGGTGGGAGTCAATATCTGGAGAGTAGATGAGGATATCATCCAGATAGACTACAACAGAGGTGGTGAGCATATCCCGGAAAATGTCGTTCACAAAGTCTTGGAAGATGGCTGGAGCATTACAGAGCCCGAAGGGCATCAACAGGTATTCATAGTGCCTGTCCCTGGTGTTAAAAGCAGTCTTCCATTCGCCCCCCTCACAGATGCGAATCAGGTTGCAAGCCCCCCGCAGATCAAGTTTAGTAAACACTCTTGCTCCCCGTAGCCTATCGAACAGTTCCGATATCAGGGGTAGAGGACACTTATTCTCAACGGTGATAGCGTTAAGACCCCTGTAATCGATGCAGGGACGCAGTTCTCCACTCTTCTTCTGGACGAAGAAGAATCCTGCACCCGCTGGTGACACTGACTTCCTAATGAATCCCCTTGCCAGATTCTCCCTGATATACTGAGACATGGCCTCTGTCTTCAGGAGAGATAGGGGATAGACTCGACCCCGGGGAGGCTCAGCACCAGGCAAGAGGTCAATAGGACAGTCGTAGGGGTGGTGATGCAGAAGGGTCTCCGCCGCCTTCTTGGAGAACACGTCTGCATACTGGAGATAGTATTTGGGGAGAGAGGAGAGATCTGAGCGGACTTCAGTGGAGGCAACCTGAACGCACTCCCTCTGACACCTACCCTCACAGGATTTACTCCACCTCAGAATTCTCCCCGAGGACCACTCTATATGGGGAGAGTGATGACGCCACCAAAGGACCCCTAAGAGGACCTGGTCGATACCCTCGGGCATGACAAGGATAGTGTCTCCTAATGGGAAGGAGACAGCAAGAGTATCAGCGGGGTGGTCTGGTGGGTGAGCTGCAAGAGTAGTGTTGCTCCATTCACCTCTTTGATGGTGACTGGCTGAGGTAGTAAAACCAGAGGAATTGCGTACCGTTGGGCGAAGGCAGACGACCTGAAATTGCCTTCCGTCCTGGAGTCCATGCAAACCTCCACCGCCAGAGTGGAAGAGCCAAACTCAAGCATCCCCTCAAAGAACAGCTTGGAGGAAAACGTTGCTGAATCTAGTAGGTCTCCTCCAACAGCCACTAGAGACAACCGTTTTCCTAGCTGCTGTAGGCACCTGTTGGCAGGGTGACCAGACTGCCGGCAAATGTGATAGACCATGGGTGCTCGCGCGAACTGGGACCTGGATCCTGCACGAGAATTCCCCATGGCCTCTTGGAGCTCGGACGCCCGATTGGGAGGTTCCGGATGTTTAGCAAAAGTGGGTGCCAACCTAAACCTCTGCCTACACTGGGACCACTTCAACCTTCACTCTGAAAAACGAAGTTCTATGCAGGTGGAGATGGTGATAAGCTCCTCCAGTGTGGGGGGAATTTCCCTGGTGGCAAGGGTGTCCTTTACATGGTCAGCCAGACCTCTCCAGAACACCGGAACAAGGGTCTTATCTGACCACTTCAGTTCTGAAGCCAGCGTCCAGAACTGGATGGTGTAATGGCTGACCAGAGACAAGCCCTGTGATAATGCCAGCAGCTGGAGCGCGGTATCATGGGTGACACGCGGTCCCAAAAAGGCCTGCTTCAGAATGCCCAAGAACCGCGAGGCACTCTGCACCACATGATCACCACACTCCCACAGCGGTGTGGCCCACTCCAGAGCCCTGTCCGACAACACGGAAATAGCAAATCCCACTTTAGCCCACTCGGAGGGGAAACATGCGGCCAGCAACTCCAGCTGTATGGTACACTGGCTCATGAAACCCCTACAAGAAGCACTACCGCCAGAGAACTTCTCGGGCAATGGGAGGCGGGACAAAATTGGGACAAGGATGGCAGGGGACACACGGGAGACAGCCTCTGTGGCTGCCTGAACAGCGACCGCGGTAACATCCACAGCTAAGGCTGAACGCTCGTGCCCTGCCCTCCAGCTGCTGGATGTACCGCTGCAGTCGCTGTTCGTCCACCATTACTAGCCAGATTCTGGCGCTAGTATAATGTTAGGGTTGCGGATCGCACTAAATATAAAATATAAGGAAGTGCGACTGCAACCCGGGGTCCACCGTGCAGAGATGGAAAACTGCTGCTCAGTAATGGCGGAGTACTAACAAAACACGGTGGATTAACCGTTGACCCGATGTGAACGGGAGCGAACTCTGTTACTTCACAGAGCCAGTGTAACAAATGCCAGAGCATGTTAATGCCACAGGACTCGGCGGAGTGAGCACTAGTGTACAGTCTCAGGACTCAGCCCCAAAGATGCTGGGTTAGAGTCCTTCTAGACCACTAGCACTCAGTGCCGCAACTGCGGTGCAAGGTAGAAGCTTAAACTAACAGAAACCGCACTGAAGTGCATGCAGTGCCGTAGTGGCGGATGCCACTAACCAGCCGAGACTCAGGACTGGAAAGCGCACTATAATGGCACAGAAGTGCGCACGGCGCCGCCTTGACAGGCGCTGCAGAAGATTCGGTACAGTGGTGGCTTATAGCTTGGCTCACACTGGTGCTAGCATGTGTGAGGAGCAGGGAGCACTGTGGTGCTAGGCAGTGTCACAACTCGGCGCTGACTGTAAACTCTAACCCTACCCACATGTGTATCAAAGGGAAGGGGTTTTATAATAAGTCAGTCAGCGTTTCACAAGCACCCATCAACACACACACCTCTACCAAATACTGTGTATAGTAGTGCATGGCTGAGCGGCCATGTGAGCCTTTTATAGCAGCGTCCTTCCGGGACCTTCCTGATGGTCCAATCTGAGCTGAGAAGGACCTGAGCATGTGACCTCCGATCTCCAATGAGAGATCGTCCCATGGGCATGCTCAGTGGACCGAAAGGAGGACTTAGTACCTGGAGTAGCTTGCTGCTGACCAGCATGCGTTTCTATAGCTGGACCAGAGGTGGCAGCAGCAGCAATCAAACCCACAGTGCTAGTCTGAGCAGAGCGCTGGGATTGACAAGTCTGCTGAGCAGGCTCTGCTGTGGCTGGAGAGGAATGGGAGACTGCTGAAGTCAAGGCTCGGGATTTCTGCTGTGCAGTGACAGGAACCTGATGCCTAATAGTCAGTTGCTTGTATTTCAGCCTCAGAGTACATTGTAACTTGAGTCATAAGGGAGTTTCTTTAAACTTTCACAGAGAGCGTAAAATAGACTGCGTGCTTGGCCACATATTTGATTTGTGTGACACTTTTTTCATCAAGGGAGCCCCATCTCAGACTTTCCATAAAAAAAAAAAATGCATTCTGAATAAAC
Source organism: Dendrobates tinctorius (assembly GCF_039654945.1). NCBI lineage: Eukaryota > Metazoa > Chordata > Amphibia > Anura > Dendrobatidae > Dendrobates > Dendrobates tinctorius. The sequence goes on along the minus strand of NW_027361705.1, from coordinate 12,895,567 downwards.
TGATAAGAAAATAGAATTGCACTGTAAATGAAAAATACTTTTAGGATTAATCTAAAAGTAGAATATAAATATTTATAGATATTAGTGCTAATAATGAGGAACTGAAATGAAAGATATGCACAAAATTGTATAACTTGTTTGTGCATAAAAAATAGACTTAAATGCAATAACATTTAGATTTGTTTAATGCCAGATTATCAAACATTTTATCCTATAATTACTGAAAAATATTAAAACAAAATCTGCTTCTAAGACCTGTTGTATTGTTATTTTGCCTGTATTATTACACATCAGATGAAATGATGTAAACTGTGTATTGATGACGTCTTTATACACATGCACTCTATCTAGCTGACAATGTACGTGGAATATTGGCTTCTACGGTTTGTCACAGTTTTGTACTATCACTGTAAAGCGCTGCGGAATATGTTGGCGCTATATAAATAGATTGTCATTATATTATTACTGTACTACAGTAGGAGTACATGTCTGTCAAGTTCAGCCTTTCTCAGACCCAGATATGTAATGTTGTGGGATGACATACTGCAGCATGCGGTGGGGAAAAAAAAGAAAAGAGCATTGCTGTGAATTATCCTTCAAGCAACCGCTAAGGGGAGTCTATAGCCGGACCTCCCTCTATGGTTACTATGACAACATATGGGAGCACAGTCTATCAGGCGAAGTGTTCAGCTAAAGCAGGTGTCGTATTCCATATCCAGCTCTCTCCGAGCCCTGGGATTCTAGAAGTGGTGATCCATTGCCCATGCACTATCGGCTTGACCCATTCTCATAATCGCTGCTCAGCATCCTCTACGAAGATGGTTCATCACTCCGGCTCGATACAATGCTTCAAGCAGCAGAAAGGTCAGTGGGATTTTCCTTTTCCCCTATGATGTGGGCTCTGCATGTCCTTGTGCAGCATGTGCTACTGATGCTGTTAATTGCAGTGAAGCCAGTATAATGCAGATGTGTGGGAATTCATCCTCCTCCCCAGCCCATAGTATGGTCCTAAGGAAGTGGAGAGGACGAGGATGCTGCCGCCGTTCTGGATGATTCACGGAAGCTTGTGCAATGACATTATTCTGCAACTAAAACTTACTGCATTGAAAGTTCTGCAACCCGACACGCTGTGCCGCCCCTGCCGTGCGCGCAAGATCTCGTGTTCAGGGCCTCGCAGTCTATCTGATCTAATATGATACTCCGCGCAGTATGACTACTCGCTAGTAGTTCGCAGTTTACATGTGCACTTGTAGGGCTACGCGTTTCGTCCTATGTTCACTTACATCATATTAACAATGACGAGGGTATCAATAAATGGTCTGTAATTTATTGTTTTACTATGTACAATAAAAAGTAATACTAGCAATAACATCATAGCGCAGTTGTTTGATTGGTTTTGTTGTTGTCATTTTTAGAGCCACATTGCTTGTTGTTATGATGATGAAAATAACGTATTGTTTGTAATTATTACCTGTCTTATAATAAGTAGATTGTAGAACTAAATAATACACATTTGATAGTAATGATAATATTGTCAATAGTAAAGAATGTTTTGAACCTAAGCTTACCAAAATGATAAAACAAAGTACTGTGACATGTGCAGGAAACAAGTACAGGATTATTATTATTATTATTATTATTATTATTATTATTATTATTATTGTTCTTTTTATTATTTTTATCTATTTATTTTTTATTAATATTTTATAATTATTGAATGTTAAAGTTAAGTAGTTTCTTTGTTTCGAAGGAGAATTTTTAGACTGTGTCCCTTCCACATCCTGCAGGTTTCTGAACTTCCACAACATAGCTGTCTGACAATAGGGGATCATTATTGAAATTGGCACCTGATTGCAATAAAGAACCACAGAACCTGCAAAACTATTATCAGCAGCTTGGTCATGTTTGTTAATCAGAGGAACAAAAATATGTATTGACACTCATGCATGTGTGTGTGTACATACAGTATATATATATACATATATATGCTGTATACTAATCCCTGCGCTATATTCTGGGAAGACAAGTGCCTTGGGACTAGTTTCTGGTAGGGTGCCATGAAGTAACCCTGATTTACTCAGAGTGCTTACATTCAGGGCTAGTGCAGCATACTGCATGTTTGTCCCCGGTGGATGAAAGTCTTGCTATGACAGGCTTCATGTTATAAATATGTGCAGTCAGACCCTCGGTAGGATAGATGCCGCAGCTTGCTACAGTAGAATAATAATTTGACAGCGTTAGGAATCCTGCAGTTTTGCCCATATACTGCAGCTTCTGTAACTGAACTGTCAAGATTAGCAAAAGTGCAGGTGGACTCAGAATTTACCTTTAAAGAGGTTCTCCGGTGTGTTTTTAAAGTGGTGATCCATGGTGATAACAGAAGAAAAGAAGCTCTTGTCAGCCCAGGATCTACTCACTACAGTGCTGTCTCTCCAATGCAACATAAGTAATGATGTCACAGCTACCAGTCACCTGACCGCTGCGGTCACTGATTATCTGCTGGGTCAGGTGACTGGTCGTTATAGTGTCATCACCTCCGATCCGGTGGAAACTTACCAGAAACCCCCTCAAAAGTTAACTCCTCATATTAACATTTTACTTGAAGAGAACAGAATTTACTAAGGCATGTCCAGATAAGTGTCAAATCCAGAAGTATAAAAAACATTACAAAAAGCAGATGTAAGAGTTTGCATCTGATGTGGTACAACTGTCGCCTTGACAATTGAATAACAGTATATGCAAGCAAATGTGTTCCCTATTGGTTCTCTCGTGTACTTTATTGTATTCATAGAATCATAGAATGTTAGAGTTGGAAGGGACCTGCTGGGTCATCTGGTCCAACCCCCTGCTCAAAGCAGGATTCACTAAACCATCTCAGACAGATGTCTGTCCAGCCTCTGTTTGAAGACTTCCATTGAAGGAGAACTCACCACCTCTCGTCACCACCTCTCACTGTCAAAAAGTTTTTTCTTTGACATTGAATTTATGCCAGCTCAATTCAAAAATAAGGGCTGCAAGCAGTAGTAAGTCAGTGTGTGGCTGAGACCACATGAAAAACAGTGATACACTGTAGTGAGGAGAGAGAAAGCAATTAGGCCCAAGGCATGGGATGGATTTGAAAAAGATGGAACCCAGTACCTGGGGAGCCAGCTGTGAGTGACCTGACTATAGTGTTGCTTGTGATGTAAATGTAGAAGCCCTCAATTAGCCCTGATCAGATGTCCCTGACGATGACAGTGTATGAGAGACTTTAACGTTAGATATAGATTGCTGAGCTCCTATATTCTTACTTCTTGGGCATTTTTATAGCTGTAGTGACACGCCCGAGGGGCAGTGGGGTACTCGGCGCCGGGCCCGTTGACTTCGATTGGAAATGTCACAGTGGCGGTGACCCGGTCCGTGGCCTCAGACGGTCATGTAAAAGGGGTAGAGTTGAATGGGGATAAAGTTTGTGTAGTGATTCGTGACGCCACCTGTGGTTTCTGGTCAGTTTGACCAGCGCTGCAGGATTGCTTCTCTGGGACAGATGTTGTGGTGCAGCTGTGATGTAGAAGCCCTCCACAGGTAGGGCTGTAGTTCCAGGGCAGAATAGATAAGTTAGTAGATGGTGAGGTAGTGGAGAGAAGTAGATGTAGCAGTGCTGGATGAGTGGCGCAGAAATAAGTGAGGACACAATGGCATGTAGTTCCAAAGACTTTACTCACACTCTGGTGCGCACACAGATGGCCGCTTCAGTGCTGAGTTCTCCAGGAAAGGGGTCCAGATAACTCCCAGATAAGATGAAATGCACCTTTCCAACTTTCCCAGTCAGTGTGTTCCTTTCTTGGCCATCTCCAAACTATACGCTGCCTAAACTCCTTCTTCCACTCCAGCTCTTCACAATTAGCGTTCCAGGCCAGCAGCTGCGAATCCTGTTCGGGCAACCACCCACCGTTTCCGTGACTCTATATAGCCGCCTTTCCGGTCGGACTAACTGTGGAAGGGGCGATGGTCCATAAAGCAACCAAAGCTATCGGCTTGCTAGTGGCACCCAGAGGAATGCAAACTAGGCTAGGGGCCGTTCCCTTTGCGACCAGTCTGGTTCCTTCCTCTACCTGACAGCCGTCAGCGAGGAACGAGACCCACGGGATGACTTTCCAACCATGTCCCTGGAAGAGCCACTCTTCCTACAGAGAATCTGCTGTTTCTTAGGCCAATCCGTCTGGCACTCCACATGCAGTTGGGAGCGGCGCAGACTACGTCCTTCTCCTTCCCTCCCTCACAGGGGATCTGTCCTAACCTCAGCCTAGACTCTCCCGCCTTGCTACGCTCCGCACACCTCGCTACGCTCCGCCCACCTCCCAGCACACTTCGTGTTCCAAGCAGTGAGCCATTAAGGGTGCTCTGCTACACTACTGTATATGTGTGGGTGTGAGTGTTGGAATCTGGTTGGGTGCATCCATCCTACCTGGCTGTGGGGTACCATACCTCTGGTTGAGGTGCAGTACCTCTGTGGCATCTGGACCCGCAGGGGCACCACAGTAGCTTGTGCCAGGAAGAGGTAAGCAGGACCAATCCATTGCACACAACTCAGAGAACCGCAGGGTAGTTGAAGGGCTAGGAAGTTGCCACAGAACAGTGACAGTATACTGTAGCTCATAAGGTTCACACATCTGTGAAGTAGCAACTGACTACTCACAGGAGGGATTAAGCTGGCACTAGTAGTGATCCAGAGTTAGGTAATCACCAGTAAGGAGTCTTGTGGAAGTTTGGAGTATGGGTTCGTAACAAATTATGGACTCCAGATTTCAAATCTGTACCACACAAATCTCTTACACAGGCATGGGTATGAATTTGAACTGACCCATTATAGGGTCCCGGTTCTGTAGCTCTGTACAACTCTGATTTTATATATAGGCACAGAAAGGTTTTTTCTAGAGCAGTGATATCAGTAGTGTTACAATTGCTCCAATTGGCCCTCGCAACATTGATCACATGGCACCCAGAGGTATCTTGGCAGCCGTGGTCCTGCTAAAGACCAACATCACTGCCATTTACTTATGTAAAAATCAACTATACGAAATTTAAATTAAGGAAGTATGCTTACCACACAAAAAGACAAGCCCTCACACAACATTATATACAGAACTGAAAAGCGTTACAGGTCTTGGAAAATAGTGAAAAAAAAACATTTTCATCGTTTCATCCCACTTGGAATTTTTGGTAAAATGAATGGTATCATTTAGAAATAGGAGAATCAATTTGCAAGACTATTGTACTTTGTGGCCCTGGAAGCCAGGTCCTGGAATCTCTCTACCTCCCAACATATCCAGCTCTTCTTTAGATTAACAACCCAGCAAATCCAAAGAACTAGAAGTGCTGGAAAATAAAAAAGATTCATTGGTTCCTTGTCCAGCGGGCACAGAGTACTAGCCTGGCTGATGGACCATATTCTTGTAAATTGACTCTACCATTTCTAGCATCATTCAAAACTATAGTTTGTCCTGCAAAAATCAAGCCTGAGTAGGTCAGAAGGGTTTACATTTGAGGGTGGGAGAGCTTGGTCACAAATTATTTTCAGAGTAAGTTCTTGTTGCCCTAGTACCGGATTACTAATTAGGCATAGTAGTCACTGGCCTATGAATCCCACATCCTTTGGGGCCCTGCACAATGGATGACAGTGAAGTAAATTTACAATCAGCATGCCAGCCCGGCCGGCTATCATTGGAGGCCAGTGAGAGAAACGAAGCACGCATGTGAACATTACAGGAAACAGCAATGTAATTATGTTTCGGTTGTTGTCGGGTTTTTTCAAAAAGTCACGAGTAGTAGAGGAGGGGAATCTATGTGATCAGGTGTGGCAGCTATGTGATTGTCCAGAGCGAGGAATGGGAGTGGAGGAGTTGTTGGTGGCCGTGAGTTCTCAATGACTCTAGATCATCATAGAACGTTCATAAGTAGAAGCTTCAGGAAAACAGATGACTAAATGAAGGCCTACACCTGAGGTCAATGTTAGTTAATAATCTTTTTTGGGTTTTAATGGAGTTTCACTAACTTACATTTTGTTCTGTTTAACAAAATTTAATTAATGTATTGTTGTATTTAAAAGGTTATTAGTAAATTTAACAAATTATTAAGAAATTATTTGCTGGAGGGGATCAAAGATTTCGGCTGCCTAGGGGTCTCCACAGGGTTTAATTTGGTGCTATATTTCTCCTGAGGCTTAGATATAAAGAAAACACAATATTTTTAGATGTTCATCTGACCTAATAGGGAGCGAACAGAAAATCACTGTTAACTTTGTTGAGTGAGAAATGATCAAATTGTGCACAATACAAACTGTATTTGATTTTTTATCAGTGCCAGTCCCATATGTTTAATTTACAGTATACTGAGTAAGCAGTAATGGTCCGACACAGATCGAATTAAACAAACCGAATGAATGGAGCAGAGGTTGAACACACACACTTCTGCTCCAATTCATTCTCTAAGGGACTGCCAGAGACAGTTAAACATAGCGCCACACATGGCTATCACCAGCAATGATCATATGTCAATGTCGACCTGTCATTGCTGGAGCAGGAAGAACAGACCCAGTCTAGGACCCGAGAAGCATCGCAACGGAAGCGACAGGAGATGGATTTTAATACACAGATCTCACTGCAGTTATTAATCTTAGCTCTTTCCTGATCACAACTACTCAGCTGATAATAAAGAAAAAAATAAGCAGTAATAATAAATATTTCCATATTATATGATGTGATAGATACATTTTAGAAATCATTTTATTAACTAATTGATCATAAATAAAATAAAAAAATAAAGAAAATACACCTTGTTATTAGCCGGTAACAAAAATCTACCACTTTGTGTCTACATTACCTATGCAAATCCATGTGCCTCCGAGATTGTAGGAAACAAAAAAACTTTATATTTTTTTTCCAATCATGTGCCATATGCCTCTAATTTTCTACTAATATAGATTCAACAGCTAAAGCAAGATGCAGTAGATGAAGAAGAGGAGTGGAAGTGCTATTGAAGAATTTGCATTTACAGGGTTTGTCAATATCCAATAACCAAAGAGGCACATAGGCCTACAAAGGTTCCCCAAGGAACAAAATGGTAGTTTTGAAGGCTCATTCCAAAACTGGTAAGTTATCCCCTGTCCATAGGATAGGGATAACTTAATGATCTCTGAGACCCTTAGTGATCCTAAGAACATAGCACTGTCACTGACGAACCAGGCTTTACAGAGCTCTGTCTCATATATGTAATGATTCCACCCCTCAGTGCTGAGCTGTATGTGCAATGATTGACAGCTCAGTTGTCCAGTCTGGTGCAGGGGTGTACAAAGCTGTCTGTATTTTGATTGACAGATTGACCATCCAATCTGAGACCGGAAGTTGATGAGCTCTTGTCAGGTGCTCTGAGCTTTCATAATTCCTCAGCTATTTAAGTGAGCTGGCAGTCCCAGATAGCTGAAGCTAAGGCAGACAGCTAAGTGTGGTTTGTTCCTATGTGCCTTTTAATTTGCTCATTGGTATAGCTGCCTGACCCTGGACCACGTTCTCACAATCTGTCTGCTTAATCCCTTTGCTCTGATTTGCTATCCTCTAGGTATTTTGGCCTCGGACTATGACCTGATTGTGCTTTGTTTCTTCCCTCTACTTATGATGTACCCTCCTATCTTTTGACCTCTTGGCTATCCTGACTCACGGCTTTTCCATGAGAATTGACTCAGCGTCACAGTATAAAGCGACGGTGCACATGCTCAAATTCTGCTCCATTCATTTTCTATGGCAGCAGTACCCAACCTTCCTTACCTTGAGAGCTACAGTCAACACTGAGAGATGTTCGCAAGCCACATCCAGTTCCCCCATCTTCTCCAGAGTAGTGACACTCAGAACCCATCACATTAGCATTATGATGATAGCCAAAGCATCCCCACCTTGTTTCTCCATTGCATAAAGGCAGTGTACTTACATTCAAAGGTTCCTACTTTACCCCTATTCTGTGTTCCCATATCAGGCACTCACCACACTATTGCGTCCAGGTTCAAGCAATAGTATCATCCTATCTCCAGTTTGCAATATTTATTTCTCTCCTCCGTCCACCTGCCAGTATGTGCACATCCCTGTCTGTACTTCTCTGCAAAACTAAATCTGGAGAACTCTTCATAATTGGCTGACCTGATGCTAATGTATCAAGCAGGCAGACAATCGCGACACACATCTTAGGCCTGCGAGTCACATGTTGCCCCTGAGCCACAGGTTGGGGACTCCTGGTCTTTGGAATTGTTGGAAAAAGCCAAGAACAGCTCTTGATTACTTCTAGCAGAACCATAGACAATGGATCAAGAGTCACTTCTGCTCCATTCAGGAGAGAGCTCTGCAGAGCCATGTACTTGATAATGCTTGGGGTTGGCTCCAGCAAATGTATTTTTGGAATATCCCTTAAATCAAGACTATTCAATTATTTTTCTTTACTGTACTGGTGCATAAAAAGGTTGCAAAGTTCAAAATACCCTTTTTATGTTTTTTTTATTCTTTAAGACCCTTTTGTAATATTTGTGCCTTTGTTGCACACGTCGGACATGGTCACTTTAAATTCTTAATAAAGGAAACATGTTGCAGAGACAAAGTCATCAATCAGATATTGGCTCTTCATTGGGACAATGCTATTTTATGCATGAAATCTATAAAGATACATTAAGTGCGCAATGCATGGAGTCGGAATGACACTTAACTATATATTTGCGGGTTTCCTATGTGGAAAATTAGAGAGGGGAAAAAGAAGGCCGTGAAAGTAACACACAAGACATTATCCATATCTATATTCTATATTACGACTGTGCATGGTGAATAGCCTAAAGAGTTTATTATCTTATGGTGACAAGCGCCATCTCTGTGCTAAAATATTTGATGATACCATATGTTATTGTATTCTGTGCAACTGCGCAGCTTTTACAGTCCTGTAGTCTGTAGTATCAGGACTGTAAAAGCTGCGCAGTTGCTAACGCTCTGCTGCATGCTTGTTCTAGTAATGTCTTTGAGAGCTCTGAATGTTCAAGGGTTGGCACATCATTTGTCAATGCTAACACAGAATTGGTAAAAAAAAACAAAAACTTTTTTTTCCCTTGTGTGGTTTGTACCGGCTATCAGGCCATAAATCAAATCTGTGTTACAGTAAATCTGTCTTTGTTGCCCATAGCAAACCAATCAAAGCTCAGCTTTTATTTTACCAAAACAATTTAGGAACTAAATGATATTCTTTTCCTGACAGTCGTATGGTGTCTTTGGAGTGGACAGTACTGTTGTATGTGAATGAGTTCAAAATGCCCTATTTGATTCAACAAAGATTTGCACTAGTGGAGAACTATGCATACTTTGGACAAAGAAACACAGTGTTATGGACACGTGGCTTTGTGGACACACTGTGCCACAGGGCAGGGTATAGGAAGAGGAGTAGCTAAGCAGCTATCAGGTGTTCACTGGAGCTGCTAATGGTGGAAACAGACTGGGCTGCAGGCAGTCACCAGGTACGACTCCTAGGAAGATCCCGGTACTGTAGGTGTTGGCAGGTTCGATGACACTGATTAGGGTTGTGTTCAGACTCACTGGTCTAGGATACTGATGTAGGGTCGAGCAGGTCCTCAGGTTGCAGGGGTGACACAAATCTGTCCTCGCAGGGACTCAATAAAATAAACAATACTTTTCTCAGTAACTGGGAGTAACCCGGCAAGCCCAGGTGTCGAAGGCCGGAATATGGCCAAACTATGGTACCTATTGCTATAGTCCACTTATCCCTCCATGCGTCACTCAGGATTGCAGATGCAGCCGCTTAGAGTACGTTGATGCGGCTGCCTTGACGCCACGGTACTCCGGGAAGATTTAGGCTCAACAGGCCCTGAAGAAACGATGCCGGTGGGGCGCAACAGGCCCTGAAGAAACGATGCCGGTGGGGCACAACAGGCCCTGAAGAAACGATGCCGGTGGGGCACAACAGGCCCTGAAGAAACGATGCCGGTGGGGCACAACAGGCCCTGAAGAAATGGTGCCGGTGGGCCGCAACAGGCCCTGAAGAAGCGATGCTGGTGGGGAGTGGTAATGACGCAGTTCCCCCAAGTGGCCGGTGGCCGTCCTCCACTAAGTGTCCCTCCGTAACCGGGACATGTGCCGCTAACATCGCCTATGGCGAAGTGGCGTCCCCTGAAGCCGCTGATGATGGGGTCGCTGCGGTGGGAGAAGGCTGGGGGGCAGTGTCCAGGCCTCTGTGGCTGTTTTAGCTGTAGTCACAGCCGTGACCTGAGGTAAAGGATCTCTCCCACAAAGGCGGGGGAAGGCGGGCGTGGCTCTCTGAGAAAGTGGGCGGGAAGTGGCCTCTGGTAAAAGTCTCTCACGTCTCACTTGTCGGTGAGTGCACAGTCTCCTCCTCACAAGCTCCTGTCGGTGTCCCCTCCAGTCACCCGGCTTAATGCCTCCTGTCACAGTCTCTCCCAACTGCCAACTCAGCGTGCCCCCTGCTCCTTTTATCCTCGCCCCACCCCCTGTTTCCCTGACAACTCCGGTCATGTCTCTCCCTTTACTGTTCTCCCAGTATTGTTCCCTCAGGAACCCTGATGGCGGTCCCCTGGGTACCGGCCCTTTCACTGTCTGGGAGTCCTCCTCCACACATTCCCCCACCCTGTAAGCTCGCCAGTCCTTGGGCGAGGGCCTTAGACTATTGAGATCGGTCTGTAGGGGTTTCAATGTTCGTTGCCATATGAATTGATCTTGTCCATATCGTTCAGGGGGTTTGCCGGCTGTTGACCGCTCGGAGCGTCTAAGTTCAACTGGGGTTGAGTCGTCTGGGGTGGTGGACACCGATGGGCTGATTGGTGCGGGCGGGCTAATTTTGTCAGTTGATTCATTACTGAGTGGAGAGCCTCTGTGTCCTGGAAGACAATCTTTGTCGTCGTCCGGGTCCCAACATACAGAAGACGGTTCGGATATCGACGGGGTAGACTTCTGCTTCAGGTCGGGGTAAGTACACGGGCGTAACATGTTACGATGCACAATACAAGTGGGCAGTGTTTCATCCTCCTCGGGTCGTATTTCGTACACCGGTCCGTCTGGATGGACACGGCGTAAGACCCGATAAGGACTATCTTCCCAACGCGGCTCTAGTTTGTTCTGGGGGCGTTGATCTAGTACGAGCACCCAGTCCCCACTTTGAAGGTGAGGAGGTGGGGTTGCATCCTTCCCTGGGTGCTCCCAGTCTCGGAGCTTTGTGTGTACAATTCGGTGAAGAGTTTTCAGCCGGTGACGAAGATTTCGGACCCAAGACTACACTCCAGTCCAGGGCTGATGCTCTTCGGGGTCCAACTCCACCGCTGTGATCCCTTTATCTTCTCGTCCGAACAACAGGGAGTAAGGGGTATAGCCAGTCACTCGATGTACCCTATTGTTATAGACCCAAACTAATTCTGAAACATATTCGGGCCAACGGGCCTTCTTATCACTCTCCAGAGTGCGCAACATCTGAATCAATGTCCGATTAAATCATTCACAACCCCATTCCCTTGCGGGTGATACGGTGTGGTCCGGGATTTGTCAATCCCATAGAGGTGATGTAGTTCTTCCATGACTTTTCCCAAACAACATGCTCCCTGATCAGAATGTATTCATTGAGGACAGCCGTATACTTGTATAAAGTTTCTACAAATTGCGGAGGCGGCTGACTCTGCGGCCTGATCCCGAGTGGGGGTGACCACAGCGAACTTGGTGAAATGATCTACCATGACGAGACAGTGTTCGTATCCCTGAAATGTGGGCCCAATGGTCAGATAATCCACCGTCAAGAGCTCAAGGGCTGCTGAAGTCACAATAGTCTGTGTTGCGGCTCGCTGAGCGGGTGGTTTGGCTAACTCGCATAAGCGGCAGGTGCGGCAAATTTCGTCCACAACAGCCGGCAAGCGCGGGTGGTAAGCTTTCTGTTGCACCCATTGCAGAGTTTTTTTTTCCCGAAGTGGACCCCTTTTTCGTGAGCCTCCTGAGCTAATACGTGAAGTTGGGCTCCTGGAGTAACCACCTGCCAAACCGTCATTGAGGGTGTTTGTGATGTTATTTTATGATGCAATAGTCCCTTTCGGATAACCAACCTCTCCCATTGTATAAGCAACAGGTCTTGAGTCAAATTTTGTCATTGAGGGTCAGTGGGTAATTACCCAGCGGCGACCCACGCTCTGAGAAGGCCAACGTCTTCGTCTTCTTGTTGCTGTTGTATCCACTTATCCCGGGATTGTTCCAGTATGCCCTTTGGGGTCTCAGAGGAAGATATTTTTTTATTGTCAGTTGTGACCATGGCAGCAGTGAGAGCGGACGGTATTTCCTCTCCTTCTAATTCTTCGTCTCGATTCTGTCCTGGAGTTGTATGTCGAATCCTGGAGAGGGCATCTGCATGGACATTCTCGACCCCTCTTTTGTAGATAATCTTATAATTGTACTTCGCCATCTGGGCCACACATCCGCTGTTGCAGAGCCTCCAATTTGGCATTTTCCAAATGAGCCAGCGGGTTGTTGTCAGTTCGCATCACCAACTCGGAGCCCGCTAGGTACTCTGCGAATCTCTCCGTCATGGCCCACACCACTGCGAGGAGCTCAAGTTTAAAGGAGCTGTAATTGTCAGGGTTACGCTCGGAGTCATGGAGTGAGCGGCTTCCATATGCGATCACCCTCTCCCGGCCATCCTGAACCTGTGACAATACAGCCCCCAACCTGTGAAGACTCCCGTCAGTGTGCAAGATGAACGGTTGTGAGAAATCCGCATAAGTCAACACTGGGGCATCCGAGAGCGCAGCCTTGAGGTCTTGGAAGGCCTCTTCCTGAGGTTGTTGCTACTGGATTTTTCGCCCATTGGTCCCAGCAGGAGTCCCCTTTAGCACGTCATGCAGGGCTCGAGCTCGACATGCAAAATTCTTCACGAAACGACGGGAATATCCGGCTAACCCCAGAAATGCCTGCACATCTTTCACCGTCTCAGGGGTAGGCCATTCCTGGATAGCAGCAACCTTCTCCCGGGATGGCCTCACACCTTCTGCCGAAACAACATGACCCAGATAATCTGAGAGCGAAATAGGTGGCATTTCTGAGGCTTCACCTTCAACCCGTACTTTTGCAACCGGCTGAGTACCTGTCCCAACCGCTTCAGGTGGTCCTCGAAGGTGGCGGCATAGACAATGATATCATCTAGATAGATAAACGTGGCCTCGAAATTGAGATCTCCCAGACACCGCTCTATCAATCGCTGAAAGGTCCCAGGAGCGTTGGCCAGCCCAAACGGCATCCGATTAAACTCCAACAGTCCTATGGGCAATATGAACGCCGTCTTGGCTCTATCTTCTTCTGACAGGGGCACCTGACAGTACCCACTGGCCAAGTCCAGGGTCGAGAAATATGTTGCCTTCCCCAAGGCGGACAGGGATTCTTATATGCGGGGTAGTGGGTATGAATCTTTAATAGTGCAAGCATTCAGTTTACGATAATCCACACAGAATCGTAGTGTACCATCTTTCTTCCGGACCAACACGATTGGGGCCGCCCAGGGGCTTTGACTTTCCCTTATTACCCCTTTTCACAGCATTTGGGCCAGCAAAGTTTTCACCTCCTGATAGAGTTGCGGCGGAATCTGTTGATATCGTTCCCGGATAGGGGCGGCTCATGCTGCGGGGATTTCATGATTGATGGTGGTGGTACACCCAAAATCGTCCTCATGGCTAGCAAATACTTCATAGTACTGTCCAAGCAATGTTTTTATCTGCGAGAGTTGGGCTGCAGTTAATCCAGAAAGCTTGTCCCGCATCTGCTCCAAAATATTTCGGCCCTTCTCTTGTGCCGAGAATTCGTGGGCCTGTAAGGTTCGTATTGTTACTTCCCAAGGATCCTCGGGGTGTATTCGTAATTGAACCGCAGGAGCTGGCAGCACTTCTTCTAAAGGCTGTACTAGTTTGGCCAGTACAGTCCGCGCTTTCAGAACAGTGTCTCGGTATTCAAGGATAACGCAGCGTACCAGGACGGTTCCTTTTTGCACCGTAGCCAGGGAACGGGCCACCAGTATGCCAGGAGGTAAGCGCTCTGCGGGACACGGCTCCACCTGCACCTCCACGCCCTCCAAATGTATTGGGGCTCGAATTGGCAGGGCCACAACTGTCTGTCCAGGAGGTAGCACAAGCAGGGGAGCTGCTGACGTGATAATCTTGCCTAGAGCCTCGCCCTCCTGACAGTCCTGATGCACCCACGCACCTCGCATCAGCTGCTGGAATACCTGTCCCTGGGCTGTGCGAGAACCCCACTGCTTCAGAATCTTCTGTGTGGGATAATTTAGTAGTAAGTTGCCGAACTCTCGTAAAATGTTCATGCCTAGGGTGACTGGGTGCCATTGATCAGCTTCTCCTTGAGTTAGCACCACCCCTCTGCGACCAAGGGATTTAACGCACAACATCACCTGCACCCACACCACCCCGGCAACCGGGATCGGCAATTGATTGGCAGCTATTAGTCTAAACATGGGCCCCCACTGGGGTCTTGCTGCCTCCAGGAAGTTTTGTTGAAAGTACGTGGCAGGCATGGTGGTCACTGGTGACCCCATATCTACCAGACACTGGACGGCCTGGCCCTCCACTTCTGCCCAAACCACCGGACACTTTGATACCAAATCTTCGGGACTTCCACCACCCCTAGTTGTGGTTTTCAGCTCCGAGCGGTGTCCCCCCAGCCCAGAGCCCTTTAGCTTAATGGGGTATCTCCCACGCCGTGGACACTCTCGGGTGAAGTGGCCTGGTTCTCCACACTCAAAACACCGAGCCTGTGTAGGCTGACCACCCCGCGGGGAGCGGGATCCCCAAGAGTCAGGGCTAAAGCTAGGGCGTCTAGTCCCGGTCTCGGTTCTTCTCTTCACTTCAGCCACCTCACCCTTAATATTTTTCAGCTCTTGCTTATCTCCTCCACCCACTGAGGCTCCTCGACTGAATTCGCGGAGGTCTCCACACCTCGGATTTTCCCCATGGGGACCGCCATCCCCTGCTCCTGCTCTCAAGCACGTGCCTGACTTCCCACCTCTGAAAAGTCTATTCGGGGATTCATTCTGATCTGCTCCTGCAGTGCCTGTTTGACTAATGTATCCCGCAAACCAGTCACCAATAGGTCACGTAGGGTAATGTCGACAGGTCCTACCCCTACCCCATCCTTTCTTTCAATAGCCGTATGCAATTCTTGGAGGACATTCATATCGTCTCCCCCTCTACTTGCATCCAACTAAACAAACGGGTTCTTAACTCTCCCACATTAGTAGGGTCCCCATGGGTCTGCTCTAATATCTGTAACACTTTTTCAAAAGTGTTGCGGTGCCCCGGAGGTTTCAACATCACTGACCTCCGCACCTCTCCATCCAGTGCCATGAGGGCTACCTCGGCTTCCAGATCAGGGGTCATTGGGTGCATCCGAAAGAGCCCCCGCATCCGCTCTGTCCAGCTCCATAACATAGTACTGGAGCCGGAAAATCTAGGCAGGCTGTTCAGCATGGCCCCCAATGAAATGCTGGAGCGGGGACCCTCATTATTTTTAGAACCGACCGCTCCGCCTGGGTCGGGGGCACCACTGTCCGCGCTCGGAGACTACATCCTGCCAACTACGCCAAGTGTAGGGTCGAGCAGGTCCTCAGGATGCAGTGATGAGACACGAGACAGGGTATGACTTGCAAATTAAACTTTTATAAATTGGAGCCACTAGGGCTATGCTGAACAGGCAAAAAGGGGTAACACAAATCTGTCCTCGCAGGGACTCAATAAAATAAACAATACTTTTCTCAGTAACTGGGAGTAACCCGGCTAGTCCAGGTGTCGAAGGCCGGAATATGGCCAAACTATAGTACCTATTGCTATAGTCCACTTATCCCTCCATGCGTCACTCAGGATCGCAGATGCGGCGGCCTTGACGCCACAATATTCCGGGAAGATTTAGGCTTGACAGGCCCTGAAGAAACGGTGCCAGTGGGGCGCAACAGGAGCTGAAGAAACGATGCCGATGGGGCGCAACAGGCCCTGAAGAAACGATGCCGGTAGGGTGCAAGAGGCCCTGTAGAAGTGATGCCGGTGGGGCACAACAGGCCCTGAAGAAACGGTGCCGGTGGGGCACAACAGGCCTTGAAGAAACGGTGCCGATGGGGTGCAATAGGCCCTGAAGAAGCGATGCTGGTGGGGCGCGGTAATGACGCAGTTCCCCCCAAATGGCCGGTGGCCATCCTCCGCTAAGGGTCCCTCCGTAACCGGGACATGCGCCTCTAGCGTCGCCTATGGTGAAGTGGCGTCCCCTGAGGCCGGTGATGACGGGGTCACCGCGGTGGGAGAAGGCTGGGGGCAGTGTCCAGGCCTCTGTGGCCATTTTATCTGTAGTCACAGCCGTGACCTGAGGTAAAGGATCTCTACCACAAAGGCGGGGGAAGGTGGGCGTGGCTCTCTGAGAAAGTGGGCGGGAAGCGGCCTCCGGTAAAAGTCTCTCACGTCTCACTTGTCGGTGAGTGCGCAGTCTCCTCCTCACAGGCTCCTGTCGGTGTCCCCTCCAGTCACCCGGCTTCCTGCCTCCTGTCACACTCTCTCCCAACTGCCAACTCAGCGTGCCCCCTGCTCCTTTTATCCTCGCCCCGCCCCCTGTTTCCCTGACAACTCCGGTCATGTCTCTCCCTTTACTGTTCTCCCAGTATTGTTCCCTCAGGAACCCTTGTGGCGGTCCCCTGGGTACCGGTCTGGTCACTGTCTGGGAGTCCTCCTCCCCACACTGGATCAGGAACTGGCCACACACAGATGGGGGAACAATGTTCAGGCGCTGGCTGCACAGAGACCAGGGGACTTCGGGAGCAAGACTGGCTGCACTGGGACAAGGGGACTTTGGATTTAGAACTGTATAATCTAGGACCAGGGGACAACATTCAAGCACTGGCTGCACCAGTGCCAGGGAACTTCAGGAACAGGACTGGCCACACCGGGACCAGGGGACTTTGAATTCAGGACTGGCCACTCCAGGAGCAGGGGACAACATTCAGGTGAGGTGTCCCTGCATGGAGGGAGAAGGGGACACCATGCAGGGGCACCAGCAATAGCGCTACACACAGGTCAGTTTTGCTGGTCAATTTCTGGTTCTTCTTGTTTCAGAAAATAGCAGTACACACAGTTCAGTGCCAAAGCAGTTTATCATAGGATTTAAGGCTAATGGCAAAAAAACCAACACATTTTTGTTCAGATGCCCAGCAGAAGATTAGGAGAAGCCCAAGGAAAAATTATCAGCAGATTAACATATCAATGTGTCTATTTCACCCAAAGCTATACACCAAATGTAATTTGTACAAGATTTAAATGAGGGAGATAAAATGAAGCATGTGGTGTATTACAGTTGGCTACTGGATATCATTATAGATGGTCATTTGGACCAGTTGCAATACATGATGTCCAATGAAGCATGTCTACAACTAAACTGATGTGTTAATTCTCTGATCAATAGGCATTGGCACACAGAAAAATCACAAGCTGTACCATCAGCTGCTTCATGAACCAAAAATTAGCATTTGGTGCTTGGATTGCAGGCCCATTGATGACAATTTTGCCAGACTGTGTACCTGGACATTGTGCATAGAATTGCTGTACAGTTTTATGTCACTGTGCCAGTTTCATGCAACATTCCCAGGAGAATAAACGGTTTTCAAAGGATTCTGGTCTCCGTGGTCAGAAGACCTAATGAATAAATACGTCTTTCCTCCAATGGTCATTATCCTATATAAATTGCACAAGGGAAACAGGTGTTTTTTCCTGGCCTGCAATGTATGCATTAAGCAAGTTCAGACAGAATG
The DNA here is from genome assembly GCF_039654945.1 of Dendrobates tinctorius. Taxonomy (NCBI): domain Eukaryota; kingdom Metazoa; phylum Chordata; class Amphibia; order Anura; family Dendrobatidae; genus Dendrobates; species Dendrobates tinctorius. The sequence goes on along the minus strand of NW_027361705.1, from coordinate 12,877,714 downwards.
GATTTCCAAGTAGAGTACTTCGGAAGAGAAAAATGGGCACCATTTCAAAGCGCCCTTCAAGGGGCATTCCCATCTCCAAGATCCTATCCCAATATGTAGAAGGTGTAATAATAATAATATTAGCAAATACCTCCAAACAGAAATGTGTAGCATAGTTTCTCAGATACTCTATGTCGTTACTCATGTGCAGGCTGTCATGGTTAGGACATGGTTAATGTCCTGTTCTCACAGGGTTATCTTTTGCCAGCCTCTCTTTGGATCTGTGAGGGGTATTTATACTGACTCCAGACTAGCATTCTCTGTCAGCTATACTGGTATTCTGGCTGTGTGTCTGACCGACCCCCCTGGTGTGCGTGTATTCTGCATTGCTTGTTTGATTCCCGTGTATGACCTGGCCTGGTCCCTCACTTTGTACTCCGTCTCTCGTTGTGGTCCTATTGTCTTCTCCAGTTCTGACCTCCAGGCTTGGCTATTGTTACTCCATTGCAGTTTGTCCCTATTGTACCGTCCATTGCCCGTGCTGGTTTTCTGATCTATTGCTGCGTCCTGACTATTCGCTCTGTCTAACCCTTTGGTACTGTCCTGCTATCTCGTGCTTTGACCTGGCTTGATCTGGTTTCTGTCTCTGTCTATGCCACTTGGTAACATTGTCCTGTAGTTACCTTTCTAGGAGTTTCCCTGCATCTCCTAGCTTTGGGGAGCTTAGGCCACGCCCCCAGCAGTCACATGCTTCAGGTCCTGGAGCATGCATCGTCACCGCTGCTGCCCGCTCCACAGGTATCTTTGAGCACTGGTTTTGTACTCAGGACACGCGCACTGGCTCAGTGAGCAAGTGCAGTGCGGTGTTCCTGACATTATAGCTGACCATCTCAGAAAAAAAATAAAAAAGTGTGTTATCCTCATGGATCCCATACAAGCTTTGGCTGATCAGGTCAAGCACCTGACCCAAATGTTCCACAAACTTAATGTGGAACAGCGCACGATGGCTCATACCCAGCAACAGTTGGTGGATACTGTGCAGGGAGCTGTCATAGCAGGGGCTTCTAGTGCTGGGGATAGAGATGTGTCATTGGCATCCCCCGAATCTCCGGTCAAATTGCCAGACCCATTCTCAGGGGATAAAAGGGAGCTCAGGTCGTTCAGAGAAGGATGCAAGCTTTTTTTTCTCTAAGGCCCCATTCCATCGGGGATGAGTTCCAGAGGGTGGGGGTCGTCATTTCTCTACTTCGGGAGGCTCCACAGGCATGGACTTTCTCTCTCCCTCTGCTCCTGAACGTATGTCTGTGAATTTGTTCTTTGAGGCTCTGGGGCACATTTATGATGAGCCTGATAGAGTGCTTCTGGCAGAGGATATGGTGATGAGTGTGACACAAGGGAGGCACTCTCCTGAATGGTTCTGCTCAGAGTTTAGACGTTGGACCGCCAAAGTATCCTGGAACAATGCCGCCATGTGGGGGTTGTTCCGCAGGGGCCTGTCTGACCGTCTGCAGGACGCTCTGGCATTACATCCTCCCCCTGATACCCTGGGGGATGTCATGATGCAGGCAGTCCGTATGGACCGGAGACTCCATGCTTGAGGAATGATGCAACAAGAGTCTCCCTTGTACCCCAAATTGTGTGACACTGCACCTGTATCTGAGCACATAGAGGTTGGGTCAGTCTCGGTTAAGGAGAAAGAGAGAAGGCACCGTAGAGACAACCTACTATGCTTTTACTGTGGAGCCTCTGGACATTGGAAAAGGAATTGCCCCTCCTGTCCTTCTTCAGAGAAACCATCAGAGAAATGACTGAGTCTGGGCAACAATCGAGGAGGTTGTCCAGACTCCCAGGTACATTTTTTCTCATGTACAAAGATGGTGCTCCAGGTTGAATTGGAACTTGCTGGCGGTCCTGTTATGACTACTGCCTTTGTTGACTGTGGCTCCTCCATTAATCTGATTGATGCCCAAGTTGTGACTCTTAATAAGATAGGGACAGTCAGGCTAAAAGACCCTGTTAAAATTGTGGCTGTTGATTCATCCCCTCCTACCCGGGATGGAATTTGCTTAATGTCTGAAGTTATTTCTATGAAAATGGGCTCCACTCATGTGAAGAAGTTAAGTTGTTTTATTATGAATAATCTGCCTGCAGGACTGGTATTGGGGATGCCCAAGTTGCAATGCCACAATCCTCTCATTGATTGGGGGAAGGGGGAGATCATCTGATGGGGATGTAATGATAATGGTCTGTGTTGTAACCCGGTTCCTTTTGTCCATCTGATAAGATCTGTATCTGTGTTGGTCTGGAGGGTATTCCGGAGTACCTGAGAGACTTTGAAGACGTATTTTCCAAAGGTGAGGCTGAGGCGCTCCCACCACATAGACCATTTGATTGTGTTATCGATTTAGTACCTGGAGCCAAATTACCCAAGGCTCGTTTGTTTAATTTGTCCGGGCCTGAGCGCCAAGCTATGAAAGAGTGCATCAAAGAGAGCCTTCACAAGGGGCATATTCAGACCTCGGTCTCACCCATGGCTGCGGGGTTTTTCTTTGTAAAGAAAAAGATGGTGGGTTGCGACCATGCCTCGACTTTCGGGAACTGAACAAAATTACTGTTAAGAACACGTACCCTCTCCCGTTGATTCCTGATCTATGCAACCAACTCACGGGGGCCAAATGGTTTTCTAAGCTCGATCTATGAGGGGCTTATAACCTTATAAGGATCCGGGAGGGGGACGAATGGAAAACAGCGTTCCTGACAACTGAGGGGCTGTTTGAAAACCTGGTTATGCCCTTCGGCCTCACTAACGCTCCTGCTGTTTTTCAGAACTTCATTAATGTTGTTTTTTCTGACTTGATTGGGCATTATGTAGTCATCTATTTGGATGACATCTTGATATATACTCTGAGGACAGTCAGTCACACTTACACCATTTACGTACGGTTCTTATGAGACTCCGGGAGAACCATTTGTATGCTAAGCTGGAGAAGTGCTCATTTTTTATGCAAGAACTGTCTTTTCTGAGTGTAATTGTATCCGGGGAGGGATTCTGCATGGATCCAGGGAAGGTTCAGTGTCATGAACTCATTTTCTGCTCCAACAGTTGAGTTCCCCTTCCGTTCTCTCTCTGGTGGTGACAGGAGGTAGTGCGGTTGGTTTAAGTGGTAGTGATCTGCCACCTGATGAGGAAGATAACAATTGGATCTCTGGAGTATCAGACTGGATATAAGACAGCTGACGTCCTATCCGGGCGCTGGTGATTCAGTCTGCTTCTCAGGTCCTGGACTTCAGCTCTCTTCCAGTCTTCTCAAGTTAAGTTTGTTTTTTGCTAATGTTCACACTTGCGCTTATTGGTCAATTCAGTTTGTTGTGTAATCAGCCTGCCCCTGCTGGGGCTATGCTGAAATTCCACTCCTATTAATCAGTATTTGCCAATCTGCTTTTTGTCCCTTATTAGATTGGCCTCTTTTTTGCTCTGTCTCAGAATATTTTAGAGTGCTGATATAGGTTTAGAAGTCTAGTGACCTCAGGGTTAAGTTTGCTATCAGAAGTGTTGGACAATATTTTTGTAGGCTGTTTTTGGCAGATTGCAGACAGTGTCTTTCCTTTTCTGTCTTTTTTAGTTAGCCGGGCCCCATCGTTTGCTCAGCCTATTTTCCTGCCTTTGTTTGTATTTTTGTTTGTATTTTTGTTTGCCTTTTGTTTGTATGAAAACATCTTGTTTCACCGTCAATACATGGTGGGGGGCTGTCTTTCCTTTGGGGTCTGCTCTGGGGCAATTAGTTTTCCTCTTTTTCCTGCTTTAGGCTTATGTAGTTCTCCGGTTGTGACGAGGCGTCTAGGACCAACGTAGGAACGCTCCACGACTGCTGCTAGTTGTGTGGTTAAGATCACAGATATGCAATCTGCATAGTTACCAACTTCTCTGGTTTTCTGAGACTTAGCTTGTTGTCTTGTTTTTCCTCCTCGGTTTCCCATTCATAACAGTTCAGGTTATTACCGATTCGGTGCAGACTCAGGACCTGAAGGGGTTGCAGCGATTTCTGGGCTTCGCTAATTATTATAGGAAGTTCATTAAAGGGTTCTCGCAGGTGGTGAAACCCTTGACGGACCTCACTCTTACTGTAAAGGGCCAGATGTAAAAAATTGGTGCGTGGTGACAAAAAATTCCTTCCTTACACTAAAGAAATGTTTTACCACAGCCCCTGTGTTGGTACAACCCGATTCGTCAAGACCTTTCATCGTCGAGGTCGACGCTTCGGAGGTGGGGGTGGGGGCAGTATTTTCACAGGGCCCCTCTACCCTGACTATCCTCAAACCCTATGCCATTTTCTCTAAGAAGTTCTCTTTGGCAGAGAGAAACTATGATGTCGGTAACAGGGAATTGTTAGCGGTTAAATTGGCCTTCGAAGAATGGAGGCATTTTTTGGAGGGGGCTGCTCATCCCATTACGGTCATCACTGATCATAAAACCTGGCCTATATCGAGTCTGCTAAGAGATTGACCCCCAGACAGGCTCGGTGGGCGCTTTTTTTTCTCGATTTCATTTTACCATCACGTACCGACCAGGGTCTAAAAATGTAAAGGCAGATGCCTTATCCTGAAGTTTTGATTCTGTGTCCCCTCCAGAACCTCCTTCCTCCATTCCTCAACTGGGAGTGGTTGTAGCTGAAATCTCCTCTGAGTTACAGAGAGAGATTCTGGAAGCACAAGCACAAGCTCCCAGAAATAAACCCCCAGGTAAATTGTTTGTACCCAAACAATTCCGTCTCACACTCCTTCAAGAATTTCATGATTCTGTGTTAAGTGCACACCCTGGTATTGCAGCTACCCGGGGGGCAGTAGCTAGGGGTTTTTGGTGACCCTCTATGGGTACTGATATAAAAAGGTTTGTAAATTCTTGTGAGGTGTGCACGCGCTCTAAAAGCTCTCAGGTCCGGCCGGCCGGGGAATTGGTGCCTTTGCCAATTCCGGATAAACCATGGACACACCTGTCCATGGACTTTATCACTAATCTTCCATCTTCCAAGGAAAACTCAGTGGTGGGTAGTGGTTGAATGATTTTCTAAGCAAGCTCACTTTGTGCGATTACCTGCGTTACCATCTGCTGAAACCTTGGCCCGCTTGTTTATACAGCACATTGTTCGATTGCATGGAATGCCTGTGAACGTGGTGTCGGACAGGGGTGTGCAATTTGTGGCTAGGTTTTGGAGAGCGTTTTGTATGAAGTTGGGGGTCACGTTGTCATTCTCCTCTGCCTATCACCCGGAATCCAATGGACAGACTGAACGCACCAACCATTCGTTGGAGCAGATTCTGAGATGCCTGGCCTCCTCCAGACAGGAAGACTTGTGTGAGGTATTGCCCATGGCAGAATTTGCATTCAACTGTCGTATCAATCAGTCTACCGGAAAGTTTCCCTTTCAGGTCAATTATGGGTTCGATCCACAGTTTGGGGAATTTTCCCGTATGGATTCGGATTGCCCTGGTGCCGAGGGGATGGTACAACAGTTAAAAACCCTCTGGACGGAGGTGCAGGGGAACATCTCCAAAGCCCAGAAGAAGTGTAAACATTTTGTGGACAGGAGGAGGGGGTTGGGTCCTGCGTTAACAGTGGGGGAAAAAGTCTGGTTGTCCACCCGTAACATCAAACTTAAAATACCCTCTACGAAGTTGGGCCCAAAATTTATTGGCCCATACAAGATTGTAGAGGGGATCAACCCGGTGGCATACAGATTACAGTTGCCCACATCCTTCAAAATATCTAACGACTTCCACAGGTCCCTATTAAAACCTGTGGGGACAGTTAGAGAAGATCCCTCACCAGTGTTGGTAGAGGGTCAACAGGAGTACGAGGTAGGGCGCATCATTGATTCACGGTGGGTGCGCCGGGGACTTCAGTACCTTATTCATTGGAAGGGATATTCTGTGGAGGATCGGTCATGGGTTCCGGCCAGTTCGGTGCACGCTGATCGACTGGTGCGGGCTTTTCATGCCAGATACCCTGAGAAACCTGGGGGTCCAGTGGCCCCCCATTAAGAGGGGGGTACAGTCATGGTTAGGACATGGTTAATGTCCTTTTCTCACAGGGTTAACTTTTTCCGGCCTCTCTTTGGATCTGGGAGGGGTATTTATACTCACTCCAGACTAGCATTCTCTGTCAGTTATAATGTTATTCTGGCTGTGTGTCTGACCGACCCCCTGGTGTGCGTGTATTCTGCATTGCTTGTTTGATTCCCGTGTATGACCCGGCCTGTTCCATCACTCTGTACTCCGTCTCTCATTTTGGTACTATTGTCTTCTCCGGTTCTGACCTCCTGACTTGGCTATTATTACTCTGTTGCAGTTTGTCGCTATTGTACTGTCCATTTCCCATTCTGGTTTTCTGATCTATTGCTACGTCCTGACTATTCGCTCTGTCTAACCCTTTGGTACTGTCCTGCTATCTCGTGCTTTGACCCGGCTTGATCTGGTTTCTGTCTCTGTCTATGCCACTTGGTAACATTGTCCTGTAGTTACCTTTCTAGGAGTTTCCCTGCAGCTCCTAGCTTTGGGGAGCTTAGGCCATGCCCCCAGCAGTCACATGCTTCAGGTCCTGGAGAATGCATCGTCACCGCTGCTGCCCGCGCCACAGGTATCTTTGAGCACTGTTTTTGTACTCAGGACACGCGCACTGGCTCATTGAGCAAGTGCAGTGCTGTGTCCCTGACACAGGCATTGCAAGACCTTAGGTATCCTATGGTTACGAGCGCTATACTACAATTCTAATTGGAGATATTTGCTGTTATTATCATTATTTTTAATACATATACTACAGTCATGGCCAAAAGTTTAGAGAATGACACAAATATTATATTTTCACATGGTCTGCTGCCCTCTGGTTTTTATGTGTGTTTGTCAGATGTTTTTATCACATACAGAAATATAATTTCAATCATATTACAAGTAACAAAAGGTTATATTGACAGTTAAAATGAGTTAATGCAGCAAGTCAATATTTGCAGTGTTGACCCTTCTTCAGGACCTCAGCAATTCTCCCTGGCATGCTCTCAATCAACTTCTGGATCAAATCCTGACTGATAGCAGTCCATTCTTGCAAAATCAATGCTTTTATTTTGTCTGAATTTAAAGGTTTTTGTTTGTCCACCCGTCTCTTGATGATTGACCACAAGTTCTCAATGGGATTAAGATCTGGGGAGTTTCCAGGCCATGGTCCCAAAATCTCTATGTTTTGTTCCCTGAGCCATTTAGTTATCACCTTTGCTTTATGGCAAGGTGCTCCATCATGTTGAAAAAGGCATTGCTGATCGCCAAACTGCTCTTGGACGGTTGGGAGAAGTTGCTCTTGGAGGACATTCTTGTACCATTCTTTATTCATGGCTGTATTTTTAGGCAAGACTGAGAGAGAGCCCATTCCCTTGGCTGAGAAGCCACCCCACACATGAATGGTTTCAGGATGCTTGACAGTTGGCATGAGACAAGACTGGTGGTAGCGCTCACCTGGTCTTCTCCGAATAAGCCATTTTCCAGATGTCCCAAACAATCGAAAAGGGGATTCATCAGAGAAAATGACTTTACCCAGTCCTCAGCAGTTCACTCCCTGTACCTCTTGCAGAATATCAGTCTGTCCATGATGTTTTTTCTGAAGAGAAGTGCCTTCTTTGCTGCCCTCCTTGAGACCAGGCCTTGCTCCAAGAGTCTCCGCCTCACAGTGCATGCAGATGCACTCACACCTGCCTGCTGTCATTCCTGAGCAAGCTCTGCACTGCTGGTAGCCCGATCCCGCAGCTGAAACACTTTTAAGAGACGGTCCTGGCGCTTGCTGGTCTTTCTTGGGCATCCTGGAGCCTTTTTGGCAACAAGGGAACCTCTCTCCTTGAAGTTCTTGATGATGTGATAGATTGTTGACTGAGGTGCAATCTTTCTAGCTGCGATACTCTTCCCTGTTAGGCCATTTTTGTGCAGCGCAATGATGACTGCACGTGTTTCTTTAGAGATAACCATGGTTAACAGAAGAGAAACAATGATGCCAAGCGCCAGCCTCCTTTTAAAGTGTCCAGTGGTGTCATTCTTACTTAATCATGACAGATTGATCTCCAGCCCTGTCCTCATCAACACCCACACCTGTGTTAATGGAGCAATCACTGAAACGATGTTAGCTGGTCCTTTTAAGGCAGGGCTGCAATGATGTTGAAATGTGTTTTGGGGGATAGAGTTAATTTTCTAGGCAAATATTGACTTTGCAAGTAATTGCGGTTAAGCTGATCACTCTTTATAACATTCTGGAGTATATGCAAATTGCCATTAGAAAAAATGAAGCAGTAGACTTTGTAAAAATTAATATTTGTGTCATTCTCTAAACTTTTGGCCATGACTGTACATATTGGGATAGGAACTTGGAGATGGGAATACCCCTGTAACTCCTGGAAAGCTTAAATAGAACTTTCGATCAAAAGGGATCTCGGGTGCAGCACCAAAATAAGGCAGTATGCAAAAGGGAAGGAAGACAGAAGGTGGCACTCAGGGTCCATTAAATGTTCTTTGCGTTGCCCGATCATATTAAAAACGTGGATGCAGGAGTGAATGTGACACAGGTAGGATGATGGCCATTTTGCGTCTAGCTATGCCCTGTTTCACACATCCGTTTTTTGTGTCCGCCAAACGGATCCGTTTCCGTTTTTTGCTGCTAATGGATGCTAACTGATCCGTTTGGATTCGTTTTTTTGACGGATCCGCGGTAGCCGCTAATGCAAGTCTATGGGGAAAAAAACGGATCCGCCAAAAACATGGCGGATCCGTTTTTTAACGGAAAACAACGGATTTGGATGGATTTAAAAAAATGGAAGTGTGATCCAGGCCTATGCTTCAACATGACCTGGAATTACTATGTTGAGCATTAAGGAGTATTCTAACAGCTTTCATGATCATAAAGGTCAAATGTAGGTTCTACTAAAGGGACCGTTAGCTCCTATATCAGAAAAATGGGTGTCTGCTAGGAGCAATATTTACATGTTGTCAAATCAAGAAAATTTACTCAGTTATGGCCTAAAGTGTTGGTAGCCTTGAAATTGTTCCAGGAAATGAAGTATTTTTTCCAGAAAATTATTGCAATTACATATGTTTTGTTATACACAAGTTTATTTCCTTTGTGTGTATTGAAACAGCACAAAAACGGACAGAAAAGGCAAACTGGACACAATTTCACAAAAAAAAAAAAATATAGGCTAGACAAATTTGTTGGCACCCTCAACTTCATATTTGGTTGCACACCCTTTGGAATAAATAACTGCAATCAATTGCTTAGACCTCCCTTTTAACTCAAATGGAATTTTGTACTGTTCTTCTACTGTAACCTGCTCCAGGTCTCTCATATTTGAAGGGTGTCTTATCCCAAGAGCAATTTTAAGATATCTCCACCAGTATTCAATGGGATTTAGATCTGGACTGATTGATGGCCACTTCAGAAGTCTTCAGCTCTTTGTTTCCAACCATTTCTGGGTGATTCTTTAAGTATGTTGGGGTCATTGTCCTGCTGAAAGACCATTACCAAGGATGCAAAACCAGTTTTCTGACACTGCACACAACATTGCAGCCCAAAATGTTTTGGTAATCTTCAGATATCATGATGCCTTGGACACAGTCTAGGCACCAAGTGCCAGAGGCAACTACACAATCCCCAAAAATATTTGAACCTCCACCATATTTGACTGAAGGTACTGTCTTATTTTCTTTGTATGCCTCATTCAATTCCGGTAAACAGTAGTATATGTACTTCACCAAAAAGCTCTATTTTGGTCTCATTTGTCCACAAGACACTTTCTGAGAAGGGTTTTGGCTTACACACACTCACATTTTGACAAAATGCAGTCTAGTTTTTTTATGTCTATATAAGCAGTGGGGTGCTCATGAGTGTCCTGCCATAGCGCTTCATTTCAATCAAATGTCAACAGATATTTTGCGCTGACACTGATGCACCCTTAGCTTGCAGGAAAGCCTAAGTTTCTTTCAAACTTGATTGGGGTTGCTTATTCACCATCTGGACTATCTTGCATTGCAACCTTTTATCAATTTTTATCTGCCATCTACATCGAGGGAGATTAGCTACAGTGCCATGGGTTGTACATTTCTTAATTATGTTGGACAAAGGAACATCAAAATCTTTGGAGATCACTTATAACCTTGACATTGTTGATATTTTTCAACAATTTTGGTTTTCAAGTTTTCAGACGGTTCTCTTCTCTTTCTGTTTTCCGTGCTTTAAGGTAGGCACACACAGACACACAATACAAAGATTGAGTCAGCTTCTCCCCTTTTTATCTGGTTTCAGGTGTGATTTTGATATTACCCATACCTGTTTCTTACCACAGGTGAGTTACACGCTGGAAACAAAGTTGTTTACCAACAATTTTGAAATGGTGCCAACAACTGTGTCCGGCTCATTTTGGAGGGTTTTGTGTGAAATTATGTCCAATTTGCCTCTTTTTCTTTGTGTTTTTCGCATTATTCTAATACACAAAAAGGAAATAAACATGTCTATAACAAAATGTGTGTGGTGACACAAGGGTCAGTGGGTGCTCTGATCTTCAGGCCCGACTGTCTTTAGAAAGGCTGCATGGACCAGGGCTCATCCCACTGAATGCCCATACCTTTTTCCCATGGGCAGAATACTGCTGAGACAACACAGGGTGAGGGTAAAACAGTGTGGCAATACTTCATTAAATCACCAACAGACAATAACATATATAACAGTTCTAGCAAGACACAAGATGGTGCAAATTATATAGTCTCATGTTTCTGCTGCCTCACCGATATTAGAGAAGCTGCAACAGCTGCGGGGCTTCCAGGGTTGATTTACCACCAGCAGTGGTACCCCACTTTTGTTGGGAACCCACAGAGATTAGGTAATGACAAGCTAGGAAGCTGACAGTCTATTGAGGTATCTGTCATCTGATTGTCTCATCCTGGCTTTTCCAAATGCCTCCATGGGGCCAGATGATTTCATTGTCCCAACCTAGCTTCTCCAAGTGTCTCAATGGGTTCAGTGATAGTCAATGGAGCAGATCTGTATTTCTCCAGCTGGGTCCATGGTCCCTTAAGATGGCATCCTGTAGAGTGTCTCAAATATGTATTCCTGCAGTTGGATCCATATTGTCTTGGCTTCTGTCATGTAGCATCTCAAAGCTGTATTATCTAACATTCTGGTAGATAGTCTGTTTTGCTTGTATGTTCACCACTTTCAAGATCTGTCTTTGCTGTTCATGGATAAGAACAATCTTAGTTTTGTATAAATATTTAAAACACAAAGAAACCTCTCAACTGTGCTCATATCTGAAAGCTACCCAAGTTTTCTGTGAGAAAATACACTATGAGCTCATAGAAACATTGTAACAAATCAAAAGGGCAGAAAAATCTGTATATGATGTGATGTGAAGCCCGACAAATGTGGGATGCTTACAAAATGATGAAGAACACTGTTGAGATGCTAGTCACTTCTCACGGCCAAGCCCTGATTTAGAATGGTCAAGGAGTCCAAGATCAGAAGTCAGGATGGTATGTCATAAACAGAAGGAAGAGACAAAAGCGTAGTCAGGTAACGTTTCTAGGTCAGAGTACCAGGAGGTCAGAACGAAATCCAAGGTCAGGCAACAGATCAAGCATACAGAACTTAAGGAACATGAGAGCAAACCTCACAAGCTGACTGTACAGTGCCTTGGGAAAGTATTCGGCTCCCCGAAACTTTTCAACCTTTTCCCACATATCATACTTCAAACATAAAGATACCAAAAGTAAATTTTTGGTGAAGAATCAACAACAAGTGGAACACAATTGTGAAGTTGAACTAAATTTATTGGTTATTTTACATTTTTGTGGAAATTCAAAAACTGAAAAGTGGGGCGTGCAATATTATTTGGCCCCTTTAACTTAATACTTTGTTGTGCCACCTTTTGTTGCGATTACAGCTGCAAGTCGCTTGGGGTATGTCTCTATCAGTTTTGTACATCGAGAGACTGAAATTCTTGCCAATTCTTCCTTGGCAAGCAGTTCGAGCTAAGTGAGGTTTAATTGAGATCGTTTGTGAACAGCAGTCTTTCCACAGATTCTCGATTGGATTCTGGTCTGGACTTAGACTTAGCCATTCTAACACCTGGATACATTTATTTGTGAACCATTCCATTGTAGATTTTGCTTTATGTTTGGGATCATTGTCTTGTTGGAAGAGAAATCTCCGTCCCAGTCTCAGGTCTTTTGCAGACTCCAACAGGTTTTCTTCAAGAATGGTCCTGTATTTGGCTCCATCCATCTTCTCATCAATTTTAACCATCTTCCCTGTCCCTGCTGAAGAAAAGCAGGCCCAAACCATGATGCTGCCACCACCATGTTTGACAGTGGGGATGGTGTGTTCAGGGTGATGAGCTGTGTTGCCTTTACGCCAAACATATCGTTTGGCATTGTTGCCAAAAAGTTCAATTTTGGTTTATTCTGACCAGAGCACCTTCTTCCACATGTTGGGTGTGTCTCCCAGGTGGCTTGATGCAAACTTTAAATGACACATTTTATGGCTATCTCTGAAAAATGACTTTCTTCTTGACACTCTTCCATAAAGGCCAAATTTGTGCAGTGTACGACTGATTGTTGTCCTATGGACAGACTGTCCCACCTCAGCTGTAGATCTCTGCAGTTCATCCAGAGAGCTCATGGGCCTCTTAGCTGCATCTCTGATCAGTCTTCTCCTTGATTGAGATGAATGTTTAGAGGGATGGCCAGGTCTTGGTAGATTTGTAGAGATATGATACTCCTTACATTTCAATATGATCGCTTGCACAGTGCTCCTTGGGATGTTTAAAGTTTTGGAAATCATTTTGTATCCAAATCCAGCTTTAAACTTCTCCACAACAGTATCACGGACATGCCTGTTGTGTTCCTTGGTCTTCATGATGCTCTCTGTGCATCAAACAGAACCCTGAGACTATCACAGAGCAGGTGCATTTATACAGTGTCTTGATTACACGCAGGTGGATTATATTTATCATCATTAGTCATTTAGGACAACATTGGATCATTCAGAGATCCACAATGAACTTCTGGAGTGAGTTTTCTGCACTGAAAGTAAAGGGGCCGAAAAATATTGCACGCCCCATTTTTTAGCTTTTGAATTTCCACAAAAATTTAAAATAACCAATACATTTCGTTCAACTTCATAATTGTGTTCCACTTGTTGTTACAGATTCTTCACCAAAAATTTACATTTCATATCTTTATGTTTTAGCAATGATATGTGGGAATCGGTTGAAAAGTTCCAGGGAGCCCAATACTTTCACAAGGCACTGTTGGTCTGGCAGAGTTCTGGGAGGCACAGCTCAGTTAAGTAGCATAGCAATGAACTGGAATAATGAACACATGGAGACAGCCAACGTCACACAGTCTCAGATTGGATAGTCGAGCTGTAAATCAACACACTGACAGCTCAGCATGCCCCTATATCAGATTGGATGGCTAAGCTGTCATTCAAAGTACTGACAGTTTCAGCAAACCCCCCATACCAGATTGGATGGCCAAGCTGTCAGTAACTGCATCCCAGACACACTGAAGGGTGAAACTGTGACAAATGTAGTCCAGACCTGAGCAAAGTGTGGTCCTCGACACTGAATAGGGATCAATGCCTACGGGACATCACAAAAAGGAAGATAAACAATGATTAATTCAACATACATTTTAAAAGTGAACCTTAGAGAACAATTCACGAAAACTGAAACATTTCAAACATATTTTATGAGTTGTGTTATACGTAGAGTTGAGCTAAACGGGTCGAAAAATTTCAAAAGTCCCCGACTTTTGGCAAAGTCTGGTTTCATGAAACGAAACCCGACCCTAGGATGAGGTCGGCCACGAGGTTGGCGACTTACGCGCCAAAGTCGCGTATCAAAAGTTTGTTTTGCGCTCTTTTTCAGCCAATCAGGATCCACGGACACTGTAGGCAACGTGATGACATAGGCACGGGTCACCACCATCTTTCAGAAGGGCATGCAAGTGATTGGCGTCACAGGGGGTATAAAAGGGCGTGCACGCCGACCGCCATCTTACTTCTGCCGATCTTAGCATAGGGAGAGGTTGCTGCTGATTCTGTAGGGAGAGCGTTAGGCAGGGAAGAAGAAAAAAAAACTGCTTCTGCTGCTAGCGATTGTGCCTGTACAACATACCAGTCACTGTGTGTGCAGTGCAAGGGGAGGCTATATTGTGGTGTATCAGTGGTGTTGGTTGTTGGGCTGCCTTCTAAGGCTTCCTGACAGCTGCATTGCTGTTTACCCACTGCTCTGCAAACTGCTTTTTTAAAAGCAATCCCAATTTTTTTTTTTGTCCTGCTGAGGTACTGAGCTGCAAACTGCTTTTTTAAAAGCAATCCCAATTTTTTTTTTTGTCCTGCTGAGGTACTGAGCGTGCATTTTTTCACACCATACAGCGGTGTACGCTCCTCACACAGTACCGTGTAACGGCTGTTATCACAGCCACAGTGAAGCTATCTGTGTCACTCTGTGAGAATAAGTCGAGGACATGTTCCGTTCTTACAGACCTGCACTCTAGGGAGATTCCTACTCTGCCCAATTCTACATACACCTTGTAGTTTGTGATACACTAGCCAATTTCTGCCTGTGACATAGCGCTGTGATATTCAGTGGGCCTCACACAATCCAAAAGTGTCCAGTGTCCACAAGTGTCTGCAGAAATTCAAAATCTCCCTTATCCTCTAGTCACTTTGGTCACAGCTGTGCCATCGAGCCTGTGACATAGCGCTCAGATATTCAGTGGGCCTCACACAATCCAAAAGTGTCCAGTGTCTGCAGAAATTCAAAATCTCACTTATCCTCTAGTCACTTTGGTCACAGCTGTGCCATCGAGCCTGTGACATAGCGTTCAGATATTCAGTGGGCCTCACACAATCCAAAAGTGTCCAGTGTCTGCAGAAATTCAAAATCTCCCTTATCCTCTAGTCACTTTGGTCACAGCTGTGCCATCGAGCCTGTGACTTAGGCTGGTTTCACATTTGCGTTTTTTAGCGCTGTAAAAAAACGCACATGTGCGCATGCGTTTTTTCCCCTATATTTAACATGGGTGCGCATACCTGCGCGCTTGTAAGCGCATGTATGCGATTTTCATGCGCTGCGTTTTTTTGGGGTGTGCGATTGGATTTTCCAGACGCAGCATGTTGCATTTTTTGGCCCTGCAAAAAAGCGCATGCGCACATATGCGCACGTTTTGCGCTAAAAATGGCCATTATAGCCTATGGATGCGCATATGTGCGCACTGGCATGCTCATGTATGCGTTTTTTTGGATATGCGTTTTTTTTTTTAACCATGGAATTTAGGAGTTTGGGTTAAAGTTAGGGTTAGTTAAGGGGGTTTAGGGTTAGGGTTAGGGTCAGGGTCAGGGTTAGGGTTGGGTTTTGGGTCAGGGTTAGGGTTAAGTATGGTTTGGTTAAGGGTTAGGGTCAGGGTTAGGGTCAGGATTAGGGTTAAGTATGGTTTTGTTAAGGGTTAGGGTCAGGGTTAGGGTTAGGGTTAGGGTCAGGGTTAGGGTTAGGGTTAGGGTTATGGTTAGGGTCAGGGTTAGGGTTAAGTATGGTTTTGTTAAGGATTAGGGTCAGGGTTAGGGTCAGGATTAGGGTTAAGTATGGTTTGGTTAAGGGTTAGGGTCAGGGTTAGGGTTAGGGTTAGGGTCAGGGTTAGGGTTAGGGTCAGGGTTATGGTTAGGGTCAGGGTTAGGGTTAAGTATCGTTTTGTTAAGGGTTAGGGTCAGGGTTAGGGTCAGGATTAGGGTTAAGTATGGTTTTGTTAAGGGTTATGGTCAGGGTTAGGATTAGGGTTAGGGTCAGGGTTAGGGTTAGGGTTAGGGTTAGGGTTAGGGTCAGGATTAGGGTTAAGTATGGTTTGGTTAAGGGTTAGGGTCAGGGTTAGGGTTAGGGTCAGGGTTAGGGTTAGGGTTAGGGTTAGGGTCAGGGTTAGGGTTAGGGTTAGGGTTAGGGTTAGGGTTAGTTAGGGTTTAGGGTTTGGGTTAGGTTTAAGTATGATTTGGTTAAGGGTTAGGGTCAGGGTTAGGGTTAGGGTTAGGGTCAGGGTTAGGGTTAGGGTTAGGGTCAGGGTTAGGGTTAGTAAAGTCATGGTTTGGGTAGTGTGAGGGGCCACCTAAAAATGTTGTAAAAAAACGCAAACGCGGTAAAAACGCACTAAAAACGCATACAAACGCTTAAAAACGCTGCGTTTTTTTCATGCATGCTCATAAAAATGCTTGAAAAAAACGCAGCAGTTGTATGCTTTTGTATGCGTTTTTTCAATGCTTTTTTTTGCGGGAAAAACGCGCTGCAAAAAAAAGCAAGTGTGAAACTAGCCTTAGCGCTCAGATATTCAGTGGGCCTCATGCAATCCAAAAGTGTCCAGTGTCTGCAGAAATTCAAAATCTCACTTATCCTCTAGTCACTTTGGTCACAGCTGTGCCATCGAGCCTGTGACATAGCGCTCAGATATTCAGTGGGCCTCACACAATCCAAAAGTGTCCAGTGTCTGCAGAAATTCAAAATCTCCCTTATCCTCTAGTCACTTTGGTCACAGCTGTGCCATCGAGCCTGTGACATAGCGCTCAGATATTCAGTGGGCCTCACACAATCCAAAAGTGACCAGTGTCTGCAGAAATTCAAAATCTCCCTTATCCTCTAGTCACTTTGGTCACAGCTGTGCCATCGAGCCTGTGACATAGCGCTCAGATATTCAGTGGGCCTCACACAATCCAAAAGTGTCCAGTGTCCACTAGTGTGAGCAGAAATTCAAAATCTCCCCTGTCCTATAGACACCTTGTACCTTGTTTTACATTACTATATAGTTTGTTGGATTTTATCTACATTTCTACCAAAAATGAGGAAGGCTGGTGGAAGAGGCCGTGGAATTGGGCGGGGGTTGGCAGCTGGTAATGATGGTGTTGGTGGTGGATCTGATGGTAGTGGCAAGAGCAAAATAGGACTGAATGCAGGAGGTGTTGAGCCTGCGTCATCGTCTGGCTCCATAAGGCTTCGAAGGCTTAGTTTTCTAGGAGTTAGCAAACCACTTTTAAAGCCAGAGCGTCAGGAAAAAGTTTTGTCTTACATTGCTGACTCAGCCTCCAGCTCTATCGCCTCCTCTTCTTCAGTTGTAAAAAGTAAAAGCACTGAGTCGTCTTTGGAGGCTCATGTTCATGAACCACACCTTTCCTTGTGTCCTTCACCCCAACCAAGGTTGAAGGATGACGCAGGCCATACTACTGATTACTCCATGGAGCTGTTTTCACATACCATGCATGGATTATCAAGTCAAATGGTGAATTACCCAGGCCAAGATGAATCTGACATGGAGTGCACTGATGCACAGCCGCTGATGGATGATTCTGCTGGTACATTCACTCAGAGCACTACATTGTCCTCGCAGTGTACAGAGCCAGATTCTGACCCTGATGAGACTCAGGTGCCCCTTCCCGCACACTATACCACCATACACGGTGACACAGAGGAAGGTGCACATGACATTGAAGAGGAGGTGATGGATGACCCAGTTGTTGACCCAGATTGGCATCCATTGGGGGAAGAGGGTGCTGCTTACAATAGCTCAGATGAGGAGCATCCACAGCAGACATCGACATCGCAACAGCTGTTATCTGGCAAGCCCGGAGCACTCCAAAGACAGGTTCCAAAAATCAAAAGAGTTGCTGGCCAGCTTGTCCAGAGGGTCAAAACATCACAGCGTGCTATGCCGCAAAATGTCTGCCAAAGTAGGAAGAGTGCAGTGTGGCACTTTTTTGAACAAAATCCTCATGATCAGGCCAAGGTTATCTGTAAGAAGTGCGCAAAGACCTTTAGCCGAGGGAAAAATCTGAAAAATTTGAATACCAGTTGCATGCTTAGACATTTAAACACCATGCACTTGCAAGCGTGGACACAACACCAAACCTCAAGTGCCACATGTGCAACTGATCACAACGAAGGTAGTCAGCAACGCTACATTGTTTCCCCCACTGTAAGCCCACCGGTTAGCACAGCAGCAAATGTTGAGGTGTCGTTGCAAGGCCACAGCAGTCAGGGAATCCCACTGTTATATCAACGAAAGACTGATTCTAGGCCATCAGAAAGAACACCAACTCCATCACCATCATCAACCCTCTCTCAGTCCGCCCTGTCCACCGCTACTTCCACCATATGCAGCTCTCAAGTCCAGCTCACCCTCCCAGACACTATGAGTAGGTCAAGAAAGTACTCAGTCTCTCATCCGCGTACACTGGGTTTGAACGCCCACATTGCCAAACTAATCTCGTTTGAGATGATGCCCTTTCGGTTGGTGGAAAGCGCAGCTTTCCGCGAACTCATGGCCTATGCAGTACCACGCTATGACCTACCCAGTCGCCACTTCTTCTCTCGCAAAGCCATCCCAGCCCTCCACCATCATGTGAAAGACCGCATTGTCCATGCACTCAAGCAGTCAGTGAGCGGAAAGGTGCACCTCACAACTGATGCATGGTCCAGTCGGCATGGCTAGGGCCGTTACGTGTCCATCACTGCGCACTGGGTTAATGTGGTGGATGCAGGGTCCACAGGGGACAGCGGTGGTGGGACAGTGCTGCCTAGCCCACGGTATAGGAAACAGTTGGCTGTAGGCGTTCGACCCTCCTCCTCCTCCAGAAGCGAAAGCTCGTCCACAGAGCGCAGTCGTACGAGCACTCCATCTGCAGCTGCCACTGTTGCACACGAGGTGTCCCCCTATCGAGCAGCTAGTGGAAAGTGTCAGCAGGCTGTGTTGCAGATGATGTGTTTGGGCGACAGACACACCGCCGAGGTGCTGGCCGAGTACTTGAAGCGACAAACTGAGTCATGGCTGGGCAGTGTACATCTTGAGGCAGGCAAGGTAGTTAGTGATAACGGCCGTAATTTTGTGGCAGCCATAGCCCTTTCAAAACTCAGCCACATACCTTGCTTGGCTCACACCTTGAACCTGGTGGTGCAGTGCTTCCTCAAAAATTATCCGGAGTTAACAGCCCTGCTCCAGAAGGTGCGAAGACTGTGCGCGCACATCCGCCGGACGCCTGTACACTCCGTTCGTATGCAGAAGCTGCAGCGATTGCTCCACCTTCCCAACCACCGCCTCATTATCGACATTGCAACAAGGTGGAACTCCACCCTGCACATGGTGGAGCGGCTGTGCGAGCAGAGGCAGGCCATAATGCATTTGTGGGAGGATACACGGCCAGGCACTTTGAGAGCAGACATGGAGTTGACAGGTGTGCAGTGGTCGAAGCTGAAAGACCTCTGTAAAGTCCTTCAGTGTTTTGAGGAATGCACACGGCTGGTAAGCGCAGACGACGCCATCCTAAGCATGAGCATCCCACTTATGCGTCTGCTCATGCAAACTTTGACGCACCTTAAGGAGCAGGCTTCTGCAGCCAATGTTGATGAGGAGGAAGAGGAGGAGGGAATCCTTGATGACATTCAGCCATTGTCTGCTCAGGGACCTCTTCTGGACGAGGTGGAGGAAGAAGAGGAGGAGGAGGAGGAGGATGATGGGGATGATTACTTAGGGGAGGAGGATGCATCTCGTGGGGCAAGTGAAAATGTTGGCGTGGCAAGGTCTGGTACAGGGTTTGTGCGTGACTGGAGGGATGTGGATTTGCCAGAAAGTGCTCCTCCAACCAGCACTCGCAGTGCATCATTGACACCGGGAACATTGGCCCACATGTCAGATTATGCCTTGCTGATCCTAAAAAGGGACCCCCGCATTGCCAAAATGATGAACGATGACGACTACTGGTTGGCCAGCATCCTGGATCCACGCTATAAAGGCAAATTACAAAACATCATGCCACAGGAGAACCTTCACCTAATATTGGCTAATAAACAAGCAACTCTGGTAAATCGGTTGCTTGAGGCATTCCCAGCACACAGCAGCGGTGATGGTTCTCACACGAGCCGTACGGGCCGGGGGCAGCTTGCCAGAGGTGTTCGTGGTGCACACAGCAGAAGTGGCGTTGGAGACAGGGGTTTCATGACAATGTTGTGGACTGATTTTTCAAGTACCGCTCACACAACTGGTAATACTGCATCGATGGAAAGTGACAGGAGACAGCAGTTGTCAACTATGGTTACAAACTACTTTTCCTCCCATATCGATGTTCTCCCACACAGGTCATTCCCCTTTGACTATTGGGCCGCTAAACTGGACACCTGGCCTGAATTGGCATAATATGCCTTACAGGAGCTCGCTTGCCCAGCTGCAAGTGTGCTATCGGAAAGAGTCTTCAGTGCAGCTGGATCAATCCTGACAGAAAAAAGGACCCGTCTGTCAACCCAAAATGTGGATGATCTAACCTTCATTAAAATGAACCACGCATGGGTTTCCAAGGATTTTGTCCCACCTTCCCCTGATGACACATAGGGTGACAGAAAAATGGCTTGCTTTGGTCCACCTCTTCCTGGGACTTGACCTATTTCACCTTTTGCATCAGCTGAATGTCAAACATCAACATATGCCACTTTCTAAAACTCCCTAACTGTGCTGCCTCCCCCCCCATGGCCGGGGTCACCACCTAGTGCACGACACCGTGCGAGTGCCGTTGCCCTGGACAGGTGGGTAGGCCGACTCTTGGGCGTGGGCACTGGCACAGGGTCCCTCATAGTGCAATCAAGTGTCTCTGACGGTGGTGGTGCACACCCGCCGTCAGACACACCGCCGTACTATGAGGGGCCCAGTGCCAGTACCGACGCCCACGAGTGGGCCCCCTTGCTTGGGCAGGGCCCCAGCATTTGCAATCTTTACCTCTCCCTGCTCCTCCGCTGTGTAGTCTGGGCCGTTAAATCCATACTGTGCCTGACACCGTTTGAGCCTGCCTCCTGATGTATAGACATATATTTTGAATGTGTACGCTATCCATACATGTTATCCGGGGATACGGTACCCTTTCTAACCTTTGTGCTATCATGTGCAATCCATACTGGGCCTAACACCGTCTGAGCCTGCCTCCTGAGACATATATTTTGAATGTGTACGCTATCCATACATGTTATCCGGGGATACGGTACCCTTTCTAACCTTTGTGCAATCATGTGCAATCCATACTGGGCCTAACACCGTCTGAGCCTGCCTCCTGATGTATAGACATATATTTTGAATGTGTACGCTATCCATACATGTTATCCGGGGATACGGTACCCTTTCTAACCTTTGTGCAATCATGTGCAATCCATACTGGGCCTAACACCGTCTGAGCCTGCCTCCTGATGTATAGACATATATTTTGAATGTGTACGCTATCCATACATGTTATCCGGGGATACGGTACCCTTTCTAACCTTTGTGCAATCACGTGCAATCCATACTGGGCCTAACACCGTCTGAGCCTGCCTCCTGATGTATAGACATATATTTTGAATGTGTACGCTATCCATACATGTTATCTGGGGATACGGTACCCTTTCTAACCTTTGTGCAATCATGTGCAATCCATACTGGGCCTAACACCGTCTGAGCCTGCCTCCTGATGAATAGACATATATTTTGAATGTGTACGCTATCCATACATGTTATCCGGGGATACGGTACCCTTTCTAACCTTTGTGCAATCACGTGCAATCCATACTGGGCCTGACACCGTTTGAGCCTGCCTCCTGATGTATAGAGATATATTTTGAATGTGTACGCTATCCATACATGTTATCTGGGGATACGGTACCCTTTCTCACCTTTGTGCAATCACGTGTAATCCATACTGGGCGTGAGAACGGCTGGCAAGCTGTTAAGCAAGCTACAGCACCTGTGGTTTGCACACGTAAGTTTTTCATTTTTTCAGTTATGACGGTTAGGCCTAATTCCGGAACTGCGGTTGACCTGCACTTACTGGGAAATCATTGTTCGCAGGTAATAATTGTAATCAGTGATCCCCATCACTAACGTTGTTCAGCGGGTTATCTGCACCTGTAAGCTACAAACGCTGGCCTTTTCAGTGTAGCGCACATGCAGCCACGGACATGTAAGGGCATGACACACCAGTTATTGGCCAATCTCATGTGCCAGAGCCTCACGTGTCCCTCTAGTAAGCCAGACTCGGACCGCGGGGCATGACGGAGTCTCGTTCGTTAACGGAATTAAGCTTGCAATGTGTGCATCTGTTCTGTAGCTGGCATGTTTGAGGTTTCCCAGGTGGAGTCGAATTTAACCGTAGGCTCCACTCCTGGTGGTGCCCTTCTGGACATTCCTTTAAGGTTCAGCTTTGCAACCATACTGCCCACGTAAAACAAACACTTTGCCTTCATGAACGCTGTTTGGAGGGTCATGACTCGTGGGAATAACGCCGCCCAATCAGTTAACCTGCTAGAGAGATCGTTCGTTGCTCCCAAGCATGACATCACACTCCTTAGGAGGAACGTAATGCCACTGTGGCGACCGTACTCCTGAGGGCGACACAAGTGCACTGATGCCCAGCCACTGCTCGATGAATCTGCTGGTACATTGACCCAGACCACTACATTCCCCTCGCACGCTACACGGCCTGAATCTGACCCTGATGAAACTCAGGTTACCCTTCCCATATACAGTTCCATCTTACACGGTGACAAAGAGGAAGCTGCAGATGAAAGTGCAGGTTCGGCCCACCCGCCATCAGACACACCACCGTACTATCAGGGGCCCTGTGCCAGTGCCGTCGCCAACGAGTGGGCCACCCCCTGCTTGCTCAGGATCACAGCACTTGCAAAGTTGAAATACTGTGCAGTGAGATGGAAGATGGGGACGACGAGGAGTCCAGACTAGTACAGGGATTCCCTAGCGAGGAGACTTATTTGATTGTTTTCAATGTTGGGACAGCAATTTTTGGGGAGCACTATACTCTGGAGAATGATAGATGGGGCCCACCATACACTGGAACATTCCAAAGGTGGACATCAGACACTGGAGCAGCATTTACAGGGCCCATTATACACTAGAGCATTAGAAATGGGGCCCATTATGTTTGGAGCATTATTTGGGCCCATAAGACAGTGGAGCTTCATCCATGGGGACCAACATATACTGTAGCATTATGTGGAGCTCATCATATACTGTTTCAAACATTATATGGGACCAATGATTCTGTATAGAGAAATAGATAGGCCTCGTCATGAGATGTAAAAAGTGAAGTATTTTTCATTGTACTATACCACTATTTCTCTGCCGTATCGGAGCATGATGAGTTGTGGTATGTGTTAAAGGGGCGCTCTTTCGCCCAGGGCACAGAAAAACCTGGAGCCAGCCCTCCCCCCCCACAACTGTAGCCAAATAACCCCCATTTTTCAGTGCGTATCTTGTATTATGAAGTTAATTAAGGTTGACAAGCTTAAGTAAGAAGAATTGATGCTTTTGGCATTCAAATGGGCACTGTAGGTGTGTTTCCTGTCCTCCTCTCACTGCCGACTTTTATTCCCCATTGACTTACATTGGGTTTCGTGTTTCGGGACGACCCCGACTTTTCCCTATAATCGGACGATCTTGCTCGACCCGACTTTTGGAAAAGTCGGGTTTCACGAAACAAAACGCGACCCTAAAAAACCAAAAGTCGCTCAACTCTAGTTATACGTAATGAAGGTCTGATGGGGGTAATAACACAGGGGTTCTCTCACTAAAGACATGTACTGCCCAAGACTTGTGTAATGTCCTGCATAAGGTGGAACGCAAGGTAAAACCTTACTTTATACATTTAAATTCTATGGATCAAAGAAAAAAAAATTAGTTTCAAGGAACTTTGTGATTGAACATATCGAACCAAAGAAAATGCATATGCTATAATAAATGCAATGCCTCATGGTTGTGGAGTAATGATGCAGATGTTTTGCAGGTATACCACAAGTAAAGTGTTTCATGTGCCAATCATACTAAATATACTGTATACTTATGTAAAATACCTAAATAAAGCCTGGCTATTAGACAAGGCAGCTCATTAGTTTAATTCCAATTGTCCAAAGCTCTCTTGTCCAAAAGTGTATTGTATAAGATAAAGTAATTTCCACATTGGATCCCAAAACATTTAACATGGCACTAGGTTTATCTTTGAATCATGCCAGGTTGTGATTTGAGCCCGCTGCCACTGTTTTTCAAGCAGTTCCAATTCTTGTTGGCAAAAATTCCATTGTAATTTTGTTATGGAACAAACACACATTAAACCTCTTATGTGTATACAACATAATCCTCAGCATGAGCCCAATAATCCTCTGACGGCAAAGAACATTAAATGAGCATACAATAGCTGGTGAGTGGCATCGCTGCCCAGATCTGCAGCCATTACCCGTGCTTGCTATGGGGCGGCATTAGAGAAGCAAAACTAACTTCTGCCTCTTCAGAATCAATCATTAATTTCCATAGGGTTGAGATCTGCTGGGCAGAAAATTCTAAGATTACTGTAAAAGAGAAATGGCGCAATAGTGCATTATCCGGTGCGCAGATAACAATTGCAAGTAATACACTCACCAAATGGAGTTTTGTAACAGGCAATGGAGGATTCGCTGCTGCAGAACCACAGATCCACGAGGGACCCATATAGAAGATTCAGGATAGGAAAAATGTGGTCAGACAATCCGCGCTGCGAATCACTAAAAACTCGGATTGTTAATACAGTGGTCTTTATTCTACGCGTTTCAGAGTCTCACAGAACTCCTTCCTCAGGAAAAAAACACCTGAGGAAGGAGTTCTGTGAGACTCTGAAATGCGTAGAATAAAGACCACTGTATTAATAATCAGAGTTTTTAGTGATTAGCAGGGCAGAAAATTCTGACATTAGTAAGAGGAAAATAGGAAATTAGGCATGCTTGTAATTTGGGATTATTTATAACATTTTTTTAGGTATTCTTTATTGCATTTTTGAAAATATAAACATGTTAAAACCAGTAAGAAAGAAAAGAATTAGCTCTCCAACAGGACCCCATTTCAAACCTCTCCACCAAAAAATTGAATCACAGAATCTTTTAACAAATGCAGTCTTTCTAGACATATGTTCATCTACTAAATATCAATATAAACTCACCAAATGTTAATATCCATTACAAATATACAAGTTGAGAGAAAGGAGGGGAAAAAAGAGAGACCTCTTCCTCATCCTCTGTCCCCCACAAGCGACTATCCTCATCTTCTCTAGTTTCCTCTTTTGACATATTTTTCAAGCCAGTTTCCACACTTGCCGTAATCTTTTTTTGCATCTTTCTTTCATGATGATTCACAGATTTAAGCTCCAATTCATTAAGCAGTCTATTGCCAGAATTATAGAGTAAACAGCTTTAAATGTTGCAAATTTATTGCACAATTCAATATTGCACAAATAATTACAACTTTTGACTAGTGTTGAGCGATACATTCCGATATCGGGAAATATCGGATCGGATTGGATCGGACCGATACCCCAAAAATATCGGATATCGCCGATTCCGATACCGGAAACCAATGCAAGTCAATGGGACAGAAATATCGGAATGAAAATAAACCCTTACTTTCCTTGTAGGTTAATTCTACATGAAGGAAAACAACTAAGAATAATGTAGAATGCATTGGGGAGGTGGAGGAGACATTAAAGGCATAGAGGTTTAGCCCAATCAAATGGAATAGCAGGAATTAATTTTTTTTTTAAGACGTTCGGAGTTACAAAGATATTGACTATGTTAAGCTTTTTTATATTTTGTCAGATATTTGTTTCCCTACTTCCATGCTCTTCACCTTCTTTTTTACTTCTCCCACACTTTCTCCTTCATCATCCTCAGCAGCAGCATCTTTTTCATCAACTTCTTCTTCACCTTATTCATCTTCTTCTTCTTCACCTTCTTCCTATTATTCTTTTTTTTTACATTCTTCATATTCTTCTTATTCAACTATTATTCTTCATATTCTACTTCTTCATCTTCTTCCTATTCTTCTTCTTCATCATATTCTTTTTTGTGACAGGCATTCCTGTAGTTGTTATTTATAAAAGTTTGAAGATTACACTTTCCGTTCTGCCTGTCACAAAAGATTTACAACAGGATTTGTCTGCGTTCAGTTTTGCCTGCAGCAGCAGGTATTTTCCAGGGGCACCACAAGGAGGAACGGACTCAACCCCATACACTGCTTAGTCTTCTTCTGCTTATAATTTAGATAATATCTTTTGCTCTGATTTTTAGTCTTATACTTAATGTTCTTCTGCTTTTTGTTCTGCAGCTTCCTGTTCTTCTGCTTCTTGGTCTTCTGTCTCTTGTTCTTCTGTATCTTGGTGGTTGTCTTCTTGTTCTTTGTCCTCTTGGTCATCTTCTTCAGTGTCATCTTCTAGGTCTTCTTCGGGGTCGTCGTCTTCTTTGGGGTGGTCTTCAGGGTCGTCATCTTTAGGGACGTCGTCAGGGAGATCCAGAGTGATTACCAAAAACCATTTCAAAAAGCTTGAACTTGGAAATGTAGCAGAAGGTACAAGAAGGCTGAGGTACTGCTGAGAACCAGCTGACGGTACTGGAACCTGGATGGGTAGCCGAAGGTACAAGAGCCAATGGAACTACCGAGGACCAGATGATGGTACTGGAACCCAGTTACTAAGCAGGAGGTACCTGTGCCAGAAAGCACTACCAAGGACCAGCCGACGTTGGTGGAACTCAGATACCGAGAAGGAGGCACCTAAGGCAAAGGCTCTGCCTGGAACCAGCTGACGTTACTGGAACCCAGGGGGACATATTCAAAATTGACTTCCAAAGAACCAGCTAATGGTACTGGAACTCAGATAGGCAGCAGAAGGTACACATGAAAAAAAAGTTGCAAGGCCGCAAGCCGGCTGGAGTTACCGAAACCCACAGTCATACAGAGGGACCTTGTCCTATTGGCACTATGGAACCAGCCTTCATTGCCAGATCCCACAGCCCACATAGGAAGCACCTAAACTGCAGGCACCATAGAGTCAGCTAACCCAACCGCAACACGACAGGACAACGTATTGGAGGCAAAGTGACGTTGACACTAGCCAGAAACAGCTGGCGTGCTGGAACCAGGCTGGGCAGGAGGGAGTACCCGTGCCAAAGACACTTCTGAGCAGCAACTGGTGGTGTTGGAGCCCAGGGTAAATACTAGAAACATAGTGGAGGCAGAGGCCTAATTGGAGCAAGTTTAATATCTGTAGTAGTGTGAATGTGGACAGAGCAGGCGAAATTGCCGGACACACAGCAGGGGATTAGCTGACGCTACTGAACCCCAATAACACTGGAGCAAGTGTTGACGGTGCAGACGGCACTTCTGAGCAGCAACTGGCAGTGTTGGAGCCCAGGGATTACAGTAGAAACAGAGTGTAGCCAGTCGCCTAATTGGAGCAAGTTTAATATCTGTAGTAGTGTGAATGTGGACAGAGCAGTCGAAATTGCCGGACACACAGCAAGGGATCAGCTGACGTTACTGAACCCCAGTAACACAGGAGCAAGTGTTGACTGTGCAGACAGCACTTCTGAGCAGCAACTGGCGGTGTTGGAGCCCAGGGATTACAGGAGAAACAGAGTGTATCCAGAGGCCTAATTGGAGCAAGTTTAATATCTGAAGTAGTGTGAATGTGGACAGAGCAGGCGAAATTGTCGGACACACAGCAGGGGGATCAGCTGACGTTACTGAACCCCAATAACACTGGAACATGTGTTGACGGTGCAGACGGCACTTCTGAGCAGCAACTGGCAGTGTTGGAGCCCCGGGATTACAGTTCAGGTGGTAGAAACATGAACACAACAGGAGACCTGGATACTGTTGCCAACCAATTATTTAATCTGGAAGAGGACTGGCAAATTCCTGCGAGATCCAGGCCTTGTTCATTTTCAGAAAAGTAAGCCTGTCAATGTTATAGGAGGATAGTCACATGCGATGGTCTGTTAGTACACCACCTGTGGCACTAAAGACGCGTTCCGATAATACACTAGCAGCAGGGCAAGCCAGCACCTCCAATGCATACTGGCTAAGCTCTTGCCATGTATCCAGCTTAGAGACCCAAAACTTGAAGGGGGAAGAGCCGTGTGGGAGAACACTGAGAGGGCAAGACATGTAGTCTGTCACCATCTGATGGAAATGTTGCCTCCTGCTGACTGGAGCAGTCTGTGATGGTGTAGACATTTGTGGTGGGGACACAAAACTTTGCCACATTTGGGCCATACTGGTCTTGCCTTGTGCTGAGGCGCTGCATCTGCTCCCTCTTTGTGCAGAGCTTCCTCCACTGCCTCTACGCACTGAGCTGCTTTGTAAAGCACTAGCAGCACTGCTCTCGGGTGGAATGGAGAACATGATGGAATGCACCAGTGTGTCTTGGTACTCCCACATTTTACGCTCCCAGTTCAACGGTGTTATGAGGCTTTGTAAGTTGTCCCGGTAGCAAGGATCTAGGAGGGTGTACACCCAATAATCAGCCGTGTTCAGAATGTGGGCGATGCGGCGGTCGTTTCTCAGGCACTGCAGCATGAAATCAACCATGTACTGCAGACTGCCAACTGGCCAAGAAATGCTGTCCCCTGCTTGAGGCATCACCCCACCCTCGCTCTACATACTGACTACTAGAACATTGTGTACCTCCCTCTTCTGGACAGATGTCTTACTCCTCCATTGACTCCTCCTCATCCTCCTCTTAAAGTGTCACCTGCCTAGGCCTTTGTGAGGAACCACGTTGCGCAGACTGTCCAGAAGCAGATGGCATCTGTGACTCCTCATACTCCACCTTTTCCACAACCTCCTCCCTTAGTGCTTGCAGTGTTTTTTCAAGCAGGCAGATAAGGGGGATAGTCATGCTGACTAGTGCATCATCTGCACTCGCCATCCATGTGGAATCATCGAAGGCATGCAGAACATGGCAGATGTCCTTCATAGAGGCCCACTCAGTGGTGGTGAAGTGTGAAAGGCGTGCAGTGCGACTTGTTTGCGCCTGATGCAGCTGGTATGCCATTACTGCTGCCTGCTGCTCACACAACCTCTCCAACATATGTAACGTTGAATTCCACCTGGTGGGTAGGTCACATATGATGCGATGTTTTGGAAGATGGAATCGGCGCTGCAGAGCTGCAGTGCGCGATCTTGCCATGCTGGAACGCCGCAAGTGAGTGCACTCTATGCGGACCTTGTGCAGCAGTGCATCAAGATCCGGATAGTCCCTCAAAAAACTCTGCACGACCAAGTTGAGCACATGTGCCAGACATGGGATGTGAGTGAGGTTGCCTAGGCCCAGAGCTGCCACCAGATTTTGGCCATTGTCACACACTACCATGCCTGGCTGGAGATTCGCTGGCACAAACCACACGTCACTCTCCTGCTTGATGACATTCCAGAGCTCCTGTGCTGTGTTGCTTCGATTCCCCAAAGAAATTAATTTCAATACGGCCTGTTGATGTTTGGCCATGGCTGTGCTCATATCGGTCGTAACAGGTAAGCGTTCACGGGTCCATGTGGAGATAGACTGTGACGGCTCCTGCAGCGCTGATTCAGAGGAACTGGAGTATGAGGAGGAGTCAATGTGTACAGACTGGATTCCTGCAATCCTTGGAGTGAGTTGGCAGAACACGTACAGCGCCACTCTCATGATCTGTACCCGGCTCCACAACATTTACCCAATGGGCAGTGAGGGAAAGATATCGTCCCTGTCCATGGTTACTGGTCCACGCATCGGTGGTCAGGTGGACTTTGCGACTGACGGCGTTTAGTAGCGCATGTTTAATTTTTCCCTCCACATGCTTTTGCAGGGCAGGGACGGCTTGCCTGTTGAGATAAAAGCGGCTGGGCATGTTGTATTGTGGGATTGCCAATGCCATGAAGTTACGGCAGGTGTCAGTCTCCACCAGCCTGAATGAGAGCATTTCAAGGGACAGTGGTTTTGCAATGCCAGCATTCAGAGCCTGTGCTTGGGGGTGGTTTGCCGAGTATGGACACCTTTTCTCCCATGCCTGTGCTACCGATGACTGTAGACTGGACTGGGAGTGTGAGGATGACAGGGAATGTGGTGCTGTGGGTGGAATGTCACTGGGTCTCTGGACAACAGTGCCAGAGGTTCTTCCATGGCGATCCTGTGAGGAAGCCGAACCAGCTGTGTGTGAGCTGGAGGAAGAGGCTACAACACGAGCTGAAGAGGTGGTAGGTGGCGCTGTAGGTTGGCCTAGGTCTTCAGTGTGTCTTTGTAACTCCACCACATGCTTTGTCCGCACATGCTTCCACACATTTGTGGTATTGAGGTTGCTGACGCTTTTCCCTCTTTTCACTTTCTGATTACACAGCTTGCATTTGACAAAGCAAATGTCATCTGCAACTGTGTCAAAAAAGGACCAGGCACTGCAAGTTTTGGGAGCGCCCATTTTGGGTTTTGGAAGAGGCATGCTCCTAATGGATGCCGAAGTGGACGCTACAGGCAACCGAGTCTGCCCCCTCCCTCTCCCTCCTGTTTTGGCCGTTCGGGGAATCTCTTCCTCAGAGCTGCTCCCACCACCTTCCTGTACCTCACGCCATGATGGGTCAAGGACCTCATCATCTACACTACCCTCTTCAAATGACTGCTTCTCCTGGGTAGTCTTGACACCACAGTACACACCAGAAAGTGGCACCTGAGTCTCATCATCAGATGCGTACTGGGATGTGCTGACCATAGGTACTGGCCCACCCGCCTCTTCAGATTCAGAGAGACAAAGCTGCTGCGCATCACTGCATACTACCTATTCTTCAAATTCTCGAATGCTGCTTGGCTGGCCCCCTCTTTCCAAGCCAACAGATTCAGAGAACAGAAGTAGAGATGGCTCCTGTCCAGGGCTCTCTGACTGCCTGTGCAATTTGGCAGGTGGTGAAGAGACAGATGGGTGCTCTTCAGTGCTCTGGACCTGAGAGGATCTGGAACTAATTGAAGTCGAAGCGCTAGCTGCCATTCATCTGACAATGGCTTAAATTTGTTTGTCCCGCAGCAGTGGGGTACGGCGAGCTACTACATAGCTGCACATAAAGGACTGTTCCCTGGTAAAACTGGGGGATGCTGAGTCACTGGTGCCCGCAGCAAGCACAGAATCCCCACGTCCTCTCCCTGCAGAAACTCCACGACCACGTGCCTTAGGCTAATTTCACACTTGCTTTTTTTTCCAGCTCGTTTTTAGCGCAAAAAAATGCATACAAATGCTGCGTTTTTTTCAAGCATTTTTATGAGCATGCATGAAAAAAACGCAGCGTTTTTATGCGTTTGTATGCGTTTTTAGTGCGTTTTTACCGCGTTTGCGTTTTTTCCAACATTAGGTGGCCCCTCACACTAACCCAAACCATGACTTTACTAACCCTAACCCTAACCCTAACCCTGACCCTAACCCTAACCCTGACCCTAACCCTAACCCTAACCCTGACCCTAACCCTAAACCCTAGCTAACCCTAACCCTAGCCCTAAACCCCCTTAACTAACCCTAACTCTAACCCAAACCCCTAAATTCCATTGTCCAACTAATGGTAAAAAAAAAAACGCATGCGCAAAAAACGCATACATAAGCATGCCAATACGCACATATGCGCACCCATAGACTTATAATGGGTGTCTTGCTGTAAAAAAAACGCATTGCGTGCGCCTGCGTTTTTTTGAGGCAAGTCGGACGCTCAAAAAATGCAACAGGATGCATTTTGTGCGCCCGAGCGCATACCGCAAAAAAACGCATGCGCGGAAAAACGCATACAAACGCATGTGTATGCGCACATAAGCGCATCCCATGCAAAGTATAGGAAAAAAAATCGCATGCGTTTTTTAGCGCTAAAATCCCGCAAAAAAAAAAAGCAAGTGTGAAACCAGCCTTACTCCCTGCCTTCTTCATCTTGGTAGACTTATAAAGATAGGCAGAAAAGTACTAAGGGCTTAGTGTGCTTATTCCTGAACAGCTGCTAACAGGTTTAAGAAACACTAATTTTATAAAGTGTGTGGACTACACTTTAATATGAGCTAATGTGGCCGACACAACTGTAAAGTGGAGTGTTTGGTGAACTTTATTAACTTTTTTTGCTTCACAAAAAGACACTAGATGTGCCCAAGATGTAAAACCGATAGCATCACAAACTTTTTGTAGCTATTACAATGCAGGAAGGTAACCTACAATGCAATAGATGAGGCTCCAAAAAATAGGCTAATATTAATCTGGCTGGGGCTGCAGGGCACAAGCCAGCAGAAAGGCTCCTCTATCTACTCCTATATAGTGTTTGCAAATATTCTAGCTGGACACTGATGCAACCACACTAATAAGAGAAATCTGGAAAAATGAGCAGCACTAATGCAAAAAGGACAATGTATGAGGCAGTGACGCACGCTGAGCAGACTACAACCGGTGGTGGCTGCAGAACATACTATAGTGTGAGCTGCACTCACACACAGAGACCTCGCAGACAGCCGTGAACAGCGCTGCAAGTCTGCAGAAAAGCTCCTCTATCTACTCCTATATAGTGTTTTCAAGCAATCTAGCTGGATACGGATGGAACCACACTAATAGGAGAAATCGGGGAAAATGAGCTGCGCTAATGCAAAAAAGGTCAATGTATGAGGCAGTGACGCACGCTGAGCGGACTACAACCGGAGGTGGCTGCAGAACACACTACAGCGTGAGCTGCACTCACACACAGAGACCTCGCAGACAGCCATGAACAGCGCTGTAAGGCAAAAGAAAGCTTCTCACACAGCGGTTGCTAAAGTAGCCTGGGTAAAGCACAATAAAGCAAATCGCTAGCTCAAACTGTCCCTCAGAGTCAGAACAGCAGCGTCCTGTCCCTAAGTAAATTCACAGCAAAGTGAACCCAAAATGGCGGCGGCTTTTATAGTGCATCATGACATCATTTCAGCAGCCAATCACAGCCATGCCATTAGTTAACATGCCTAGCATGCATAACAGGATGTGCCCACACTTCTTAGGATTCCTCATTGACTGAATAAAATCAAACTGGCTCATTGCATTATAGGAACTTCCGAATCCGGTATTCAATATTCTAAAAAGAACTCAGTATCGGAACTCCGATACCGCGAATATCGGCCATACCAGATATTGCTGTATCGGAATGCTCACCACTACTTTTGACAAGTTTATCTCCACACCCAGACAACTCCAAGAACTTTTTGAATAGTGGGATGGAGAAATCCAAGAAATTCATTTTTTATACCACAAAAGTTTAGTAAATTTTACCAGAAATATGAGTTTCACAGCAGATAAGTCCAAGTACAGTGCCTTGTGAGAGTATTCGGCCCCCTGGAACTTTTCAACCTTTTCCCACATACCATGCTTCAAACATAAAGATACCAAATGTAAATTTTTGGTGAAGAATCTACAAATGGAACACAATTGTAAAGTTGAACGAAATTTATTGATTATTTTAAATTTTTGTGGGAATTAAAAAGCTGAAAAGTGGAGCGTGCAATATTTTTCAGCCCCTTTACTCTCAGTACAGCAAACTCACTCCAGAAGTTCATTGTGGATCTCTGAATGATCCAGTTTTGTCCTAAATGACTAATGATGCTAAATATAATCCACCTGGGTGCAATCAAGTCATCATATAAATGCACCTGCTCTATGAAAGTCTCAAGGTTCTGTTTGAAGCACAGAGAGCATCATGAAGACCAAGGAACACAACAGGCAGGTCCGTGATACTGTTGTGGAGAAGTTTAAAGCCAGATTTGGATACAAAATGATTTCCAAAACTTTAAACATCCCAAGGAGCACTGTGCAAGTGATCATATTGAAATGGAAGGAGTATCATACCACTGAAAAACTACCAAGACCCAGCCATCCCTCTAAACTTTCATCTTAAACAAGGAGAAAACTGATCAGAGATGCAGTCAAGATGCCCATGATCACTCTGGATGAACTGCAGAGATCTACAGCTGAGGTGGGACAGTCTGTCCATAGGACAACAATCAGTCGTACACTGCACAAATCTGGCCTTTATGGAAGAGTGGCAAGAAGAAAGTCATTTCTCAAAGATATCCATAAAAATGTTGTTTAACGCCTTCACGACCAATGATGCCACATAGGCGTCATTAAAACTGGTACCAATCTGACCAGTGACGCATATGTGGCGTCATGACTTTAAAGCCCCCCTGTGGGTCGGGTGACCACAGTAGGTCACTGAAAGGTCACCCGACCCGCAGATACAGGGGGCTTTGTACTTCACCACGGGGGGCGTGGCTTCGCCCCCACGTGGCTACAATCGCTCTGATTGGCTGTTAAAAGTGAAACAGCCAATCAGAGCGATAGTAATATTTCATCAATGAAAATTGATGAAATATTACAATCCAGCCATGTTCGACGCTGCTGTAGCATCGGACATGGCTGGTGACACCGATCCGACCGCCCCACCGGTTAGCGGGGGCGATCTTCCCCCCGCCACTGAATGACAGCGGCGATATGCCGCCGCTGTCATCATCTGCCCCCCCTCCCTCCGCTCCCCCCACCTTCCGATCGCCCCCCCTCCCACCCCCTTGTACTCACCGAGTGCCGCTATAGCTCCCGGTGTCCCGCGGTCCCGGACCATGGGCGCCGCCATATTGGAAAATGGCGGGTGCATGCGCAGTGGGCCCGCCAGCTGCAATTTACTTTCATTCATTTTAATCACTGTGATAAACTCTCACAGTGATCAAAATAGAATGAAAAGTAAATAAACCCCCCGTTTATCACCCCCATAGGCAGGAACAACTAATAAAATAAAGAAATTATTTTTATTTTTATTTTTCCATAAGGGTTAGGGTTAGGGTTGGAAAGAGGGTTAGTGTTAGGGTTGGAACGAGGGTTAGGGTTGGAATTAGGGTTAGGGTTGGAATTAGGGTTAGGGTGGAGTTAGGGTTGGAATTAGGGTTAGGGTTGGAATTAGGGTTAGGGTTGGAATTAGGGTTAGGCTTGTGGTTAGGGTTGGGATTAGGGTTAGGGGTGTGTTGGGGTTAGTGTTATGGTTAGGGTTGGGATTAGGGTTAGGGATGTGTTGGGGTTAGGGCTGTGTTTAGGGGTGTGTTGGGGTTAGGGTTGGAGTTAGAATTGAGGGGTTTCCACTGTTTAGGCACATCAGCGGGTCTCCAAACGTGACATGGTGCAACCATTGATTCCAGCCAATTTTGAGTTCAAAAAGTCAAACGGTGCTCCCTCACTTCCAAGCCCCGACGTGTGCCCAAACAGTGGTTAACCCCAACATATGGGGTATGAGCGTACTCAGGAAAAATTGCACAACAACTTTGGGGGTCTGATTTCTCCTGGTACCCTTGGCAAAATAAAAAATTGGGGGCTAGAAAATTATTTTTGTGGAAATTTTTTTTTTTTTTAATTTTCACGTCTCTGCGTTATAAAATTCTGTGAAGCACTTGGGGGTTAAAAGTGCTCACCAGGCATCTAGGTAAGTTCCTTGGGGGGTCTAGTTTCCAAAATGGGGTCACTTGTGGGGGGTTTCTATTGTTTAGGCACATCAGGGGCTCTGCAAATGTAACAACAACTGCAGTCCATTCCATCAAAGTCTGCATTTCAAAACGTCACTACTTCCATTCCGAGCCCTTACGTGTGCCCAAACAATGGTTCCCCCCCATATATGGGGTATCAGCGTACTCAGGACAAACTGGACAACAACTTTTGGGGTCCAATTTATCCTGTTACCCTTGTGAAGAAAAATTGCTGGCTAAAAATCATTTTTTGAGGAAAAAAATTATTTTTTATTTTCACGGCTCTGCGTTATAAACTTCTGTGAAGCACTTGGGGGTTCAAGGTGCTCACCACACATCTAGATAAGTTCCTTGGGGGGTCTAGTTTCCAAAATGGGGTCACTTGTGGGGGGTTCCACAGTTTAGGCACATCAGGGGCTCTGCAAATGTAACGTGATGCTCGCAGACCATTCCATCAAAGTCAGCATTTCATAATGTCACTACTTCTCTTCCGAGCCCCGACGTGTACCCAAACAGTGGTCCCCACCCACATATGGGGTACCAACGTACTCAGGACAAACTGGACAACAACTTTTGGGGTCCAATTTATCCTGCTACCCTTGTGAACAAAAAAATTGCTGGCTAAAAATCATTTTTTTTAGGAAAAAAAATATTTTTTATTTTCACGGCTCTGCGTTATAAATTTCTGTGAAGCGCTTGGGGGTTCAAGTTGCTCACCACACATCTAGATAAGTTCCTTGGGGGGTCTAGTTTCCAAAATGGGGTCACTTGTGGGGGTTCCACAGTTTAGGTACATCAGGGGCTCTGCAAATGTAACATGATGCCCGCAGACCTTTCCATCAAAGTCAGCATTTCAAAATGTCACTACTTCCCTTCCGAGCCCTGACGTGTGCCCAAACAGTGGTTCCCCCCCACATATGGGGTACAAGCATACTCAGGATAAACTGGACAACAACTTTTGGGGTCCAATTTATCCTGCTACCCTTGTGAAAATAAAAAATTGCGCACAAAAAAAAAATAATTTTTTGAGGAAAAAAAAATATTTTTTATTTTCACAGCTCTGCGTTATAAACTTTTGTGAAGTACTTGGGGTTCAAAGTGCTCACTATACATCTAGATAAGTTCCTTACGGGGTCTAGTTTCCAAAATGTGGTTACTTGTGGGGGAGCTCCAATGTTTAGGTACACAGAGGCTCTCCAAACACGACATGGTGTCCGCTAACGATTAGAAGTAACTTGCATTTCAAAAAGTCAAATGGCGCTCCTTCCCTTCTGAGCCCTGCTGTGCGCCCAAACAGTGGTTCCCCCCCACATATGGGGTACCAGCGTACTCAGGACAAACTGGTCAACAACTTTTGTGGTCCAATTTCTCCTGTTAGTCTTGTGAAAATTAAAAATAGCGTGCTAAAAAATCATTTTTGAGGAAAAAAAAATATTTTTTATTTTCACTGCTCTGTGTTATAAACTTTTGTGAAGCACTTGGGGGTTCAAAGTGCTCACTACACATTTAGATAAGTTCCATAAGGGGTCTAGTTTCCAAAATGGGGTCACTTGTGGGGGAACTCCAATGTTTAGGTGCACAGGGGCTCTCCAAACGCGACATGGTGTCCGATAACGATTGGAGCTAATTTTGCATTCAAAAAGTCAAATGGTGCTCCTTCCCTTCCAGAATCTGCCGTACGCCCAAACAGTGGTTTATGACCACATATGAGGTATAGGTGTACTCAGGAGAAATTGGTCAACAAATTTTAGGATCCATTTTATCCTGTTGCCCATGTGAAAATGAAAAAACTGAGGCTAAAAAAAAATTTTGTGAAAAAAAAGTACTTTTGTTTTTCTACAGATCAATTTGTGAAGCACCTGGGGGTTCAAAGTGATCATTATGCATATAGATAAGTTCCTTGGGGGTCTAGTTTCCAAAATGGGGTCACTTGTGGGGGAGCTCCAATGTTTAGGCAAACAGGGGCTCTCCAAACGCGTCATGGCAACCGCTAAATATTCCAGCATATTTTCCATTCAATAAGTCAAGTGGCGCTCCTTCCCTTCTGAGCCCTGCCGTGCGCCTAAACAGTGGTTTATGACCACATATGAGGTATCGATGTACTCAGAAGAAATTGCCCAACAAATTTTAGGATCCATTTTATCCTGTTGCCCATGTTAAAATGAAAAAATTGATGCTAAAACAAAATTTTTGTTGGAAAAATTAAAATGTCCATTTTATCTTTCCACGTTGCTTTAGTTCCTGTGAAACACCTGAAGGGTTCATAATCTTCTTGAATGTAGTTTGGAGTAGCTTGAGGGGTGCAGTTTTTAGAATGGTGTCACTTTTGGGTATTTTCTGCCATATAGACCCCTCAAAGTGACTTCAAATGTGAGGTGGTCCCTAAAAAAATGGTTTTGTAAATTTTGTTGTAAAAATGAGAAATCGCTGGTCAACTTTTAACCCTTATAACTTCCTAACAAAAAAATATTTTGTTTCCAAAATTGTGCTGACGTAAAGTAGACATGTCGGAAATGGTATTTAGCAACTACTTTGTGTCACATAACTCTCTGGTTTAACAGAAAAAAAATTCAAAATTTGAAAATTGCAAAATTTTCAAAATTTTCGCCAAATTTCTGATTTTTTCGCAAATAAACGCAAAAATTATCGACCTAAATTTACAACTAACATGAAGCCCAATATGTCAACAAAGAAATAATCTCAGAATTGCTAGGATCCGTTGAAGCGTTCCTGAGTTATTACCTCATAAAGGGACACTGGTCAGAATTGCAAAAAATGGCCTGGTCATTAAGGTCAAAATAGGCTTGGTCATGAAGGGGTTAAAGTTTGCAACAAGCCAACTGGGAGACACACCAAACATGTGGAAGAAGGTGCTCTGGTCAGATGGAACCAAAATCGAACTTTTTGGCAACAATACCAAACATTATGTTTGGCGTAAAGGCAACACAGCTCATCACCCTGAACACACCATCCCCACTGTTAAATATGGTGGTGGCATCATCATGGTTTTGGCCTGCTTTTCTCCAGCAGGGACAGGGAAGATGGCTATAATGGATGGGAAGATGGATGAAGCCAAATACAGGACCTATCTTGAAGAAAAACCTGTTCGAGTCTGCAAAAGACCTTAGACTAGGACGGAGATTTGTCTTCCAACAATACAATGATCCCAAACATAAAGCAAAATCTACAATGAAATGGTGCTGTCATGGTTAGGACATGGTTAATGTCCTGTTCTCACAGGGTTAACTTTTCCTGGCCTCTCTTTGGATCTGGGAGGGGTATTTATACTCACTCCAGACTAGCATTCTCTGTCAGCTATACTGTTATTCTGGCTGTGTCTGACCGACCCCCTGGTGTGCGTGTATTCTGCATTGTTTGTTTGATTCTCGTGTATGACCCGACATGTTCCCTCACTCTGTACTCCATCTCTCGTTTTGGTACTATTGTCTTCTCCGGTTCTGACCTCCTGGCTTGGCTATTGTTACTCTGTTGCAGTTTGTCCCTATTGTACCGTCCATTGCCCGTTCTGGTTTTCTGATCTATTGCTACGTCCTGACTATTTGCACTGTCTAACCCTTTGGTACTGTCCTGCTATCTCGTGCTTTGACCTGGCTTGATCTGGTTTCGGTCTCTGTCTATGCCCCTTGGTAACATTGTCCTGTAGTTACCTTTCTAGGAGTTTCCCTGCAGCTCCTAGCTCTGTGGAGCTTAGGCCACACCCCCAGCAGTCATGTGCTTCAGGTCCTGTTGCATGCATCATCACCACTGCTGCCCGCTCCACAGGTATCTTTGAGCACTGTTTTTGTACTCAAGACATGCGCACTGGCTCAGTGAGCAAGTGCAATGCGGTGTTCCTGATATTATAGCTGACCATTTCAGTTTTTTTTTTTCTCTGAAAAAAAAAAATTGTGTTATCCTCATGGATCCCATACAAGCTTTGGCTGATCAGGTCAAGCACCTGACCCAAATGTTCCACAAACTTAATGTGGAACAGCGCACGATGGCTCATACCCAGCAACAG
Source organism: Dendrobates tinctorius (assembly GCF_039654945.1). Lineage (NCBI taxonomy): Eukaryota > Metazoa > Chordata > Amphibia > Anura > Dendrobatidae > Dendrobates > Dendrobates tinctorius. The sequence goes on along the minus strand of NW_027361705.1, from coordinate 12,838,316 downwards.
TTGGTGGATACTGTGCAGGGGGCTGTCACTGCAGGGGCTTCTAGTGCTGGGGATAGAGATGTGCTATTGGCATCCCCCGAATCTCCGGTCAAATTGCCAGACCCTTTCTCAGGGGATAAAAGGGAGTTCAGGTCATTCAGAGAAGGATGCAAGCTTTTTTTTCTCTGAGGCCCCGCTCCTCCGAGGATGAGTTGCAGAGGGTGGGGGTCATCATTGCTCTACTTCGGGGGGCTCCACAGGCATGGCTTTCTCTCTCTCTTCCTCTGCTCCTGAACGTATGTCTGTGAATTTGTTCTTTGAGGCTCTGGGGCACATTTATGATGAGCCTGATAGTATGTCTAGCAGAGGATATGGTGATAAGTGTGACACAGGGGAGGCACTCTGCTGAATGATTCTGCTCAGAGTTTTGACATTGGACCGCCGAAGTATCCTGGAATGACGACGCCCTGAGGGGGTTCCGCAGGGGCCTGTCTGACCGTCTGCAGGACGCTCTGGCATTACCACCTCCCCCTGATACCCTGGAGGATGCCATGATGCAGGCAGTCCGTATGTACCGGAGACTCCGTGCTAGAGGAATGATGCAACAAGAGTCTCCCTTGTACCCCAAATTGTGTGACACTGCACCTGTATCTGAGCCCATGGAGGTTGGGTCAGTCTCGGTTAAGGAGAGAGAAGGCACTGTAGAGACAACCTACTATGCTTTTACTGTGGAGCCTCTGGACACTGGAAAAGGAATTGCCCCTCCTGCCCTTCTTCAGAGAAACCATTAGAGAAACGAATGAGTCTGGTCAATATTCGAGGAGGTTGTCCAGACTCCCAGGTACAATTTTTCTCATGTACAAAGATGGTACTCCAGGTTGAATTGGAACTTGCTGCCGGTCCTGTTATGACTACCGCCTTTATTGACAGTGGTTTCTCCATTAATCTGATTGATGCCCAAGTTGTGACTCTTAATAAGATAGGGACAGTCAGGTTAAAAGACCCTGTTAAAATTGTGGCTGCTGATTCATCTCCTCTTACCCGGGTTGGAATTTGCTTTATGTCTGAAGTTTTTTCTATGAAAATGGGTTCCACTCATGTGGAGAAGTTAAGTTGTTTTATTATGAATAATCTGCCTGCAGGACTGGTATTGGGGATGCTCTGGTTGCAACGCCACAATCCTCTCATTGATTGGGTGAAGGGGGAGATCATCCGATGGGGATGTAATGATAATGGTCTGTGTTGTAACCCCGTTGCATTTGTCAATCCGATAAGATCTGTATCTGTGTCGTCTGTCGGTCTGGAGGGTATTCCGGAGTACCTGAGAGACTTTGAAGACGTATTTTCCGAAAGCGAGGCTGAGGCGCTTCCACCACATAGACCATTTGACTGTGCTATCGATTTAGTACCTGGAGCCAAATTACCCAAGGCTCGTTTGTTTAATTTTTTCCAGGCCTGAGTGCCAAGCTATGAAAGAGTACATCAGAGGCAGCCTTCGCAAGGGGAATATTCGGCCCTCGGTGTCACCCATGGCAGCTGGGTTTTTCTTTGTAAAGAAAAGAGATGGTGGGTTGCGACTGTGCCTCGACTTTCGGGAACTGAACAAAATTACTGTTAAGAACAAGTGCCCTCTCCCGTTGATTCCTGATCTATGCAACCAACTCACGGGGGCCAAATGGTTTTCTAAGCTCGATCTACGAGGGGCTTATAACCTTGTAAGGATCTGGGAGGGGGACGAATGGAAAACAGCATTCCTGACAACTGAGGGGCTGTTTGAAAACCTGGTTATGACTTTCGGCCTCACTAACACTCCTGCTGTTTTTTCAGAACTTCATTAATGTTGTTTTTTCTGACTTGATTGGCCGTTATGTAGACATCTACTTGGATGACATCTTGATATACTCTGAGGACAGTCAGTCACACTTACACCATTTACGTATGGTTCTTATGAGACTCCGGGAGAACCATTTGTATGCTAAGCTGGAGAAGTGCTCATTTTTTATGCAAGAACTGTCTTTTCTGGGTGTTATTGTATCCGGGGAGGGATTCCGCATGGATCCAGGGAAGGTTCAGGCCATTACCGATTGGTGCAGCCCCATGACCTGAAGGGGTTGCAGTGATTTCTGGGCTTCGCTATTTATTATAGGAAGTTCATTAAAGGGTTCTCACAGGTGGTGAAACTCTTGATGGACCTCACTCTTAAAGGGCAGATATAAAAAATTGGTGCGTGGCCGCAAAAAATTCCTTCCTTACACTAAAGAAGTGTTTTACCACAGCCCCTGTGTGGGTACAACCCGATTCGTCAAGACCTTTTATCGTCGAGGTCGACGCTTCGGAGGTGGGGGTAGGGGCAGTATTGTCACAGGGCCCCTCTACCCTGACTAACCTCAAACCCTGTGCCTTTTTCTCTAAGAAGTTCTCTTCGGCCGAGAGAAACTATGATGTCGATAATAGGGAATTGTTAGCGGTTAAATTGGCCTTCAAAGAATGGAGGCATTTTTTGGAGGGGGCCGCTCATCCCATTACGGTCATCACTGATCATAAAAACCTGGCCTATATCGAGTCTGCTAAGAGATTAACCCCGACAGGCTCGGTGGGCACTTTTTTTTCCTCGATTTCATTTTACCATCACGTTCCGACCAGGGTCCAAAAATGTAAAGGCAGATGCCTTATCCCGAAGTTTTGATTCTGTGTCCCCTCCAGAACTTCCTTCCTCAATTCTTCAACCGGGAGTGGTTGTAGCTGAAATCTCCTCTGAGTTACAGAGAGAGATTCTGGAAGCACAAGCACAAGCTCCCAGAAATAAACCCCCAGGTAAATTGTTTGTACCCGAACAATTCCATCTCACACTCCTTCAAGAATTTCATGTTTCTGTGTTAAGTGCACACCCTGGTATTGCAGCTACCCGGGGGGCAGTAGCTAGGGGTTTTTGGTGGCCCTCTATGGGTACTGATATAAAAAGGTTTGTAAATTCTTGTGGGGTGTGTACGCGCTCTAAAAGCTCTCAGGTCCGGCCGGCCGGGGAATTGGTGCCTTTGCCAATTCCGGATAAACCATTGACACACCTGTCCATGGACTTTATCACTAATCTTCCATCTTCCAAGGGCAACTCAATGGTTTGGGTAGTGGTTGATAGATTTTCTAAGCAAGCTCACTTTGTTCCATTACCTGCGTTACCATCTGCTGAAACCTTGGCCCGCTTGTTTGTACAGCACATTGTTCGATTGCATGGAGTGCCCGTGAACGTGGTGTCGGACAGGCGTGTGCAATTTGTGGCCAGGTTTTGGAGAGCATTTAGTATGAAGTTGGGGGTCACGTTGTCATTCTCCTCTGCCTATCACCCGGAATCCAATGGACAGGCTGAACGCACCAAACTGTCGTTGGAGCAGATTCTGAGATGCCTGGCCTCCTCCAGACAGGAAGACTGGTGTGAGGTACTGCCCATGGCAGAATTTGCTTTCAACTGTCATATTAATCAATTTAATATAGCCGATGCAATGGGTAATAGATAAATTCCATATTCCCCTAAGGGGATGGGCAACTCAAAAATACTCAGAATTTACATATTTAAAGAGCATCCAGCCCTACATAAACCATGACACAACAAAATAATGCTAAAAATATTCCTTTTATTAATCACCACATAAAAACACAATAGTCATAGTAACCATAGATAAAGTGATTGTTTTCGAATACCAAACAAAAATTCCCAGGAACCACTCAGAGCATAGACACAGTAATACACACCGTTTAGATAGTAAAGAACATCCCAGGGAAATAATAAAGTTATAAATTAGGCCACAATGTCTAAGTACACTATTGTTAAAAAATAAGAACCTCAACCTGCAGATATATTCTAATAAAGTATCTGCTGAGATCCCATGTGGGTCACAGATAAAGGTCCAATGCAGGATAAGAGGACTATAGAAAAATAGTAAACGTGGCTGGCATAAATTGAGCATCCCAGAAACAATCTGTATATTAGGCCGGTGTCCTTAACTACATAAAGTGACAGTGCACGTTAAAGTGCCATTTAGTGCTTACCCATCTGGGTGAGAATGTCGGTTCCAGGAACGTGCCCCGATGCACGTTTCGCCTATTTGGCTTCCTCGGGGGGCAGTGTGGACAGGCATGCTAACCGGGTATAAATAGCCCCAAAACCAGGTGTACAAAATCAGCCGCGGTATAGCGGCGCATGAGGGGTGGGCCTTAGGAGACGTGAGACTACAGAGCCACCCGCGCATGCGCACCCCAGCGGCGGAGATATTTGTAGCTGGCAAGAGAATGGGCAACAAGGCCCATTATATGGCAGTGTAAAGATTTATATTTAACATTCTCATAACAAAAACACAAAGTACGTGGGGTAGCGCGATTGTAGAAACAAAGGAAAAGAAAAGAAAAAAAGAAGAAAGGAAAAAGAGGAAAAGCAGAAAAAAGGGGGAAGAAAAAAGAACAAACAAGGGGGAGGAAACAGTTTCTTATAAAATCCAGGACCCCCACTAACATTATGGAGGCCTTTAGAAAACGTAAAAATGTAGAACCACCTGCGCATGCACACCCCCGTGGCGGACATGGTAATAAATGGCAAAAAATGGGCAACAGAACCCACAGTATGACAATATAAGCATTTTATATGCCATTCTTATAGTAAAAACACAGAGCCCGAAGGGTCACACAATTGTGAAAAAAGCAAAGAAAACAAAGAAAAAAGAAAAAGAAGAAGAGGGGGAGGGAATGAAAAAGAAAGAACAACAAGAAAGAAAAAATAGAAATACAATTGCAAAACCCCCACCAACTATAAATAAATGTCATAGACCCAATTTGACCATAGGCACGTCATCAATTAACAATATGGCCAAAACAATAACCAAATATAAATGTTAAACATTTTGTAAAAATTGGTCCATAGTAGTTCTCAAATAGTTGATGGTAAAGATCAGTGCCCCAGTCATAGGTCATCAAATTGGTTCCATCCTATGGGTCATCTCCTCCGGAGGATCCAAAAGCCATAACGAAAGAATCGAAGCCCACCAGTGCACCACTGTTATCAGTCATACATCTGGATAGATCACGTCATCCATAAATAATTACTATAATATTTGCAAAAGAGAAAAATAAAATTAAAAACAGCACACCATTAAAAGAAAAAAGAGGAAGGAAAATGTATTAAACATCCAATTACAGAAAGCAAGCAAAGGATAGTTTTTCATTCAAGCCATTGGGCACCATAGTTCTCAAACTGACGATCCAACGAAACTCAAGCTGCGCCAGTGTGCATTTGAGATCACCGCCTCTGATTCCCCCACGCACACAATCAATGGCGATGAATTTCAAGCCTGAGGAGTTACACGTATGGTGCAGCTTGAAATGTCGAGGGATCGTTTTTAGCTCTACAAGGTCAGTGACCTCCTCTGCGGCTCTAATGTCTCTGATATGCTCTCTAACACGAACACGAAGTTCACGTGACGTCAAACCAACATATCTCAGTCCACATGGGCACGTAGCGAGATAAATTACATAACACGTGCTGCAAGATATGTAGCTAGTAATCTGATGGCTCCCACCTCCCCCCCAGCCAAAAAAGAAGTGGCTCGAAGAATGTTCCTGCAGGCCAGGCAAGAGCCACATAGGTAACAGCCGTGTCTCTGCACACCAGCACCAAACGGATCCGGAGGACTGGCTACGTGGTGACTTCTAACTAAGATACCCCTCAAATTTTGGGGCCTCCGAGCTGTAAGAAGGGGACTTTCAGGCAAAGTACTCCTCAGTACCGGGTCTGATCGTAAGACAGGCCAATGTCTAGTCATAACCTCCCGTATCTGAGACCAACGATTGTTGAAGGTGGATATAAACCTGATAGGCTGGTTTTGATTAGCCACTCTATGTCTCACCCCCAACAGTTGATTACGTGGAGTCATTTTAGCCGGTAGGTAACCCCTTTTGATCGATCTCCTGCTGTAACCCCGATCACGGAACTGCCGGGAAAGGTCCCGGGCCTGCTCCTCAAAAACCCCATCAGTGGAACAAATACGTTTCAATCTCAAAAATTGGCCAGTTGATATGGCACGAATGGTGGAAGATGTGTGCGCGGACGTGGCATGCAAATGCACATTGACCGAAGTCTCCTTGCGGAAGACATCAGTCAGTACTATGCCACCATTCGACACTGTGATTTTGATGTCCAGGAAGTCTATAACTTCCCTGGAGATCTTGTACGTCAATTTGATGTTTAAATTGTTCCGATTGAGATTGTCAATGAATTCATGAAGAGCATGCTCGGGACCCTGCCAAATAAATAAAATGTCATCAATATACCTATGCCAGCACAGCGCATGGGAAGCGGCGCACATGCCATCCCCGAAAACATCCCTCTCCCAGTGACCAAGGAAGAGGTTGGCGTAGGATGGTGCACACGCCGCCCCCATTCGGATTGCCCTGGTGCCGAGAGAATGGTACAACAGTTAAAAACCCTCTGGAGGGAGGTGCAGGGGAACATCTCCAAAGCCCAGAAGTATAAACATTTTGCGGACAGGAGGAGGGGGTTGGGTCCTGCGTTAACAGTGGGGGAAAAAGTCTGGTTGTCCACCTGTAACCTCAAACTTAAAATACCCTCTACGAAGTTGGGCCCAAAATTTATTGGCCCATACAAGATTGTAGAGGTGATCAATCCGGTGGCATACAGATTACAGTTGCCCACCTCCTTCAAAATATCTAATGTCTTCCACAGGTCCCTATTAAAACCTGTGGGGACAGTTAGAGAAGATCCCTCATCAGTGTCTCCACCAGTGTTGGTAGAGGGTCAACTGGAGTACGAGGTAGGGTGCATCATTGATTCATGGTGGGTGCGCCGGAGACTTCAGTACCTTATATTCATTAGAAGGGATATTCCGTTGAGGATCGGTCATGGGCTCCGACCAGTTCGGTGCACGCTGATCGACTGGTGCGGGCTTTTCATACCAGATACCCTGAGAAACCTGGGGGTCCAGTGGCCCCCCATTAAGAGGGGGGTACTGTCATGGTTAGGACATGGTTAATGTCCTGTTGTCATAGGGTTAACTTTTCCTGGCCTCTCTTTGGATCTGGGAGGGGTATTTATACTCACTCCAGACTAGCATTCTCTGCCAGCTATACTGTTATTCTGACTGTGTGTCTGACTGACCCCCCTGGTGTGTGTGTATTCTGCATTGCTTGTTTGATTCCTGTTTGATTCCCGTGCATGACCCGGCCTGTTCCCTCACTCTGTACTCCGTTTCTCGTTTTGGTACTATTGTCTTCTCCGGTTCTGACCTCCTGGCTTGGCTATTGTTACTCTGTTGCAGTTTGTCCCTATTGTACCGTCCATTGCCCGTTCTGGTTTTCTGATCTATTGCTACGTCCTGACTATTTGCACTGTCTAACCATTTGGTACTGTCCTGCTATCTCGTGCTTTGACCCGGCTTGATCTGGTTTCTGTCTCTGTCTATGCCCCTTGGTAACATTGTCCTGTAGTTACCTTTCTAGGAGTTTCCCTGCAGCTCCTAGCTCTGTGGAGCTTAGGCCACGCCCCCAGCAGTTACGTGCTTCAGGTCCTGGAGCATGCATCGTCACCGCTGCTGCCCGCTCCACAGGTATCTTTGAGCACTGTTTTTGTACTCAGGACACGCGCACTGGCTCAGTGAGCAAGTGCAATGCGGTGTTCCTGACAGGTGCACAAATAAACGTATCCAGGTGTTAGAATGGCTAAGTCAAAGTCCAGACTTGAATCCAATCAAGAATCTGTGGAAAGAGCTGAAAACTACTGTTCACAAACGATCTCCATCAAACCTCACTGAGCTCGAGCTGTTTGCCAAGGAAGAATGGGCAAGAATTTCAGTCTCTCGGTGTACAATACTGATAAAGACATATCCCAAGCAACTTGCAGCGGTAATCGCAGCAAAAAGTGGGGCAACAAAGTATTATGTTGAAGTGGCCGAATAATATTGCATGCCCCACTTTTCAGTTTTTGATTTTCCACAAAAATTTAAAATAACCAATAAGTTTCGTTCAACTTAACAATTGTGTTCCACTTGTCATTGATTCTTCACCAAAAATTTACATTTGGTATCTTTATGTTTGAAGCATGTAATGTGGGAAAAGGTTAAAAACTTCCAGGGGGCCAAATACTTTCGCAAGGCACTGTAGATGTTTTGATTAGGAGCACATACTTTTTTTCAATGCAAAGCCCCCTTCTCATATAGTGAGATCGCAAGCGAGATCGCTGAAGCGTCACCAATTTTGTGACACAACATCGACCTTGCCAGCGATCTCGCTACATGTGACATGCAGCGGCCACTGGCCCCCCTGCTGGATATCGCTGATCGTGCTAGAATGTCCTGGGACATTTTTTCATCGTCGGCGTCCCGCTGGCCAGTGTGCATCGCTGTGTTTGACGCTGATGAGCGACCTCATTGGCGATGCAGAACTCAGGCATGCAAGCAGGAATCGCCTGAAAAGCTGCTGTGTGACAAGGAACCAACGACTGGCGAGGTCCTTACACGGATCGCTGGATCGTTGCTGCATCGCGGAAGAGGTCTGCCTGTTTGGCAACTTACTAGCGACCATTTAACGACGCACTAGCGATCCTTACCAGGTCGTATCGTTGTCGGGATCGCTGGTGCGCCGCTAAGTGAAACGGCACCCTTAGACCTGATATCTTACACCCACTTGGACTTAACAAAAGTTAATTCAATAGGTCCCAAATACTTTAATTGCTAAAAAACTCCACAATGAACAGGAGAAAAAAAATGTTTTGTTTTCTTTACATTAACTATTATGTGTCCCGTTCGACATGGAAAATTTGGTGAAAGGTCCTCCTAAATGAATTTGGTGTATTTTAATTCAGTGCTCCCTTCATTAAAACTGGCATACAAAATACCAGTCATAATTAATATACTCAAGTGAATTATATATTATTTTTAATTTTTCTTGTTGTCTAGGATTCGTAATTTTATTTATTATTCGTGATAATGGATGTACAGGTCCGGAGAGTTTGGCCGAACATCTAAAAAAAGTTCATTTCAGGTACCAGAAAGGTATCCGAACCCAAACCCGGACCCCATTCAGATGAATGGGAGTTCCAAACAGCTTTTGTTTGCCAGAGACGGGGCTAAGGAAATTGGACCTCCTCTCAGGCTAAGAACATCAGCCCTCAGCCGCCCCAGAACTTACACATCAATAAGATGCTCCAAATCTGGCACTTAGCCTTCCCACTTGCCATATGGTGAACTGCAAGTGGGTTAATATTTGTAGGGTTAATATCACCTTTGTATTCTCAGGTGACATGATGCACAGTTATCAATGGAGAGGTATCTATAAGACACACCCATTATTAATCCCATTGTAAGTTTGGAAATATACACACAGCATGAATAAAATTCTTTATTTGAAATTAAAATCAACACCCTGTTTTACACATTTATTTAAAACTAAAAAACAAAATTATATTCACCTTACATCTATATCATTGAAGCCCTTGTCCCCTGTAAAAACACAGAAAATAGCCAACAACAAAAATACTCATGCTTTATCCACCGATGCCCATGTCCACTGTAAAAAAAGGAAAAATGATAAACAACCATATGACTCACCAGTCCGATGTAAAGATAATCCATTCTTTCCCATGAAGAACCAGATGATTTGGATAGCAGTCACATCAGTGATGTGACAGCTATCCCCGCCAGCTGGCACACACTGACAGGAGCGTAATAGCTTCTGACATTGTCTAGCGCTGAGCTGCCAAGAGAAAGTTCACCAGACTTCATGGCTGAACCCCGGGGACCTCACTTAGGGCACCGTTGCGTCAGAACTTTCTCAAGCAGCAAACGGTGCCATAAGTGAGGTCACCAGGGTTCATCAGGTTTAAACTCCGATGAACTTCCTCATGGGAGCTCATTGCTAGATACTAACAGGAGCAATTACGCTCCTGTCAGTGTGTCTCGGCTGGCGGACATATTGGTTGCATCACTGATGTGACCACTATCCAAATAATTTGGATCTTCATGGGACAATATGGATTATCTTCACTTTGGACAGGTGAAAGATATGGTTTATTTTTCTTTTTTTACAGGGGACATGGGAATCTGTGGATTTGGAGTAAGGCGATTACTTGTGTTGTTTATTATTTTCTGTTTTTTTTTCCTGGGGACAAGGAATTCAATTGAATAGGTGTAAGGTGAGAATAATAACTTTTTTATTTTTTTATTTTTATTTCAAGTAAAGGAATCTGTGACTTTCTTTCAAATAAAGGATTTTGTTCTGGCTGTGTCTTTTTTACAATCTAACTATGGGGATAATCCCATAGTATAGCATGTATAAACATGCCTCTCCATTACTAACCTGTGGGCTTGATATCAGCACCCATAAAACAGCTAACATCAACCTCACAAACATTACCCATCTTGCCACCACACGAGAGCAATTGGAAAGAGATGGGCAAAGCGCCAGAATTGGTGTATCTAATAGATGCACCTTTTCTAAGGCAGCTGCAAGCTGCTATTTTTAGGCTAGGGGGCAATATCTATGGCCCCTTTCTAGTCTGAGAGTACCAGCTCTCAGCTGTCTGCTTTAGCTTGGCTGGTTGTCAAAAATGGGGGAACCCCATGCAGTTATTTTCAAATTATTAATTTAAATAATTAAAAAGCAATGCATGGGGACACATCTATTCTTGCTAACCAGCCATGCTAAAGCTGTCAGCTGAGAGTTGCAGCCCACAACTGTTAGTTTTGCCTGCGCTAGTTATCAAAAATAGAAGAGATCCCAAGTCATTTATTTATTTATAGGAAAGGCGATAGCTGATAAACACTCCCATCAGTTGCACCTGGTGCAGTTGTTTTCAGCGACAGCAGACATAGGCTGAATGGAGTAGCACTCTCATTTTAGGTCGTGTATCCCACTTTGATGCGGCTCAAGCGCTGAGCCTGTGGGTGGAATTTCTATCAACCCATGACTATTAACATGTAAAATGCTGCTGTCAATCTCTGAAGCAGCATGTAAAATAAGCGTGCCAGAAGCACATCACAACCATGCTCTTCAGCACCCCTGTCACATGATCGTAGCACGCAGATGAGTTGGCTTGACAACTGAGTGTCTGCAAAAAACAAGCCCTAACACGACCAAATTGACGGAAGAATAAAAAAGTTCTGGCTCTTTGAAGAATGGGAGCAAAAAAAAATCAAAAAAGGCAAAAATGGAAAATCACTAGGACGTGAAGAAGTTAATGCTTGTTTCATGAATGTTCAGCCACACTGAATTCACTTGGGCACACAAATCAGTCAGATCTTCTGCTGGCAGATGTGCTCGATGGGAGATAAGTTTAAAGATGCTGCAGGCCTCAGTAGAATATTTAAGCCACATATGCTGCTCATTGTAGCTCATAACAGCATGCATGGGAATTGTCATGTTCAAAAACAATAGGACTAGCTGTGGACTGCCCTTGTCAGGGCGGGAGTTTGGGGAGTCAGAATATATTAACCATTTTAGGGATCTATAGGGCTACTATCTCTTTTCTCCTGGAAGTACTTCTCAGGATTGAACCACCTGATTGCTTCAAGAAATAGATGAGACCAATTCATATATAATTCTATCTTTATCTAATGGAGCATTGAGTTTCCACTCCTCACCTGTCTTATACATTGTCTGCCTAAATAATTATAGCCTTAAGATGAGGACTGCTGTGTGTGTCTCTATTTGACCACTGTCAACATACTGTATACGACATTGTTTATTTAGATTGTGTTGCTAATCGTACATTGCTGACTATCTATAGCAGATGAGTATACAGTATTTAGCCCAGTCATTGTATTTTGCTGAGTTGTATTATAATATTGGAGGGGATATAGACACCTTGATGGGTAATTTCTCCATCAATAGAGGTGTCCGCCTTTTCCAATATATACAATTTACCTATATGATTAGAACATCTATATGGTGTATTTGGTTGAATATTTTAGGTCTACATAAATGCCTCCTGGTGCTTTTCTGAAGTTATGGGCCCTTTTTTAAGTCAACACATTTTATACTTTCTATGCTTATTAAAAATTAAGTTTTAGATCTCACTTTGCCATTTTTTGTTATATTGATCTGTGAGAGATTTATTGTGGATTCACCTCAACTATTGCTGTATCACTATTGGGTTTAAGTTGATATACATGCAGCACAAATGCATGTTCACATTGGTCATTAAATAGACAAAACCTACAAGAAACAATATATTCATATACCCTGCTGTAGCTAAATACCGTATATACTCGAGTATAAGCTGACCTGAGTATAAGCCAAGATACCTAATTTTTCCACAGGAAACTTGGTAAGCTTATTGACTCAAGTATAAGCCGGGTATGCATTGTCCTCTCATCCCTATCCTGGTATGCATGACTCCCCCATCCTTATCCTTGTATGCATGGCTCCCCCGTCCCTCTCCTGGTATGCATGGCTCCTTCTCCCTTATCCTTGTATATATGGCTCCCCCTTACCATCCTGGTTTGCATGGATCTCCTGTCGTCCTGTCCTGCTATGCATGGCTCAACCATCCCATCCATCTATGCATGGTTCCTTATCCCCTATCCTACTCGCCCACCAGCGTGACCTCGTAGCATCTTGTTGGTCCTGACGTCTTCACAGCATCTCCATGGTTCCGGCTTCCAGCAGCTCTACCGGCGCGATCACGTGACGCCGCTCATTAAGGTAATGAATATGCGCTCCACATTTATGGGAGTGGAGACGCGTGCATATTCATTACCTTAATGAGCGGGGCCATGTGATTGTGCCATAAGTGCTGCTGGAAGCTGGAACCATGGAGATGCTGTGAAAACGCCGGGACCACCGAGATACTCTGAGGGCACATTGGTTAGTGAGTAGGATGTCTTCTGGAAGCCTATGTCTGTCTCTGTGTGCCACTATAAGATAAGTGAATATTCATTTCTCTTTAGCAGTGGGCACAGTAACAGCCGCCGACTCCTTCCTCCTGTGACCCGCTGCTCCACAGCTCCCCCAATGGCTTTCTGGACAATTAACTTGTGTATAAGGTGAGGGGGCATTTTCAGCACAAAAAAATGTGCTGAAAAACTCAGCTTATACTTGAGTATATACGATAAGTAAAAAAGCAAAAGTGCATTTAAGTAACATAGGGTACTAAGTAAACACTGTTCTTGATCAAAAAAGCATGAAAGCCATCCCACCATTGGCAAGGGGACAATGTTTGGGATGGTCCTACACTGTCTAATATTAGCCCCTTAGTGACAGAGCCAATTTTGTACTTAATGATCAAGCCATATTTTACATTTCTTAAAAACTGTTACTTTGTGAGGTTATAGCTCTGGAATGCTTCAACGGTTACCACTGATTCTGAGAATGTTTTTAGGTGACATATTGTACTTCATAATAGTGGAAATTTGGCAAAAATTTTGAAAATTTTGCAATTTTCAAAATTTTTATTTTTGTGCCCATAAATCAGTCATATCGCACAAAATAGTTAATAAATAACATTTCCCAAGTGTCTACTTTACATCACCACAATTTTGTAAACATAATTTGTTTTTATTAGGACGTTATAAGGGTTAAAAGTTAACCAGTGATTTCTCATTTTTCGAACAAAATTTGCAAAACCATTTTTTTTAGGGACCACCTCACATTTGAAGTGAGTTTGTGGGGTTCAATTGACAGAAAAGGCTGGGGTCACACTAGAGAGAAATACGGACGAGTGAGAGGCATAAAAATCACGCATTGCACACGGACCATTGATTCTCTATGGGGTAGCTCCCATCAGCAGTATATTTCTAGCGCGTATTTTACGGTCCCTGCCAATCGCAGCATCCAAAAATAAACCATCGACCTGCAACTGTGACGTCTGTTAGGCTGCGCGGAGTCCCTGGCTGACCTGAGGTGAACTGATGAGTGTGGGAAAAAATGCAGAAACTTTCCCACGGTAATTAGTTCATCTCCGGGCAGCCAGGGAGGCTTCGCAGAGATGAAATAATTCATTCTGGCAGTGGTTTACATGGGGCTGGTTGCATTAGCACTGGTCCCCTTTGTAAACCAGTTAACCCTTTATGATGGATTGCAGTGGGGGACCTGACTGAGCAGAGGTAAGGATATGGTTGCTTTTTTGTTTTAATTTTGTTACAGGTCAATGGTTTATTTTTGGATTAGCAGAGGAATAAGTTTTGTCAAAAACTAGGTGCCTTTATTTCATTAAAATAATTTTTAATTAATGTCTGTGTATTTTTTAACCGTTAAATACTCTAGGGTTAATAATGGATAAGTGTCTAATTGACACCTCTCCATTATTAATCAGCTTAATGTCACCTTCCAATTGCAAGGTGACATTAATTCATTCATATTAACCCATTAGCCACAGCTACAGGGCAATGGGAATAGAGAGGATAAGTGCCAGAAAAGGCACATCTTATAGATGGGGTGTCTGGGGGCAGATTTTTGTAGCAAGGGGGCAAAAACAATGGTTCCTCTCAAGGCTATTAAAATCTGCCCTCAATCACCTGCTTTACCTCTCTGGTTGACAAATTACCGTGGGAGCCCACGCATTTTTTTCCAATGAATTAACCCCTTAAATTAACACCTACACCTCCCAAATTTTACACACAATCCCTCATCTAATTACTAGTGAAAGACATATAAAAAAACCCATGAAATGAAATGGTTTACTGTATATAAGCCACGTGTCATTTCATGCTGGGTTTTGGAAGGATTTTAATAAAGCCGGCAATTGAATTAGCGGCTATTTTGCTATGTAGAACTGTATGAAATATATATATATACTGTATATCATAGAATCATAGAATCATAGAATCGTAGAGTTGGAAGGGACCTCCTGGGCCATCTGGTCCAACCCCCTGCTCAAAGCAGGATTCGCTAAATCATCCCAGTTAGATGTCTGTCCAGCCTCTGTTTGAAGACTTCCATTGAAGGAGAACTCACCACTTCTCGTGGCAGCCTGTTCCACTCATTGATCACTCTAACTGTCAAAAAGTTTTTTCTAATATCTAATCTGTGTCTCCTCCCATTCAGCTTCATCCCATTGCTTCTAGTCTTTCCTTGTGCAAATGAGAATAAAGTTGATCCTTCTACAATGTGACAGCCCTTTAGATATTTGTAGACAGCTATTAAGTCTCCTCTCAGTCTTCTCTTTTGCAAACTAAACATTCCCAAATCCTGCAACCTTTCCTCATAAGACAGGGTTTGCAGACCGGTCACCATTCTGGTCGCTCTTTTCTGAACTTGCTCCAGTTTGTTGATGTCTTTTTTAAAATGTGGTGCCCAAAATTGGACACAATATTCCAGATGAGGTCTGACCAAAGAGGAGTAGAGGGAAATAATTACTTCACGTGATCTAGACTGTATGCTTCTGTTAATACATCCTAGAATTGCATTTGCCTTTTTGGCTGCTGCATCACACTGTTGACTCAAATTCAGTCTGTGATCTATTAGTATACCCAAGTCTTTTTCACATGTGCTGTCACTTAGCCCTATTCCTCCCATTCTATATATGCTTTTTTCATTTTTATAGCCCAGATGTAGTACTTTGCATTTCTCCCTGTTAAAAACCATTCTGTTAGTTGCTGCCCACTTCTCCAGTTTATTTAAATCTTTTTGAATCCTCTCTCTCTCTTCTCTAGTATTAGCTATCCCTCCTAGCTTTGTGTCATCAGCAAATTTAATCAGTTTACCCTCAATTCCTTCATCTAAATCGTTGATAAAGATGTTGAACAATACAGGGCCCAGGACAGAGCCCTGTGGTACCCCACTTGAGACATTCTTCCAACTGGATGTGCAGCCATTTACGACCACTCTTTGGGTCCGATCACTAAGCCAGTTATGAATCCACCTAACAGTTGCCTTGTCCATTCCATACTTAGTCATTTTTTCAATAAGGATTGTATGAGAGACTTTGTCAAATGCTTTGCTGAAGTCAAGATATACTATATCTACAGCATTTCCTTGATCCACCCAATCAGTAATACCATCATATAAGGAAATTAAATTAGTCTGACATGACTTATTCGTTACAAACCCATGCTGACTCTGTTTAATCACTTCATTCTTATCCAGGTATTGACATACATGTTGTTTAATAATTTGTTCAAAGATCTTTCCTGGTATAGAAGTCAGACTCACCGGCCTATAGTTGCCTGGGTCCACCTTCTTCCCCTTTTTGAAGATAGGAACAACATTTGCTCTTCTCCAGTCTTCTGGCACTTCTCCTGTTCTCCAAGAATTTTCAAAGATTATGGAGAGGGGTTCAAAAATTTCTTCTGCTATCTCCTTCAGTACTCTGGGGTGTAATTCATCTGGACCTGGAGACTTGAATACATTTAGGTTAGCTAAGTGATTCCTCACTATCTTTCTGTTTATAGATATCCTGGATTCTTCTATTCCCTTAATAGGACAGTGAATAACAGTTGATGTTACATTTCCTTTCTGAGAGAAAACAGATGCAAAATAGGAATTTAAAAGTTCAGCCTTCTCAACATCCTGTCTTACCATTTCATCATTTTCATCCTGTAAAAATCCTATAGCATCTTTGACTTTTCTTTTACTTTTGACATATCCCCAAAATCCTTTATTATTGCTTTTGACATCTCTTGCAAGCCTCAATTCATTTTCAGCTTTAGATAATCTGATTTGTGCCTTGCAGGTTCTGCAGACAGCATTATATTCTTCTTTAGATATGCCTCCTTCTTTCCATTTTATAAACATTTTTTGCTTCCTTTTTAGCATGTGCTTAAGTTCTGTGTTCATCCATCCTGGTTTCCTTAAATGCTTCCTATTCTTCCCTCTTTTCGGAATTGTTAACAACTGTGCTTTGAGAATTTCATTTTTCAAGATTTCCCATCCTTCCTGGACATTTTTGTCTTTAAGGATATCCAGCCATTGGATCCCTCCAATTCTCTTTCTGAATCCTTTAAAATCTGCCTTTCTGAAATCTAACCTTGACGTCTGAGTCTTCACAGGTCTTCCGCCTCTAGTTATCCAAAATTCTAAAATAGCATGGTCGCTACCTCCTAGGGTCCCAGCCACTTTTACCTCCTCAACCATTTCCTCCCTGTTTATAAGGATTAGATCCAAGGTAGCAGTCCCCCTTCTTTTCTCCTTTACCTTTTGGAAGATAAAGTTGTCAGCAAGAGAGGATAAGAATTTCCTTGACCTGTTAGTTTTGCCTGAGAGAGATTCCCAACAAATGTCTGGATAGTTGAAATCTCCCATGACAACTATGTCATATTTTTTGGAGAACTTGGCCATTTGATGCATAAAGAGTTCATCCATATCTTCAGCTTGCACAGGCGGCCTGTAGTAAATGCCTACAATGGTGTCCTTTCCATTGTTCTGTCCTTGTATTCTTACCCAAACAGTTTCCACAGAACTCCCAGTCTCTGAAGCTTCAATCTCTGTGCAGATATACGCATTTCTAACATACAATGCGACACCCCCTCCTCGTTTATCAAGTCTGTTTCTTGCAAATAAGTTGTATCCTTCTAGTCTTGTATTCCAATCATGTGTATTGTCCCACCAAGTTTCAGTGATTCCAATGACATCATATTTCTTTTCCTGTGTTAGTAGTTCCAATTCTCCTTGTTTGTTGCCCATGCTTTGTGCATTAGTATAGAAACATTTTAGTTTGTGATTGGTTTCTCTTTCTCCAATATTTTTTTTAATTAGATTCTTTCGTCTTTGTTCTTCCTTTCCACTTCTAATAGCAGAGTTCTCAGTAGCATTTGTCAGGTGTATGGCTTTTTCTGGTCTTTTGCTTCCCTTCCCATGTTGTTCTAGTTTAAAGCTCTCCTTACAAGTGTAGCAAGGCGACTTCCAAATACCTGCTTTCCAGTCTTCGTAAGGTGCACCCCATCTCTAGCAAGTAGTCCATCGTATAAGTGGATGGACTACTTATATGTACTTATATGTCTCTATGACGTGTATACATATATATATATATATATATATGCATTATATGTGCCTATATCTATTCTTTCGTTTGTGTTTGGAAACCCTGTCATTGGGCTCCATTATATGCCCATTTTGCAAGCCTGCAAGAAAATCTCGGCATACAGATGCCATACGGATTACATGCGGATGCTTACATGCTCAAAAACACGACCACACCTTGATTATGGATGACATACGGATCACTATTTAGGGGACATTTATCCGTATTACTTATGGAATGACGGACCGTATTTCTCGTCGGTTAGTGTGACCCCAGCCTAAATGTAATATCCAGCTCAAAGAAGGGAGACCACCAAGTGCTTATGAGAACTAAAACAACCCAGGGAGGTGAGGTTATTTTTGCAAAAACACAGCAAGCTTTTGCCAGCTTTTCTGGGATTCTATTAGTTTTCTCCTTTTTTTGGAATCCTCTTGTATATTCCTGTACAGTTGACATACATGGTATATATTGGACATTATTTTAGATCAGGTTTAAGGATTATTAGTATTACTAATGAAGTTGGAACCCTTATAATTAAATTGCAGCTCTAAAGGGAATTGTGATATAAGTAATATATTTAACATTCAGCTTTGCGTCGGTCAAATTAAAAAAACGCCGACTTTAGCTAAAGTCGGGTTTCGCCAATCGAAACCCGACCATAGCGTTAGGTCAGCCATGAGGTCGCCGATCAGAGCGCCAAAGTCGCGTTTCAAATAATGCTTCCAGCGCCTTTTCTCAGCCAATGAAGGTGGACGCACACTGTGGGCTACACGATGACATAGGCAGCAGCCACCACCATCTTAGGCCTCTTTCACACTTCAGTTTTTTGCATCAGTTCAAATCTGCCAAAAAGGCTGACAAGCGGATCCGTTGTGAACTGATGTGAAAGGATCCGTTTTTAGACGGATCCTGAAAATGAGGAAATGTAAAGAAACACCGGTGGCCGGAAAAGGAGAGAGAGAGAGAATTTTCTTTTGTCCGGCACCCAGAAAGAATTTCGGGTTAAATGAGTGTCTGGAGGATCCGCCAGAGAAAAAAACGTTGCAAGCTCCGTTTTGAAATCTTTGAGGATGGTGACGGACAGCAACTTTTGGCGGATCCTCAAAAAAAACGGATGCAACGGACGGCAATCCGTCACAATCCGCCATTAATGGAAGTCAATGGGGAAGAAAACGGATCCTCTCTCTCTCCCTCTCTCTCTCTCCCCTTCCCGGCGTTTCCTCCTGTGGCATCCGTTCACATCAGTTGAGAACGGATCCGCTTGTCTGACTTTTTGGCGGATTTGAACTGATGCAAAAAACTGAAGTGTGAAAGAGGCCTTAGAGAAGGGCATTGAAGTGATTTGCTGGCTTTGTGTGGCGTCACAGTGAGTATAAAAGGCTGTGACAGCCGACCACCATCTTACTTCTGCCGATCTTAGAATAGGGAGAGGTGCTGCTACTGATTCTGAACAGGGAGAGCGTTTGGCAGGAAAGAAGAAAAAAAACTGCTTCTGCTGATAGCGCTTTTCACTGTACAGTTAGTGTGCAGTGAAAGGGGAGGATTTTTGCTTTTGTGCAGCAGCGCTGGTGGTGAATAGGCTGCCTTTTAAGGTTACCTACTAGCTGCATTGCTGTGTGCACACTGCTGTTCAAACTGCTTTTTTCAAAGCACTCCAACTTTTATTATTTTGTCCTGGTGAGTTACTGAGCGTTCATTTTTCACACACCGTAAAGCGGTGTACGCTCCTCACACACTACCGTGTACTGGCTGGTATCACGGACAAATAGAAGCTATCTGTGTGTAACTCTGGAAGAAAAAGCCGAGGAGTTTTTCCGATTTTCCAGACCTACACCTTAGAGTGCTGTCAGCTTTTCAAACAGTTTCGTATATCTGCTGTTTGAATACAGTCAAAACTAGACAGAGACAGCGTGTGTCAGTCCCTATACAAATAGACTGAGATTGACAATTTTCCATACAGACACCGTATAGCGGTGTATGCTCCTCACACACTACCGTGTAATGGCTGGTATCACGGACAAATAGAAGCTATCTGGGTGTGACTCTGGAAGAAAAAGCCGAGGAGTTTTTCCGTTTTTCCAGACCTACACCTTAGAGTGCTGTCCGCTTTTCAAACAGTTTTGTATATCTGCTGTTTGATGCCGGTCAAAACTAGGCAGAGAGAGCGTGTGTCAGTCCCTATACAAATAGACGGAGATTGACAATTTTCCATACACACATTGTATTGAGCTGTCCTATTCTCAAACAGTATTGTATATCTGCCATTTGCATTACAGTCACATCTATACCGAGTCAGCATGTGTGTGACACTCCGTACATACATATATGGAGATTATTAGTTACACAAAAACGGAAACAGCTGTACACTTCTGATACAGTTCCTTATATCTGCTTGTTGGATTACGGTCCAATACATACTGTGAGAGCATCTGTGACTAACTGTCATGATCCATGCTGGATCAGGACTGATAAAAAGCATAGGTAACCTTTTTTTTTTTCTTAAGCTGTGCTTAAGCTTGGCTTTTGCCCCCGGTGGCCATTAGGATTATTGCACTGTGGTGTTGTTTGTTCTAAGTTTACCCCCGGTGGTGGTGAGCGGCATTGCACTCTGGTTTCTTTAGTTAAGTGCACATGATTATAATGCAGGTGTGATTGCTCTGGATCTACTATAAAAGAGTCACAGGTGTTGCAATCAGTGTTGGTGACAGTGTTCATTTCAACTATCCTTGGTGGAGGAAGGAGCTGGAGAGCAATCCTTGCAGCACTGTCTTAGCCCTGGTGTGGAAGGAGTCATTGGAGATTTCCTTGAAGCTCGGACAGAGCTTGGTGGAAGCGATTCAGGAGGAGAGCTGCATTCTGGTGGTGGACTCTGTTGCCAGGAGCAGTGCAACAGAGAAAAGCTAAGTGGTGTTTCCCTGTTTGTGTTTTTCCTTAGTGTGTATTAGTACAGCGGTGGGGCCAGTGCCTCGCCACCCAGCTCCCTAGCAAGGGATAGGTGTAGGGTGTGCTAGGGCGATAGGTTCCTGATCAGCGCCTGGTGCGGAACCGGCCTTGGGAACATTAGGAGCGTTAGGGACACTGACTCAGGGGAGTACGGGAGGACTCCACGTCCCCTTTCGCTATCGCAGGGTCCACCATTGTAACTGTTTCCCCTTTCCCCGTGTCTTGTTGTTTTAGTTACCTGCCTGCAGGCCATGTCACACAGGACAGTATCATGTGCCGCATCTTGTTGTTTTAGTTACCGGCCTGCGGGTCGCGTCACACAGGACGGGTCATCGTGACATTATCACCAACCAATAACTTTTATTTCTGCTGAGCCATGGACCCAGTTCAGCCCTTTGCCCAAATGCTGCAGATCCTTCCTTACTAATGAGATTAGGGGGCTGCGCTGAGGGTTGGTGCGGCAGCTGCGGCTGTTGGTGGGCTCTGGGGGCTTGGTTCAGGAACAGGCTCAGCAAGAACCCAAGATATTCCTCCCTGACAGATTTTCTGGAGGGAGAGATCAATTCTTGGTGTTTCAACAAGCCTGTAAATTATATTTCAGGCTGCGCCCTCATTCATCAGGGAGTGAAGAGCAACGGGTGGGAATCATTATGTCCCTTCTTAAAGGGGATCCCCAATCCTGGGCCTTCTCCCTACCGGACATTTCTCCATCATTGGTGTCCGTGGACGAGTTTTTTGCGGCTCTGGTGCTTGTGTATGAGGATCCTGATGGCGTCGCCCTGGCGGAGTCCCGAATTCGTAGGTGTAAACAGGGAGCCCGGGTTGCTGAGGAGTACTGCTCAGAGTTTAGGAGATGGCCCACTAACACTCAGTGGAATGACCCTGAATTTAGGAGTCAAATTGTGCAGGGTTTGTCTCCAAAGTTGCAGGATACTCTGGTGCAGTACGTCGCCCCAAGGTCGCTGGAGGCCGCCATGTCCCTTGCCATCCGGGTGGATAGACACCTTAGGGAAATACATATACAAAAAGTGACCCCTGATGTCCTCGCTAGGGAGGAGGACCTACCAATGCGGACGGAGGAACCCAAACAGCCCGGTGTTGTTGATACAAAAAAGGGGGTGTCTGCGGCTCGTCGTGGTGGGGCGTATGCTTTTCCTGTTGGAAGCCTGGCCATTTTATGAGAGCCTGCCCAGTTCATGCCAAGTCTCCTGATGAACCTATGCAAGTAGGAGGAGCTATTTTGTATTCGGAGCTGCCTATGGTTCGGGAGTGGTGTCGGCATGTTTATACTGTGGGCAGACTGGTCATGTCCTGAAGGCTTGCCCATTGAGCGCCAAATTATCTGGGCCATCTGAGAAGCCGCATTCCCCTGGTCGCTTGGAGGGAGGCAACCAGGGAGTATACATTTCCTCCATTTTGCCTTCCCAAGGTACCATGTCAGCAGAGGTCTTGGCTGGCGGGGTACCGGAGGTTAACCGGTGCTTGTGGACAGCGGAGCAGGAGTCAGTCTGGTTGATGCTCGCTCTGTCCAGACTCATGGTCTGAGGTGTAGGACGCTAGCCCAGCCTATAAGCGTCCAGGCCATAAACTCTGTTCCACTGAGGCAGGGGAGCTTGACCCAAGTCGTAGAGAGAATCCATATGCGTATAGGACATCATGAGGAGTCCTTGTCATGCTACGTCTTGGAGGGAATGCCAGTACCTATTGTTTTAGGCCTCCCTTGGCTGAAAAGACACAACCCGGTAATAGATTGTCGGGCAAGGGAAGTGGTCAGCTGGGGGCACTCGTGTGAGGTCTTCTGCCGAGGAACTACTGTCTCTGCCGTCTCTCTTCAATGGACCCCTTCCTCTCTGGTGAGAGCAGCAGATGTGCTGCAGGAGAGTAGGGGCAAGGCTCAACCCTCACCATGGGCCAACCCTGGGAGGCGCAGACCTTGTGGTGGAAGGGGTTGGAGAGGGTGGTGTTCCCCTTGGTGAAGTGTGGGGGTGTGAGTGTGGTGACACAGGGGGACGCCTCTGTTGTCAATCCCAGAAAGAGTTCTCCAAATGGTCACAAACGAACGAGTGGCAATAAACGTTCAGGTCAGGACCTGTGTGTGAATGAGCATGTATGGGTGGCCACCAAAAAACATCCAGTGGAAGTGTGTTGTGGAGTGTTACCAGTGCATACCAAACATACACCTACACAACTCGTTCCCCAGGTCAGCGCTTCGGAGATGTGTGGTGCCTCCAGAAACGCTGCCAATACCAGCGAGCTCGTTTGTCATCAACCTGACATGCAGGTAGTTGCTTGGGTGAACTCTGGGTCTGGGCATCCCCGCTGTAGGTGGTTCCCTGATGAGGAGCGGTCTTGAGGGTCCAGAGGCCCCTCATTAAGAGGAGAGTACTGTCATGATCCATGCTGGATCAGGACTGATAAAAAGCACAGGTAACCTTTTTTTTTTCTTAAGCTGTGCTTAAGTTTGGTTTTTGCCCCGGTGGCCATTAGGATTATTGCACTGTGGTGTCGTTTGTTCTAAGTTTGCCCCCGGTGGTGGTGAGCGTCATTGCCCTCTGGTTTCTTTAGTTAAGTGCACATGACTATAATGCAGGTGTGATTTCTCTGGCTCTGCTATAAAAAAGTCACAGGTGTTGCAATCAGTGTTGGTGATAGTGTTCATTTCAACAATCCTTGGTGGAGGATGGAGGAAGGAGCTGGAGAGCCTGCGCCACCCAGCTCCCTAGCAAGGGATAGCTGTAGAGTGTGCTAGGGCGATAGGTTCCTGATCAGCGCCTGGTGCAGAACCGGCCTTGGGAACATTAGGAGCGTTAGGGACACTGACTCAGGGGAGTGCGGGAGGTTTCCACGTCCCCTTTCCCTATCGCAGGGTCCACCATTGTAACTGTTTCCCCTTTCCCCGTGTCTTGTTGTTTTAGTTACCTGCCTGCGGGCCATGTCACACAGGACAGTATCATGTACCGCGTCTTGTTGTTTTAGTTACCAGCCTGCGGGTCGCGTCACACAGGATGGGTCATCGTGACACAACCGAGTGCTGTTATATTTTCATCAACTGTTTGATTGAAGTTTGGGAAACCTCTTTTTCTTTCATCTTAAAAAAGCTGATGAATCGCAGACCAAACACTGATCGTAAATGCTGAGACACTGACCAAACACTAATGAAATTCGGCCTGCTTTCCTCAAACGAGGAAAACGACTCACGTCTGAATCATCCCTCACTCAACTACTTTAATCTCCTGTGGCATTGTTAATTTACTTATGCCACTTCTTAGGCATACAAAGAAAATAGAGGAAAGTGCTCCATGTGTAGATACACTAATAGGATAAATTGGACCAATGTCAAAGGTGCTCATCTTCAATGGTTGTGCCGGCCATGCACAGCACTGAACAACGCATGAGAATATCCCTCGAACTACTACACCAATGCACAGACATCTGATGCACGGGAAAGATGCAGATTCCTACAGGCATTGCAAGGAGACAAACCGATTACAGTTCAGCTGAGAAACTTTAATGGACTTTGTGTTTCAAGGACAGTCCATCCCCTTCATCATGTATCTGATCAGGTATCTGATGAAAGGGATGGACCATCCTTGAAATACGTAGTCCACTAAAGTTCCTCATCTTACCTTGAATCAGCTTGTCTTCTCTTTGCAGCACCTGTAGGAATCCCACTCTCTTCTGTTACTTCATAGGTATAGCATGTGTCAAAGGACATACAGTATGTACAGTACATGCAGTATCCTTCTTATACACGAGATCTGCATAGCTAAGTTGCTTTGCCCGCTCTTTATAGGCTGGGTCCCTTTTCATCTACGCTTTGAGACCTGTTTTATGTGTTTTATTAATATTTATTCACTGAACCTATTTAATTGTAGCAGATGAAGGGATATGTTGGCAGATATTCCTGTGACAGCCTTTGCGGTTCTATTTGTTCTCCTGAATCATATGTATAACATCTGTCTTATAGTTTAATACTGAACACTCCACCTGTTTGACTATGGAAATGTACTTATGTTTGTTATTTGCAGATGTCACACTGTCATCTTGTATGTTTCACTGCTGTTATTATTCTGACATTCAGATTTACACTTGTATTTTTTTCACCTCATTGAATATCTACCAGAACACAAAGTTGAAGTGATGCAGATTTTGACATCATCTTGTGTAAAACAGTGCAACCAACAAGGATTGCACTTGTGAATTCTCGCAGTATGAACATTGCACGCTGTCAGGATTCTCTGGTGCCAAGAGTGGATAGTCGTTTGACCACAAGTATGTGATATGCATACTCTCGAGCACATTCCTACTAAACGTGTGTGGCCTCTCTTGATGCAAGTGTATTTAGAGTGGTCAGGAGTTTAGATATCACATACTTTTGGTCACATTGACTCCCCATCACGCTGCCGGCACTGGAGAGCTTTTGACAGCGTTCGCCGGGCACGCTGTGAGGATTCACAAGTCTACAATCATATAGAGTGACTGCTGACTTTTGTGCAAAATTTGGACAACCTCTTTAAGAAAAATTGCACCAAGACTTCAATAAGATTTTAGTGCTAGAATCTCTAAGAAAGTAAACCCCCCTTATAAAGAGTGCTATTTTAATCTTCCTCTTGCAAAATTGATATATTGGATGTAAGATTTATTCATAATGAGGAATTTTTATTTAATAGCCAGAATCCTATCAATCTCACTAGTGTTAGCACTTTCACCTAATTAAGTAAATGAGATCTCCAAGAATGTAAAAAAATGGCCCCATCACATAATGGACTGCATTCTACAGGGTGGGCCATTTATATGGATACACCTGGGTGGGCTATTTATGTGGATACACCTAAATAAAATGGGAATGGTTGGTGATATCAACTTCCTGTTTGTGGTACATTAGTATATGGGATGGGGGAAACTTTTCAACATGGGTGATGACCATAGCGGACATTTTATAAATGGCCCACTCAGGTGTATCCATATAAATGACCCACCCTGTAGAATGCTGTATATATGTCCCCAATGCATTGTGCATAACACAAAAAAGAGCTTTTGCTACACTCTCCTACGCCATGGTCTGGTTCGATGGGTGTTGCTGGTTTGATCTGGTACCTCTCTTCTTGTGATTCCAGTTCTCCTTCTTGCTTTATGTGAATGATGCATCCTGCATAATCCACAGTGTCCTCATTCGCGTTTCTGTGGCGCCCCTGTGGGTTCAGTCACCACAGAGGTACTGCACCTCCTCCTGAGGTGTGGTACCCTACCCTCCAGGTAAGGTGGAGACTCCTGACCATGCTCCAACACCTGCACCTCACGCCACAAAGTAGTGTAGCAAAGCACCTTCAGCGGCTCCCTGCTTGGAGTGTAGCATAGCACCCCTTGGTGGCTCCCTGCTTGGAACACGAAACGTGCTGGGAGGTGGGTGGAGTTTAGCTGACACAAAAGAGCGGGAAGAGTTGAGTTCAGTCAGTCACTACAATCACTCAGTCAGAGAGTGAGGATGTAGACGGACGGAGTGTGAGACAGAGAAGATCCCCGGGAGAGGGATGGAAGAAGGAAGTGCTGCAGCAGGCCACAGTGATCTGGGTCTGCTGGCACAGGAAAGAGACAGAGAAAGGAAGCTTGATTCTCCATTGGAAAGAAGGATTAGCACGGAACATGAGGAGAATAAGAGAACAAGGACCAGGGTTAGAGGAGAACCCTTTTCAAGTTCTAAGCGCAAGGCCGGGTTCCAGTCCCCGAGGTTGTACGGATAATAATTGTCCTGTAGCAGACACCGAAGGAATAGAAGTAGTGACCACTTTATTCCCACACAAGACTTGGGGGCACAACAGCAACATATTAGTGAGCCGGGACTTAGTAGCAAGGAGTCCCCGAAGCAGGCTACAGCTGTCTGCCGTACAAGTAGAGTTCATAGGAACATCTGACAGGAGGAACTCCAGTGTAACTCAGTACTGAGAGTACTTCACTCAAAGGCGCTATAAGAGGAGACGTTCAGGAAAGGCACATATGTTGGCGGAGTGTTGGAAAGGAGTACTTCATCTTGTCTGGAAGTTGGCTGAGCTTCTGACCCGGAGGACAAGGCATGGATGCAGGCACCTGTACCTGCAACAGACTGTGAGTAAAGCTTTGTAACTACATGCCCTGGTGTCCTCCGCTTATTCCTGCGCCAACCTGCCCAGCACTGCTGCATCCCTTGCGCCTGACATGAAAGAATAAAATAAACTTTTCGGGCTAGCTCAAGTTTCCACAGCAACAAAACATTACATTTCTCCTCCAACAAAGTCAGCTGAATATAAACCATCTCCGACATTGTGATCTCACCGGATCTTATACAACAAAAATAGGAAAAATACGTTCTACGCTGCTGAGTGCATTCCATAACATTTTCTGATTTTAAAAAATTGCTCAAACGTTTGCTTGGTCTGAATGTAAAGACACTAGGGTCATGATGTGACAGGGTCTGGAGTGTTTTTTTCACAAGTGGTAGCATTTTCTTGGATAAAATCCACATTTGTGACAAGTCTGTAAGCTCTTTAGGCACCAGGCCAGCATAATATTGTACAGACCTGTCAATGTCCCAATTAGATCTAAGTGATTCTTGTTTTTGTCTTTACTCAATTCATGCATTTTCCCTTAGCACGTTGTTGTTATTTGTATCTCTAGATGATCAATCGATTGATTCTGACCCCTTATATGTATCATATTTTCTTTGATGATCTTTGAAATGTCCATGATATTCTATGGGCATATCTTTATAGGAATGTATATTTGACTGAGTCAGCTGGCCAAGCACCGTGCCATTTAAAGAGAACCTGTCGCCAGATTTTTCCAATATAAAGTAGGGCCATCACCTTCTAGAATGCTGTATAACCTTTAAGTGAACTAAGCCTGTGTCATCCCCATGCAGGGTCAGTCTGGCCTGGTGGGGAGCTGGGGAAAAACCCGGTGGGCCCTGGCCCCTTGCAGGAGAGGGGAGAAAATGTATTTAAAAAAAAAAAAAAGTCGCGGGCCCTTTAAAAGCGCGAGGGCGCGCACATGCAGGTTGACAGCAGGGAATCGGGATGCCCATACAGTGGAGAGCAGGAGAACATCCAGGGTCGCACACTGCGTCACAGGCAGGGTCGGTGTTAGGGGCAGGCAGCTGCCTAGGGCCCCCACACCCCAAGGGGCCCCCAGCTAGCGGCACATCACGCAGCCGCTATGGTCCCCCTGTCAGGCAGGGGGCCCACCTGCTCCCAGCGCCGACTCCCCCACCGCCGTTCACAGCAATGATGGAGCATGGAGGAGAGCGCATCAGCTGACGCTCCCTCTCCCATCATTCCCCACTCTGCCTGACACAGCGGGTGCGCGATAACATCATCGCGGTCTCACTGTGCGCCAGGCAGAGCAGGAGACAGGAGCCGGGAGAAATGCAGGCAAGAGGTGAGGAGAGGTTTTTTTTAATGTAACCATTCTCGGGGGGAGTGCTGTATACCATTGGGCTGTGCTGTATACCATGTGGGGGGGCAGTGCTGCTTACCATGGGGGGAGTGCTGTATACCATGGGGGGCAGTGCTGTAAACCATGGAGGGACAGTGCTGTATACCATGGGGCTGTGCTGTATACCATGGGGGAGTGCTGCCCCACGCCATATAAACTTGGCATTAATTACACAGCAGCAATATGAAAATGACAGCTGCCTCCACGAGATTGAAATTCATCCTGTTTTGCTCTTATTTGGGGTGGCGAGAGTTTTCATCTGAATAATGGACTTAAGTGTCTTTTCGTTATCTGGGACTTGGGGCTGTCAGGCTTTTTTTAATGAGCTCAGATATTTAGTGAACAAAGTAGAGCAGCATGCTGTGTAACTCTGGCCCCTAAATTTTTGGCTGGTTCATTGAGGTAATTTTTTTAAGTTGCACTTTTTTATTCTGTAATATTCAGCAAACACACAAGAGGATTAACCTGGCATATAGGGATTATGTTAGGGACGGCGGAACGCACTAAATATTAAATAACAGAAAGTGCGTTCGCCGCCCGGGGTCCACCGTGCAGAGGTGTTAAACTGCTGCTATATAATGGCAGACGTGCTATATGGCAGTATAGCACACGCGGGATATGCGTCACCCGATGTGCGCTGGTGAGTAGGGATGAGCTTTCCGATATTGAAATATCGGAAATCGGCCCGATATTTGCGATATTGGAATTCCGATTCCCGATTCCATATTTTTTTCACATCGGAAATCGGAAATCCCATAATCCTTCAGCCTCTCAGCGCTCCGTGGAGCCAATCAGGAGCTGAAGTGGGTCACCCTCCCAGGGCTATCGGGCACCCGATAACGGGCCGATGTCAGGGGGATGTGTCACAGCAGCGGTTACCCGGACCGTGGCCCTGGGCGCCCAAGTCAATGGCGGAATGTATAAGGAGTTAATGGAATGCAATAGTTTGTGACGCCACCTGTGGTGCTCAGCAAGGGAGGTGTTAAGCCGACGCTGCAGACAAATCCTCTGGGACCGATGGTAGGATGCAGCAGTGATGGTATAGTCCTCCACAGGCAGGGCTGATGTCCCAGGGCAGTGTAGTTGTAATGGTTGTGAAAAGGCGCAGGCAGTGTAAAAGATGGTACCCAGATGTATTGGTGCTGAATGGGTTGGTGCGAGAATGAATAGAGGACACCAAGGCTTGCAGTTCCAAGCTTTACTCACAGTCTGCGGTACACAAGGGTGCCTGCCTCCGGGCCGTGTCCTCCGGGTCAGAGATTCAGCCAACCTCCATGCCAGATGGAAAGCTCCTCTCCAACACTCCGCCAACATGTACCTTTTCTGAACGACTCCTCTATCGCGCCTTAAGGTGTGAAGATCTCCAGTACCATGGTACTCCGGAGTTCCTCCTGTCAGATGTTCCTAACAATCCTAATCGTATGGCAGACAGCTTTAGCCTCTCTCGGGGACTCCTTTCTCCGGAGTCCTGGCTCTCTATTCAATTGCTGTTGTGCCCCAAGTCTTAGTTGGGAGTAGTGCATTTACAGCCAACTACTCCACCGGTGTCTGCTGCAGAACCATAAGTGTCCATACAACCTCGGGGACCGGGCCCTGGCCTTGCACTGAGAACCTATAGGCAGGGTTCCTCTTCCAACCCACGTCTCCTCTCTGTTCTCCTACTCCTTCGTTCCGTACTGATCCTTCTCTCTATTATGGAAGCTTAGGTTGCAGTTCTACATCTTTCTCCTTCTGTTCCTTTCCCATGCCAGCTGGCTCAGATCACTTAGGCAGCTGCAGCACTCCTTCCTCCATCCCTTCTTCCAGGGATCCCCACTCCTCCTGAGTGGCTTCCTTCCTCACTGACCATCTGTCAGACTGACCTGTAATCCTACACTTCCCCCCTCTTTTATATATCTCAACTCCACCCACCTCCCAGCACATCCAGTGTTCCATGCAGGGAACCACCAGAGGTGCTCTGCTACTCACTAAGCACTGAGCCGCAATGTGGTTGTGCAGAACTACCCTGTTGTGTGGGGTGCGAGTGTTGGAGCGTGGAAAGGAATTCCCATCTTACCTGGATGGTGGGGCACTACACCTTAGGAGAAGGTGCAGTACCTCTGTGGTGACTGAGCCTCAGGGGCACCACATAAGAATTGCTGACAACATTGTGTAACTCCCCTAAGCTTGGTAGGAGGCGTCCAAACGTGCTAGGTAGGGGCTGCGCTGCGATTGGCTGGCTGGATGGTGTGGTCAGGCAGTATAAAAGGCTGCGCCTGCCATTTTAGCCTCACTCTACTGTGAAAGAAGATAGGGATAGGTTGCTGTTGGAGATAGGGAGAGATCTCAGATCTAATAGCGATAGAAATTGTTTTTCCGCGACTGTAGCAGCCCCTGTGTGTTACAGAAGCAGTCTCTTTCCTCACTGACCCCCGCTCAGTTTCATTTTTTGTGCTGTGCAGGCTCTTAGTGAGGTGCTTAGTGAGACAGTGCAGCACACATTCACTGCAGCTCCTCTTGTGCAGCACTGTGTGGTGTGTGTCTCATTGCCTTTTCACAACCTTTTCTTTTCATCCCTTAAATCCCCTTCCCCTATTTTTTCCTAAAAGTGTAGCTTCACCATCCAGTACATTTTGGTGAACGCTATATAGGGATTTTTCAGTGAGGGGTTCCCCCCTGAACCTTCCCTCCCCAATCCCTTACCCCCATTTATCCCTCAATTTTCCTGGTGCACGGGTGCGCTTTGCACAGTTTAGTCACCTCCGTTGCGCAGACCACCTGTGTGCTTTTTTTGGGGGAGTGCAGCACCCACTAGGTCAGTCTTTGTAGTCACATCAGACTGCAGGACCCCTAGTGCGGCCTGTTCTATCGCGCACCCCCAAATTTTTCACCAGTAAATTCACTCTCAGTGCCCCTAAAAGTGTTACTTTACCTCACAGCATCTATTGAGGTTAAAGTTAAACACTATATAGGGATTGTGCTGTGAGGGACCCAAACCACCGCCCTGTTCCCTGGTGCGCTTTGCACAGTTAGTAACCTCCGCTGTTTAAGCCACCTGTGTGCTATTTTTTGTGGAGTGCTGCACCCACCAGGTGAGTCTTTGTAGTCACATCAGACTGCATGACCCCTAGTGCGGCCTGTTCTATCGTGCACCCCCAAATTTTTCACCAGTAAATTCAATCTCAGTGCCTCCATAAGTGTTACTTTACCTCACAGCATCTATTGAGGTTAAAGTTAAACACTATACAGGGATTGTATTGTGAGGGCCCAAACAACTTCTGTGGCTGGTGCCACACAGCACCTGGCCCAGTCCCGGAGAATCCTATTTTTTTTGGTATCACAGCAGTGTCATTTACTGCGCAGTTACATCCGACCGTAACGTGTACACCAACACCACAAACACACGTTACTCTTTGTGTAGGCCACACTAGATTCAAATAAAGTGCAGCAGACACACCATCATACAGTGCCATTAGTGTTTCTTATACCTGTTTGTAGTCCTACAGGAATAAGCACACTAATCCCTAATAATTACTTTCTTGCCGTTCTGAATCCATCGATAGAGATGAAGAAGGCAGGGAGTAAGGGATGTCCACGCGGCGGCCGCGGAAGAGGTGCATCAGCAGCTAGACATGGTGCACACCCAGAGCAAGCAGCAGGCCCAAGTCACTTAGCACCTACTTTCACCTGGCAGCAGTCATTTATGCGCAGCTTGTTAGGAGCGCAGGGCCATAGGCTGATAAGAGAGGATCAAGTAGAAACCGTTGTTGGTTGGATGGCAGCTGAGGCATCCACCTCAATGAGCGCAGCATCCTCCCAGGACCTCTCCACCACATCGGGTCAGGCCACTGAAGAGCAGCACCCATCTGCTTCTTCACCGCCCACTAAATTGCCCAGACATTCAGAGGGCCAGGAGCCAACCTTAATCCTCTTCTCAGAATCTGTAGGCTTGGAATCTGTGTGCCAGCCAGATAGCATTCCTGCAGCTGAAGAAGATGTAGTGTGCACAGATGCGCAACCACTGTTTGCGTCTGAGGAAGAAGTGGAGGGTGGGCCAGTGCCTACAGTGACCAGACCCCAGTCAGCAGATGATGATGAAACTCAGCTGCCAGTTTCTGCTGACGAAAGTGTATTGGATGATGAGGTCCTTGACCCATCATGGCATGCTGAGGGGCAGCAAGCAAGTGGGGATAGCTCAGAGGAAGAGCTTGCAGGTGTGGCGCAGCGTGGCCGTCCACGTGGGAGAGGAAGAGGGAAAAATTGGTTGTCGGCTCCCTCAACTCCAGCACCCATTAGGAGCAGGGCTCTTTTAAAGAGCACAAGGGGTGCAGCCAAGAGTTGTGGCGCATGGGCCTTTTTCCACCAAGTTGTAGATGACGTTACAGTAGTCAGATGCAAGCTTTGTCGACAAACTGTGCGGAGAGGGAAGAACGTCAGCAACCTTAATACCACCAATATGTTGACGCATGTCAGGAAGTGGCACCCCACCGAGTGGCAGCATCACACCCAAGATGATTCGCCACCTGCAGCTGGTCCCCCACCTTCCACCTCTTCAGCCACAGCAGCCACCTCTTCCTCCAGCTCGCAAACAGCTGCTCCCACTTCCTCGCCAGAATGCCAGGGTGCATCTGCAGGCAGTGTTGTACGGCGGCACACTGTCTGTACTTCGTCAGCATCAGCATCCCAATCGCTGGCATCCTCACACTCCCAATCCAGTGTGCAGCCATCTGTCACACAGGTGTGGGAGAAAAGGCGCCCGTACTCGGCAAACGACCCACGAGCACAGGGCATGAATTATCGCATTGCCAAACTGCTTACAGTGGAAATGCTACCATTCTGGCTGGTGAGCAAGCCAGCCCTATGGTGGGGTTTGCAGTCTCACAATACAGCGTTCCCAGCTGCTTCTACTTCAGCAGGCAAGCCGACCCCACCCTGCAACAGCATGTGGAGCGTAAAATTAAGCATGCGCTACAAAATGCAGTTAGTAGCAAGTTCCACCTGACCACCGACGCGTGGACCAGTCAGCATGGCCAGGGACGATACATTTCCATCACCGCCCATTGGGTAAATGTAGTTGAGCCTGGAACTGAAGTAGACAGTGCAAGTGCGCGGGTCCTGCCAACTCCACCGATTGCAGGCCTCTCCTCCATACAAATTGACTCCTCCTCATACTCCTCGTCAGACTCGCCTGCACCCAGAGGTACCACAACAACCGATTTCAGCACTGCATCGGCCAAACATCAACAGGCCATGTTGAAATTGGTTTATCTGGGTGATGTTAGCCACACCGCAACCGAGCTGTGGAGCACGCTCAAGGAGCAGAGTGACATGTGGCTTGCGCCGCTCATCCTCCAGCCAGGTATGGTGGTGTGTGACAATGGCCGAAACCTGGTCGCGGCTCTGGGCCTAGGTGGTCTGACTCACATTCCATGCCTTGCCCATGTCCTAAACTTGGTGATGCAGAGTTTCCTTAGGAACTATTCTGACACTGAGGAGCTGCTGCACAAAGTCAGATACGAGTGGTCTCATTTGCGGCGTTCAAGCATGGCTGCATCGCGCCTTTCAGCCATGCAGCGCAGATTGGGCCTGCCCGACCACCGCATCATTGTTGACCTCCCCACCAGGTGGAATTCGACTTTGCATATGCTACAGAGGTTGTGAGAGCAGCAACCTGCAATTATGGAGTTGCAGCTGCATCAGGCGCAAAGTAGGCGACACACATCTCAGCTCTCCCACTTTACAACCACAGAGTGGGCATCCATGAAGGACATATGCACCATTTTGAAGTGCTTCGAGGACTCCTCTCTGATGGTGAGCGCGGATGCTGACCTACTCAGCCTGACTATTCCCCTTATATGCCTTATAGAATCATCACTTAAAGGACTAAGGGATGAGGTTTCTCAGGAGGAGGAGGAGTATGATGAGACACTTGCACCAACCAGGCAATCTTCATCGGCCCGGTTGGTACAAAGCTCTTGCAGGAGTACTAAGACGCACTGGTTAATTCACTCATGTACTCTTTTCCACCGCATAGCAGTGATGCGCGTGCACTAGCAGGCATCTCATTGTGTCCTGGGCCCAGCGGAATCCATTCAGAAGCTGGTAGCAGAAGCAGTACATCTGCTACTGACAGGTTCAGTATACCCAACCTGTTCCAACGGTTTCTGAACCCGCAAACAGTTCGGGCACCATCAGCACAGACAGTGCAACGCACTAGGAGGCAACGTTACCGTGACATGGTGGCACAATACCTCTCCACCCCTGTCAGTGTGCTTCAGGATGGATCTGCCCCCTTCAAGTTTTGGGTCTCCAAGTTGGATACATGACCCAAGCTTAGCCAGTATGCCTTGGAGGTCCTGGCTTGTCTTGGTGCCAGTGTGATTTCTGAATGCGTCTTTAGTGCAGCTGGCAATGTACTAACAGACCAACCTACCAGACTATCCGCGGCAATTGTGGACCGGCTTACATTCGTAAAAATGAACCAGGCCTGGATTTCTGGTGACCTTTGCTGCCCTGGGCCAGAGTAGACAGGTTACATGCATGGTTGGTAGCAGTATGCATGCTCTGTCATGTGCCTATGTTGCACACAGCGTCAACTGTTATGCCCGTGCTCTGGCCTCTACTACCAACATCTAGCACCTGGTTCTGTGACAGACTCTTTCACCTCATACTGTTTTCCATGGGCTCTAGTACCGCCAGCTTGTGCCCATTTCCGTGACTGCTGATTTCACAGCATGCCGTGTTTCTGGGCTCTAGTACTGCCAGCTAGTGCCCATTTCTGTGACTGCCACTTTCACAGCATGCCATGTTTCTGGGCTCTACTACCGCCAGCAAGTACCCATTTCCGTGACTGCTGATTTCACAGCATGCCGTGCTTCTGAGGTCTAGTACTGCCAGTTAGTGCCCATTTCCATGACTGCCACTTTCACAGTATGCCGTGTTTCTGGGCTCTAGTACCGCCAACTAGTGCCCATTTCCGTGAGTGCCATTTTTACAGCATGCTGTGTTTCTGGGCAACAGTACCGCCAGCTGTACCTCGTTAGACCAAAGTGGAAAAAAAGGGCGACAGATGCCAAACACCTATAGGCAGAAACACAAGAGGCGGGATCCAGCTACGCCGGCTGTTTCTTGGCAGTGAAGTGTGGATACAGGTGCCTCCCCCGAGGGGTAAACCGAGTTCCAGCATCGCCAGCTGGTTCTCGGGAGTGCCCAAGGGCACGGGTACCTCCTGCTCCAAACCATGTTTCGACAACGCTCATTGTTACACGGTTGTGTCCACCGCACTGTTCCACGCCCCCGCCATACATCATTCTGGCTCAGTTTAATGTTTTCCGTGGTGTCGGCAGTGTAGGAGCCCCCTACGTGGACTCCGGGACCTGGAGCTCAAAGCTGGTCTCGACAGAGCCAGTAGGCCCTGCTCCTCCCCTCCTGCGACTGTGGAGTAAAGAAGGCTGTGTCCGGGTTGCGGGGGCAAATGTGGCTCTTGCACCTTCTGCCGAGAAGACATAACTCCTGTAGAAGACCCAAGACAGGAAGACAGATGCAGAAGACCCAAGACAGGAAGACAGATGCAGAAGACCCAAGACAAGAAGACATATGGAGATGTCCCCAGACTCCTGTCTTTTTGCTCTTGAACTTGCGTCTTTGTGGGGGGGGGTTTGGGCTCCTCGGCAGTGCTTTTGGCTTATGTTGCTACTACATTGTGGTATCCGGGCTACAGTAATGTCAGTTGTTGCCCAGTACAGCCACTGGCACTTTTATCCTTTTATCTTCTGCTGCTTATCTGGGTTCCAGTAACGTCAGCTGGTTCTCAGTAGAGTAAATGGCTTAGGTCCCTCCTTTGTGGTATCCGAGTTCCAGTAACGTCTGCTGGTCCATGGTAGTGCATTCTGGCACAGGTACCTCCTGCTTAGTTAACGGGCTCTGGTAACGTCAGCTGGTGCCCGTTAGTTCCATTGGCTCTTATGCTGATT
This sequence comes from Dendrobates tinctorius, assembly GCF_039654945.1. Taxonomy (NCBI): domain Eukaryota; kingdom Metazoa; phylum Chordata; class Amphibia; order Anura; family Dendrobatidae; genus Dendrobates; species Dendrobates tinctorius. The sequence goes on along the minus strand of NW_027361705.1, from coordinate 12,802,022 downwards.
TCTGCTGCCTATACAGGTTCCAGACTCACCAGCTGGTTCTCTCAAGTTCCTGTGCCTACTGTTACTTCTGCGTATTTCCTCTGGGTTTGGGACATTCTGCGACCAGCCAATAGCAGAATAACCATAGACGGAGGTTTAGGAAGCAGTGGGAGCAGATGTACATGAACCAAAAGCAGAATATCAATATGCATAATTACTGAATAACAATAATATAATCAGCAGAAGAAGACTAAGCATGGTTTAAAGCGAGTGTATCCGTTAATCCACATAGTGCTCCTGGAAACTCCCTGCAAAGCAAGGTGAGCTGAACGCGGACACATGTCAGTCAAAGGGCATATTGACACCACCACCGGCAGTTTTAATTTAATAATGTAAAATCACTAACCCTAACCCTAACTATCCCTAACCCTTAACCCTTAACCCCTACCACTAACCCTAACCACTAACCCTAAACCTAAACCCTAACCTGTTGTGAGTTCATTTTCCCCTTCACCATTGAGGTCTGATGAACTCCCTCTTCTGGTGAAGAGGAAGGTAGTGAGGCTGATTACCAAGCACCTGGGCAGGATGATGATGACTGGGTGATGGGAATTACTGACTGGATATAAGGCAGCCGACACCCTTCTGCCTTGCTGGTGATCTCTCTGAGGGATTCTAGGAGACCAGTCTGATTCCTGCTCCTCAAAAGCTAAGTTTTCTGCTCTACTTTTTGCATTTGTGTTTTGGTTTTGTTTTGCATTGTTTTCCTTGATTTCTGCCATTCCCTGCTGGGGTGAGCAGAATTCCATTTTGCTCTGTCTACTGAAAATACCTGAGTACTGATATAGTCTTTTTGAAGCCTAGCCTCTTCAGGGTTTTTTCCCTATCAGCTGTTGGCTCTTGTTTTGATAGGATTTTGGCGGATTACAGACAGCAGCTTTTCTATCCTGTCCTATCTAGTTAGCTTGGGCCCCATCATTTGCTCAGCCTATCTTTCTCTCTGTGTGAGTGTTTTTTCATCTTGCTTCACCGTCATTATATGTTGGGGACTGCCTATTGCTTTGGGGTCTGCTCTGGGGCAGTTTAGATTTCCCTTTCTGTCTTTAGGCTATGTAGTTCTCCGGCTGTGTTCGAGGGGTCTAGGGCACCGTAGGAACCCCCCACGGCTACTGCTAGTTGTTGTTGATAGGTTCAGGGGTCTGCAATCCAATAGCTGCCAACTTCTCTGGTTTTCTGGACTTAGCTAGTATTTCTGTTTTTTCCTCCTACGGTGACTCATTCATAATCCTAACCCATAACCATAACCCTACTAACCCTAACCCCTAACCCTACTAACCATAACCATAACCCCTAACCCTAATAACCCTAGCCCCTAACCCTAACCCTACTAACCATAAGCATTACCCTAACTAACCCTAACCCTTACCCTACTAACCATAAACCCTAACCCTACCCCAACTAATCCTAACCCAAAGAAAAAACACCGCTGTTAAGAAGATGGCGACCAGTTTTCCTGCTACAGCTTTCGCTCTGTGGATTTTCTAGTGATTTTTTTGCTCCTCTGCCTCTGCAAACTCCTTCCCCATTATCCTGAGGTGTTTCCCCTCCATTTTATCCATTATATAGCACTGTAGTGGTCATTTTGTAATTCCGATTTTTTTCTCCCATTGACTTGCACTGATATCGGAAATCGGAAATTCCGATATCCGATATTTTCGGAAATCGGAATTCCGATACGATATTGGGCAATATCGCTCATCCCTACTGGCGAGCCTGTTGACCTCACAGGTCTCAGCGGTGTGCACACACGGTATACGGTCACAGGACTAGGCCCAAGACTCATGGTCAATGTCCGTCTAGACCTACCGTGCGTGCGGCGTCGCTACCGCTGACGCCAATAAGTGCTGCTGACTGCAGCGTGGCGACTGACTCAGCCGCCACACGACAATGCCAAAGAGGGGGCGCACTGTCGGACGCTAGTGCTGTAAGATGTGAACTGTGGCCTGTAGCGCACCACTGACTGACGCTGACTCTATGACTAAGTCCCTATCCACACACGTAATATCAGAGGGAGGGGATCTTAATGAGTCATTCGAAGGCACATGCATTCATCATCATTCACACAGATAGCAATTAGAGTCTATACTAGCGCATGGCCGAGCGGCCATGCGGGCCTTTTATAGCCGTGCGCTTCTGGGACCTTCCAGATCTCTGAGATGGACCAGTCAGATCAGGAGAAGGACCTGAGCATGTAACTCCCAATCTCCACTGGGAGATCGTCTCGTGAGCATGCCCAGTAGCGCAGCAAGAGGACTTAGCCTCTGGAGAGGCATGCTGCAGAGCAGGCTGCGCTACTATTGCTGGTCCAGAGGTGGCAGCAACAACCAGACCCAGAGAACTGGTCTGAGCAGGGCGTCTGGATTGCCGAGATTGCTGTGCAGGTCCCTGAGAGGTCGGAGGGGAATTGGAGACCAGTGGCTGCATGGCTCTGGATTCCTGCTGTGCAGCGTGCTGGTATCTTAACGTACACTGCAGGTAACTAAACGACGTGCTTCGCTTGTTACCCGCGTGTCGCTGTCCTTATCGCTGCTGAGATCTGCCTGTTTGGCAGCTCACCAGCATTCATGTAGTGACACACCAGTGATCCTGACAAGTTTATATCATTGTCGAGATCGCTGGTGAGTCGCTATGTGTGACGGGGCCCTTAACCTGTTGATGCAGAGGATGGCAAACCCTCCCATGTGCAGACACTAATAGCGCCATAGTAGTTGGAAATTTCCTCCAGACTCCAAATACGTCAAGTAGACTAGCTCCCTGGATTAACGTCCCATCACAGAATCTAGTGCCGATAACTTGTAATATATTTTCAAAAAGGGCAACCAGGCCCTTCTTGAAGAGCTCACTGCAGAGTTAATGGTTGAGGAGTTCCAAGCACAGACAAGAAATCTCTATGCTCGGATCTTTGAACTGTAGCAGCAAGTAAGGGTACCGTTACACCTAGCGATGCACCAGCGATCCCGACCAGCGATATGACGCGGTCAGGATCGCTGGTGCATCGCTAGGTGGTCGCTAGTGAGCTGCCACACAGGCAGATCTCACCAGCGACATCGCTGGGGACGGGGATCGCTACTTACCTGTCAGACGCAGCGATCCTGCGTCCTCCCGCCCGGCTCGATGTGTCGCTCGTCGGCGCCACAGGAAACGCCGCAGGAAGTGACCGACGAGGAATGCTCCAGGAGCTTCTCGCACGATCAGCGATAACCAGCGGGGGAGCCGGTCGGAGGTAAGTATCACATGCAGCGATATCGCTAGCAATATCGCTGCAACGTCACAAAATCGGTGACTTTACAGCGATATTGCTAGCGATATCGCAGTGTGTAACGGGGGCTTTAAGCGCTGGGAGTCACATCACCAAATGTGACAGCTCAGGAAATCAGCATCATTTTAACAGCAAGTAAATTGTGAAGTTTCTTCATCTTTGATAGCCATTAGAATGCATTAATAATGTGTGTGCATGGAAAACCCCCTGAATGTTGGACACAGCTTTTCTTCTTTTGTTGTTTAACTATTTGAACATGTCTCAGCTGGTCACACTATGTTTGATACAAAGCAAATTCAGCACATGAAGTATTACAACATACAGGCAGCCTCATCAATTGGATTAGTCTCCACTGCCAGACCGCTCTGACCAATATGCATCTCTCCTGATGAACCCGCAGTAGGGGGAAACGCGTTGAGAGTGTGCGGACTATATCTGAGGAATGATGTTATCATGGACCTTATGGATATCATTATGAAGGAGTATATATTCAGAGATAAGTACTGTTTTTGTTTTTTTTTCCCCATGAATGGGCTTATTGTTGTCAGAATCTGGTGATTTAACTCCTTAAGCCCCAAGGGTGGTTTGCACGTTAATGACCGGGCCATTTTTTACAATTCTGATCACTGTCCCTTTATGAGGTCATAACTCTGGAACGCTTCAACGGATCTAGGCGATTCTGAGATTGTTTTCTCGTGACATATTGTACTTCATGATAGTGGTAAAATTTCATTCATATAACTTGCGTTTAATTATGAAAAAAACAGAAATATGGAAAAAATTTTGAAAATATTGCAATTTTCCAACTTTGAATTTTTATGCCCTTAAAATAGAGAAATATGTGACACAAAGTAATTACTAAATAACATTTCCCATATGTCTACTTTACATCAGCATAATTTTGGAAACAAAATTTTTTTTTATTAGGAAGTTATAAGGGTTAAAAGTTGACCAGCGATTTCTCATTTTTACAACAAAATTTACAAAACCATTTTTTTTAGGGACCACCTCACATTCAAAGTCAGTTTGAGGGGTCTATATGGCAGAAAATACCCAAAAGTGACACCATTCTAAAAACTGCACCCCTCAAGCTACTCAAAACTACATTCAAGAAGATTATTAACCCTTCAGGTGTTTCACAGGAGCAGAAGCAACGTGGAAGGAAAAAATTCACATTTAACTTTTTAGTCACAAAAATGATATTTTAGCAACATTTTTTTATTTTCCTAAGGGTAACAGGAGAAATTGGACCCCAAAAGTTGTTGTCCAATTTGTCCTGAGTGCGCTGATACCCCATATGTGGAGGAGAAACACTGTTTGGGCACACAGCAGGGCTCGGAAGGGAAAGAGCGCCGTTTGATATTTTCAACCTAAAATTGGCTGAAATTGAAATCGGACGCCATGTTCCGTTTGGAGAGCCCATGATATGCCTAAACAGTGGAAACCCCCCAAAAGTGACCCCATTTTGGAAACTAGACCCCCTAAGGAACTCATCTAGATGTGTGGTGAGCACTTTGAACCCCCAAGGGCTTCACAGAAGTTTATAACGCCTGGGCGTAAAAATAAAAAATCATATTTTTTCCACAAACATGATCGTTTAGTCCCCAATTTGGTATTTTCCCAAGGGTATCAGGAGAAATTGGACCCCAAAAATTGTTTTCCAATTTGTCCTGAGTGCGCTGATTCCCCATATGTGGGGGAAAAACACTGTTTGGGCACACGGCAGGGCTCGGAAGGGAAAGAGGCGCCGTTTGACATTTTCAACCTAAGATTGGCTGAAATTGAAATCGGACGCCATGTTCCGTTTGGAGAGCCCATGATATGCCTAAACAGTGGAAACCCCCCACAAGTGACCCCATTTTGGAAACTATACCCCTCTAAGGAACTTATCTAGATGTGTTGTAAGCACTTTGAACCCCCCAAGTGTTTCGCTAAAGCTTAGAATGCCCGGGCGTGAAAAAAAAATATATTAATTTTTTTTTCCACAAAAATGATCTCTTAGTCCCCAATTTGTTATTTTCCCAAGAGTATCAGGAGAAATTAGACCCCAAAAGTTGTTGTCCAATTTGTCCTGAGTGCGCTAATACCCCATATGTGGGGGAGAAACACTGTTTGGGCACACGGCAGGGCTCGAAAGGGAAGTAATGACGTTTTGGAATGCAGACTTTGATGGAATGGTCTGCGGGCATCATGTTCCGTTTGCAGAGCCCCTGATGTACCTAAACAGTGGAAACCCCCCACAAGTGACCCCATTTTGGAAACTAGACCCCCTAAGGAACTTATCTAGATGTGTTGTAAGCACTTTGAACCCCCCAAGTGTTTCGCTAAAGTTTATAATGCCCGGGCGTGAAAATATAAAATCCTATTTTGTTTCCACATAAATTATTTTTAGTCCCCAATTTTTAATTTTCCCAAGAGTAACAGGAGAAATTGGACCCCCAAAGACGTTGTCCAATTTGACCTGAGTACGCTGGTACCCCACATGTGGGAAAAAACTGTTTAGGCACATGTCGGGGCTCGAAAGGGAAGTAGTGACGTTTTGGAATGCAGAATTTGATGGGTCTGCTGGTGTCATGTTCCGTTTGCAGAGCCCCTGATGTGCCTAAACAGGAAAAAAACCCACATGAGACATCATTTTGTATACTGGACCCCCAAAGAACAAATCTAGATGTGCCCCCAACTACACTAATGTAAATTAGTAGTGCATGGAGGTGTGGTACAATTTGAAGCAATCCTTCATACACAGGCCAGGTTTTTCGGGGCAGGTGTCGCACTGGTAAATGGTGTCCTTGCGTATTCCCTTTTTGTAACACACTCGGCACCTTTTTTGCGGCTTACCTTTTCTACCAGTTGACGGGACCACCCCCGGAAAATGCTGACCTGGTACGATACGAGCACCTTCAGTTCCAGAAGTACTGGGACCTGCTCCTTCCTGAGCGCCAAGCATCAGGGCCTTAACCACTACCTCCTGGAAATGAAGGTACGACGTATCGGTGGGGTGTGCACATTGTGACAGCAGGAATGCGTTGAGCATTGCCATTTGTACGATGTGCACGGCCAGCTTTTTGTACCACGCCCTTGCCTTTCTGAGAGCATTGTACGGTTGGAGGTATTGATCGGAGAGATCAACGCCCCCCATGTTTTTGTTGTACCCCACTACACAGGTCTGTTTTCTGACCTGTGTGGAGGTACCCCATACAGTGCAGAGGGTGCTGCCATCACCGTGTATGGTGGTCAAGAGATGGACATCCCTCTTGTCCTTGTACTTGACCACCAGCAGGTGGTCGCTACATTGGGCTCTGCTCTCACCTTTTCTGAGCATCTGCCCAAATAGCGTCTTCGGAAGGCCTCTCTGATTTTTGCGGACAGTACCGCAGGCTGCGGTACCTCACGCAGAGAGGGATTTGTAGAGTGGGATGCTGGTATAAAAGTTATCAGTGTAGAGGTGATAACCTTTATCCAGCAGTGGGTGAATCAAATCCCACACAATTTTCCCACTCACTCCCAGGACAGGGGGACACTCAGGGGGTTCAGTCCTGGTGTCCTTTCCTTCGTAGACTCTAAACCTGTGAGTGTACCCTGAGGTACTCTCACAAAGTTTGTAGAGTTTGATTCCATACCTGGCCCTCTTACTGGGCATGTATTGACGGAATCCGAGCCTTACCTTGAAATGGACCAAGGACTCATCCACGCTGATGTTCCTTTGAGGCACGTACACTTCAGCAAACTTTTTGTTGAAGTGTTCGATGACCGGCCGAACTTTGAACAGACGGTCAAAGTTGGGGTCATCTTGTGCGGGACAAAGTGCATTATCGGTATAATGCAGAAACTTGTGGATGGCCTCAAAACGCGTCCGGACCATGACCATTCGGAACACTGGAGTGTTGTATAAAATATCAACACTCCAATATTGCCGAATTTCCGGCTTCTTCAGTATCCCCATGTGGAGGACCAGGCCCCAAAACTGCCTCATTTCAACTGCGTCCACAGGAGACCAGTTGGAATATGTTGAAATCGGGTTTTCCGCCAAAAATTGACGAGCGTACAAATTAGTTTGCTCCACCATGAGGTTAACAAAATCCTCAGAGAAAAAGACTTTGAAAAAGTCTATTTCTGTGAGGCCGGTGGTGTCAAACTTGATTCCTGATTCTGCCACAAAATCAGGAATCAGTGGCTCGTAATTTTTTGGGGGCGAAGTCCATACAGGGTCTGCTGAATCAGCTTCGGGCATGGTGGGCGCTGCCTCATCTTCTGTCCTGGAGCGTCTGTGTGGCGGTTCCGCAGGACCAGAGGAGGAAGATGAGGAGGGGGAAGAGGAAGAGGATGAAGAATCCGAAAAATAAAGAAAAGTCGGATCGTCATCCTCGCTATCAGTGTCGGAGGCAAGGTGAGAATATGCCTCCTCCATTGAATAGCGCTGTTGGGACGAACGAGATGGGTGGCACATTTTTTGTGAAAGTGGTGCTTGGGTGTACTTTATTTACAACTATGTGTAGGTGTGGGGGAGCTAGTGATTGGTGCACACTATCCTGTAAAGAAAAAGCTAAAAGAAGAAAGGAAATGGGGAGAAAAATACCTGTGAAAAGAAAAGTCTAAAACAGCAGGCCCTAGCTCTGATAAGTGAACGGTGTCACTTATCAAAGTTCAGTGGCGGCTGCTGGGTGTGCGTACAGGTGTGGTGCAAGGGGGGGTGAAAAAAAGGAAATCAGCAGGCACAAGCTCTGATAAGTGAACTATGTCACTTATCACAGTTTGGCGGCTGTGCCATGCAAATAAGGAGTTGGCGCTAAGGGGGCTGCTAAATGTGCGCACAGAGGCGGCGCAAAGGGGGATGGAGGGGGTAAAAAGTGGGGGAAGGGGGGATGAAGAGAGATCGGACAGGGATCAGGGATTAGCACTTACACTTGTAGTTAGGTGGCGCAAAGAGGGGGTGAAAAAAAAGGAAATCAGCAGGCACAAGCTATGATAAGTGAACTATATCACTTATCACAGTTTGGCGGCTGTGGGATGCGAATACGGAGTGGCGCAAAGGGGGCTGCTAAATGTGGGCACAGAGGCGACGCAAAGGGGGATTGAGGGGGTAAAAAGAGGGGGAAGGGGGAAGGGTGGGGATGAAGAGGGATCGGACAGGGATTAGCACTTACGCTTGTAGTCAGGTGGCGCAAAGAGGAGGTGAAAAAAAAAAGGAAATCAGCAAGCACAAGCTATGATAAGTGAACTATGTCAACATATCAAAGTTTGGCGGCTGTAGGATGCGAATACGGAGCTGGCGCAAAGGTGGCTTAGAGACAAAAAGCAAGCACGAGTGTTGATTGGTGAACTACGTCACCAATCAACGCTCGGCGGCTGCTAAATGGGGGTGGAGGGGGGTAAAAAGAGGGGGTGGGGGAAGGGGGATTGGGGGGATGAAGCTAGATTGGGGGGATGAAGCTAGATTTGGGGGTGAAGCTAGATTGGGCAGGGATCAGGCAATACTTACAGTTGTAGGGTTTTCTTTCTTCTTTCTTTAGCAGGTATTGTGATGCTACAAGCTGCTGTGGCACCACAATACCCAGCACACCAGGAGATCCAGACGTATGACTGCTCTCTAGGGAATCCTCAGCTAGTGTGAGGACCCCCTGCAGAGCTGTCATACAGGTCACAGGCAGGTCAGGGGCAGGTCACAGAGCGGTCACATCGCTACTGTGACCTGCCATTGGTGGGATCGAATGATAATATCGATCCACCAATCCCTGCACTGCCTGGTGACCATGGCAACCACCTAGGATCGGAGCTCACAGCTCCGATTCAAAGGCAGGTCATGCCCAGGTCACCAGGAGGGCACAGAGCGGTCACAGAGTGACAGCTGCTGTGCCCTGTGGTTGGCGCGATCGGCTATCTACTCGATCGTGCCAACCAGCTCCTGCAGACCCTACTGGGCCTGTATCAGGTCCCTGCCTAGGATCGGTGCTAACACAGCACCGATCCGGACCGATACTGGCAGGGCTATAGCGCCGCTTTGCCCTGCGATTGGCGCGATCGATGCGATCGGCGATCGCGCCAATCCGGGGGGGTTTTGCCGGTGCCTGGCATTGCCAGGCATCGGATCCAGGATCGAGTACATCGGTACTCGATCCCAGCCTAGAACATCATTGTTTCAGCCGCGCCGATTGGCTGAAACAATGAGAAGCGCTGTGATTGGCTGTTTCGATTTCAACAGCCAATCACAGTGATCGGGAGGAAGGGAGGGCGGCGACAGACCCCTGGATGCCAAGGCCATCTACCATAAGGTTGGATGGCGTCGGAATTTTAATGCGATCATCGCGACTGAAGTCGCGATGTCGCATTAAATGCCATGACGTACTATCCCGTCCCTGGGAATTAAGTCCCAGGGCACATGGACGGGATAGTACGTCCCATGGCAGAAAGGGGTTAAACTAGGGGTACGATATATATCTGATATCTGGAGTGGCTGTAGCACCCCTACTAATTTACACTGAGACTTGAAAATCTGGTACATTCAGTGGTGTCTTTGTTTGCTTTCATGATTTCTGACAATTTGTTATCAGATTAGCCATTCCTGTTTACCTACCATTGATTCATCATTGTGTCTAATAGGCAGTTTTTTACCTGGGTACTTGATGTGACAATTTTTATATATACTTCATATACATAACTTAGTGGTTTTGGGAAAGGGCATAATTTGCTACAAATTTATATGTAACTGGTTCTACTGTGTGAGTGTTATGCATCTATTCAGAATGTCTGGACTTTCTACCTTTCCTCACATGCATATATGATTGTATAAATCTACTTTACTGCATTCATGAAGATATTCTAAGCAAATGGATACAGGCCATCTGGCCCTCTGTTTCTAATCTGTCGTCTTATAGGATGATATAGGAGATTAGGGATAGCCATCGCACGAGCAGGGGCGCCATTCTCGTATTTCTTAGGGTGCCAACCTCCGCACCTAGGTAGGTGTTCAGATAGTCATTTTGTATAGGGCCAGGTCACTTTTCTTCACATCGGCTGAGTGAAATTGTTATCGGATGGTAGCACGTATTATCAATTTTTATACATCTTCTTTACGTCCATTTCCCCTTTTTTTCAGTTTTTTGAGGTTTTTGGGCTATAATAGTATTGTGCAGTTTTTAACTGCTATGAATCAGGTTTTTCTGACCACATGATTGGATTGGCAGATTCAGCTGGTTAGATTTGATTTGACTGCTATACCTTATCTCTTTCCAGCAATACAATAGCCCGTTTTTTTTACTAGGCTTTATAATAGGGGACATCTGTGCAATTTTATATTGTTATTTTTCTACTTAATAAAAGTTATATTTTAATAGGGTTTTTTCACTTAGTCGGTTATAGGTAACCCTTGTTCACATTATACCTGTTAGTTGAGTTCCAAGCACAGACAAGAAATCTCTATGCTCTGTGCTTTGAACTGTAGCAGCAAGAAAAGAGCTGGAAGTCACATCACCAAATGTGACAGCTCAGGAAGTCAGCATCATTTTAACAGCAAATAAATTGTGAAGTTTCTTCATGTTTGATAGCCATTAGAATTCATTAATAATGTGTGTGCATGTAAAACCCCCTGAATGTTGGACACAGCTTTTCTTCTTTTGTTGTTTAACCCCTTCACTACCAAGGGTGGTTTGCACGTTAACTCCCGGGCCAATTTTTACAATTCTGACCACTGTCCCTTTATGAGGTAATAACTCTGAAACGCTTCCATGGATCCCGGTGATTCTGACATTGTTTTCTCGTGACATATTGTACTTCATGTTAGTGGTAAAATTTCATCCATATAACTTGCGTTTATTTGTGAAAAAAATGGAAATTTGGCGAAAATTTTGAAAATTCCGCAATTTTCCAACTTTGAATTTTTATGCCCTTAAATCACAGAGATATGGCACACAAAAAAATTAATAAGTAACATTTGCCACATGTTTACTTTACATCAGCACAATTTTGGAACCAAAATTTTTATTTGTTAGTAAGATATAAGGGTTAAAAGTTGACCAGCGATTTCTCATTTTTGCAACACCATTTTATTTTTACGGAGCACATCACATTTGAAGTCACTTTGAAGGGTCTATATGACAGAAAATACCCAAAAGTGACACCATTCTAAAAACTGCACCCCTTAAGGTGCTCAAAACCACATTCAAGGAGTTTATTAACCCTTCAGGTGCGTCACAGGAATTTTTTGAATATTTTAAAAAAATTAACATTTAACTTTTTTTCACAAAAAAAGTACTTCAGGTTCAATTTTTTTTATTTTACCAAGGGTAACAGGAGAAATTGGACTGCAAAAATTATTGTGCAATTTGTCCTGAGCACACTGATACCTGATATGTGGGGGGGAACCACTGTTTCGGCGCATGGAATGCTCAGAAGAGGAGCGCCGAATTTTACAATGCAAAATTGGCTGGAATTCTGATTGGACGCCATGTCGCGTTTGGAGAGCCCCTGATGTACCTAAACAGTGGAAACCCCCCACAAGTGACCCCATTTTTTAAACTAGACCACCTAAGGAACTTATCTAGATATGTGGTGAGAACTTTGAACCCACAAGGGCTTCACAGAAGTTTATAATGTACAGCGGTACAATTAAAAAATCATATTTTTTTCCACAAAATGATCTTTTCACCCCCAATTTTTATTTTTCCAAGGGTAACAGGACCCTAAAAGTTATTGTGCAATTTGTCTTGAGTACGCTGATACCCCATATGTGGGTGTAAATGACTATTTGGGCACATGGCAGAGCTCGGAAGGGAAGCAGCGCCATTTGACTTTTTTGGCTGGAATTGAGATCGGACACCATGTCGCGTTTGGAAAGCCCCTGATGTACCAAAACAGTGGAAACCCCCCACAAATGACACCATTTTGGAAACTAGACCCCCCAAGGAACTTATCTAGATGTGTGGTGAGCACTTTGAACCCCCAAGTGCTTCACAGAAGTTTATAACGCTCGGGTGTGAAAATAAAAAAATATCTTTTTTCCGCAAAAATGATATTTTTGCCCCCAAATTTTTATTTTCCTAAGGGCAACAGGAGAAATAGGACCCCAAAAGTTGTTTTGCAAATTGTCCTGAGTAGGCTGATACCCCATATGAGGGGGTAAAACACTGTTTGTGTGCATGGCAGAGCTTGGAAGGGAAGGAGCACCATTTGACTTTTTCAATGCAGAATTGGCTGGAATTGAGATCAGACGCCATGTTGCGTTTGGAGAGCACCTGATATGCGCAAATAGTGGAAACCCCCAATTCTAACTACAACCCTAGCCCTAACCCTAACCCTAATGGGAAAATGGAAATAAATACATTTTTTAAATTTTATTATTTTTCCCTAACTAAGGGGGTGATAATGGGGGGTTTGATTTACTTTTTATGGCGGTTTTTATGTTTGGCGGCTGTCGCACGCTAAAAGACGCTTTTTATTGTAAAAATAGTTTTTGCATCACCACATATTGAGAGCTATAATTTTTCCATATTTTGACCCACCGAGTCATGTGAGGTCTTATTTTTTGCGGGACGAGTTGACGCTTTTATTGGTATCATGTTCGGGCATGTGACATTTTTTGATCGCTTTTTATTTCGTTTTTTGGGACGCAGAATTTACAAAAACCAGCGTTTCATGAATTTCTTTTGGGTGGTGCGTTTACGCCGTTCTGGGTGCGGTAAAATTTATAAGGCGGTTTTATTCTTCGGGTCAGTACGGTTACAGCGATACCTCATTTAGGTAGTTTTTTTATGTTTTGGCGCTTTTATGCAATGAAAACAATTTTATATAAAAATTAATTATTTTTGCATCGCTTTATTCTGCGAGCTATAACTTTTTTATTTTTTTGCTGATGATGCTGTGTAGCAGCTCGTTTTTTGCGAGCCAAGATGACGTTTTCAGCGGTACCATGGATATTTATATGCATCTTTTTGATCGCGCGTTATTGCACTTTTTGTTCGGCGGTATGATAAATCATTATTTTTTGCTTAGTTTTTTATTTTTATTTTTTTAAGGGGTTCGCTTAAGGGGTTAACTATTGGGACAGTTTTATAGGGCGGGTCGTTACGGACGTGGCAATACCAAATATGTGTACTTTTATTGTTTTTTTTTTATTTCCAAAAAATGAATTTATTGGGGAATATTTTTTTTTTTTTAATTTATTTAGCGATTTTTTTTAAAATTATTTTTACACTTTTTTTAAATTTTTTTTTTACTTTATTACAATGTCCCAGGGGGGACATAACTGTCCTGTGACAGATCGCTGATCTGTCACATCACAGATCACTGTGACAGATCAGCAATCTGTCACAGGCACTGCACAGGCTTCCTCATGCCTGCTCTTTGCAGGCACTGAGAAAGCCAGCTTCCTGCAGGCCCCCCGGAGGTCCCCGTCGCCATATTGGATCTGGGGACCTGCAGGAAAGGAGCCCCCCGCAGCAGCGCTGCACATTGCGCTGCCGTGGGGGGCTCAGGGAAGCACGGAGGGAGCCCCCTCCCTGCCGATGCTTCCCTTTAACCCCCGGTACACCGCGATCGTGTTTGATCGCGGTGTACAAGGGGTTAACGTGTCGGGGGCGGTCCGTGACCACCCCTGACACATTGTGCCGGGTGTCAGCTATGATAATTAGCTGACACTCGGCCGCGATCAGCGGCGCTCACCACGTGGGCGCCGCTGATCGCGGTGACGTAATATTCCGTCCATGGTAATTAGGTCCAGGGTCACATGGACGGAATATTACGTCAATTGTAGGTAAGGGGTTAACTATTTGAACACGTCTCAGCTGATCACACTATGTTTGATACAAAGCAAATTCAGCACATGAAGTATTACAACATGGTTGGATATCAAAAAGAGCTGAAATTGAACACATTTAAGTTAGCAGGAACAAAAGTGATGAGCAACTTGAGTATACTGTATTTTGTAGATGTTTTGTTAGATTACAAGTTAACTCTTCAGTTAGTGTCCAAAAATAACACTTTATGCTTGCTCTGACTGCACTGAGGACCGGTCAGAAGGATTTTAGATGGTTAAGTAAAGACATGGCTAAAATGGGGCTTTAATGCAGATTAAATTGATATCTTTTTTGAAAAAAATCTGTGTTTTCATTCTTCAGTAGTCACCTATTGAATTTATGTGTTTTCGAGGCACAAGTGCAGCAGGGCTGGATACTGCCTTTGGTCTTCTCCTGCCCATCTGGATATTTGCCAGCCCCTCAGCCTGCCTCTAGCTTTTGACTGACACGTTACTGGTTTTCAGTGACCTGCCTCACCAGGCCAAAATCTCATGCAAGTGGAGTGCCCTGCTGGGCCAGGGGTTACTCGGTACTGGGCCAGTCAGTAAGGCTCTTTTAAAGGGGAAGTGTGTCATGTTGGTGATAGTGACCCGGTCCGTGGCCCTGGGTGTCCAATGAAGATGGAAGTTCAATGAGGGGAAAGATGGTAGGATAATCATAGGGAAAGGGGAATCGTGACACCACCTGTGGTATTCGGCAAGGGTAGCCGACGCTGCAATGCAGATCCACTGGGACGGTGATAGGGCAGCAGAGATGGTGAAGCTCTCCACAGGCAGAGCTGTGTCCTAGGGCAGTTGAGCCGGTGATGGTGATGGTGAAAGCAGTGTATGGCAGGCGAGATGTAAATGACACAAAGGACACAGTTGGATGCAGTTTCAGGGTCTTTACTCACAGTTCCTGCATGCGGTAGCCCACTTGGTACTGTGTCCTCCGGGTAAGGGGTCCAGCCAACTCCCAGGTAGATCCGGAACCCCTTTTCAGGACTCCTCTTTGTGTTCATCTTCCTAGGCCACGTCGACTCTCTGCGCTGATCTCTCCTCCTCTTTCCTGCCCTGCGCCTTTGCAAACAGTGTCCCCAAGCCAGCAGCCACAAATTTCACCAGGCGACGTAGGTCAGGATCCTCTATAGCTACCTTTGCCAGGAATGAATGCGGTTGCGACTGAGGCACTTAAAGTTACTTCAGCCTCCGGCTTACTAGCTAAGCCTCGTTCATTGTTCTCCACTAGGCTTAGGGGCCGGCTCCCTTATTATGGCCTGGTCCTGCCTTTTCTGGATACGGGCCCCACTTGTGGCTTATTGCACTACCCGTGCCCCTAGGACCCCTCCTATTCTCCTGAGAGCTTATTTTCTTCTAGTTGTTTCTCCCTCTGACTCTTACTCTCCCCACATCCGTCCTGCTCATCCGCTGTCCTGCCACCGACTCACTCTTTCTAGAGCAAACTATTTACCTCAGGACTAGCTCCTCCCACTAACTGTCACCTCTTTTTCACTGATTGGATCACATACCTCACACCACCTCCTAAACTCATCCCCCTCTACCTACCTTTCCCGGCCAGCCTGGTGAGTGTTGGGTGCAAGTGTTCGGAGTCCTGGGTGGTGCTCCCTTCCTACCTGAGGGTGGGATACCACACCTCTGGATGAGATGCAGTACCTCTGTGGCAACTGGACCCTCAGGGGTGCCACACAAGAACCATCACTGCCATTGTGGCGCATACGCAGAACAATTTCTTTGCCTAATTATGTGAAAGTTATCTCGACTCATGTGAAAGGTCCTGCATGTATGCACCTTCCGGGCAGTGACGGCACCTGGCAAATTCTCATGCCCTTCTGCACCTTCCCATCACTGGCATATAAATTCAATGGGTGACTACAGAAAAAAGAGAAAACAGATTTAATAAAAGTATCTATTTAATTTGCATTCAAGTGCCATTATAACTGGGTCTTCGCTTTACATTGCAAAATCGCCCTGACAGGTCCTCTTTAAATACTGTATGATATTGTTTTAATGTCATAGTGTAAGCCATTAACATATGAATATTTGACAAGTGCAGATCGCTCAAATTGATTATGCATGCATTATGCACCTGAGATTAGTCAGACTTTAGAGACTGCTGTCAGTCATGTACTCCAAAGATCTAATATACATAATTTGAAACACTATATTTTTCAAGATAAAGATACCAGGTTATTTTTGAACGTGTTCAATAAAATCACAACATTGTGTGGTGGAGAGTGACATGATCTCACTGTTCTTTCTAATCTTGATGGTTAAACCTCCTTTAGATGTAGAGGATTCCACCTCTATGCATTGTTGCAGGCCTACAGTTGATGTAAAACTATGACTAGAAAAATCTCTCTATTGTCTCTTCATATACATGCACACTGTAAATGAAAAGGGTTACCGGGGGCGTAAACGAGCGGTTTATACGGTGAGACATGCCTTCCATTAGCTTCCATGGCACTCATCCTGAAAGAATGATATATAGGCAGATGAATAGCCAGTGATTCAGTCACCGACTACCTAAAGGTCTCTGGATGTCAGGGACCCGATTTCTGGGCAGCGGTAGTGTCATGACACGCTCCATGAAGCAGGGGAAAGATGAAGAAGTTGTTGCTGAAGAAATCCAAGATGGAACCCGCACTGCCGTTGGCGGAGACCGAGATGTGAGAGGAGATGTGGCAGCACGGCTAGAGCAGTTTGCCCAAAGACCTCCTTCCTCCAATAATCCACTCAAGAGGTCAGCATCTGCTACACATAGGATGAGGGGAAGATCTAGTGAAGGACCTGCTTCATGGCATTATCCATAGAGGATGAGGCAGACCTGAAAGCCCTGAGCTAGAGTTTACCACAAAAAGGCATAATAGTGATACTGCAGCTGCTAAAGGGTAAAGGTGTATCCTTGAAGACATCTCCCATGACTCCCTATCCCCGCAAGATGTCCTTAATGCAGTTAATAAATACAACTTTACTTTCAATGCTCTAACGGGACAAGTAGGCCATATACAGGAATCTATTTCTATAATATGCCATAATGTGCAGAAAGGGGTGGAAAGCACAGCAGCAGTGGAAAGCAGAATTAGCAAGTGAAATGGAAAACCCTCTTCTGCCAGTCCGCAGAGATATACAGAGTCACATACAAGTAGTCGCAGCTCTGATTGCCAAGGTTGATGACCTTGAAAACTGTCAGAGACTCAGTATTATCAGACTGGTAGGGGTTCCTGAAAAGGCTGAAGGGAACAACACAGATTTTTTAAAAAATAGTTACTGGACAGTTGGTAAAGATATCCTCACTCCTTTGTTTACTGTGGAGAGAGCTCACAGGGCCCCCACAAGACCGGGCCCAGTGGGCAGACTTCCTAGGCCTATTCAAATGAAAATGCTGCACTATAAGAACCAAAATATCATATTAAGGAAAACAAGTTGGGGGAACAGAAAACCTACTCTTTCGAAGACTTTTCAGTGGAAGTCCAGCACAAAGGTCGAAGTTTATAGACATAAAGAGGAGAGGACACTGGGCCTGCAATACTCGATGATCTACCTCACCAAGCTGAGGGTGGTCACCATTGGCACTGCAACATTTTTTGAATCCTCAAAAGAAGCTGGACAGTCATGAGCAACAAATCCAGCAGGAGGCTCGAAGGGCCCTAGACAGCCCTAATGCATGTTGATACCTGTCATGCTCGCCATGTCTGTCATGTCCACCATATCTGTTTTGCCTCATGACCCCTGGAGCGGTGTGCACGCGCATCTGATGTCTGCTATCCTGCATGTTCCCTAGAGCAGTGTGCACTCTCACCTCATGACTGTTGAGCTGCGGGATGCCTGCGTTTCTGCTCTGCCTTCTGTGATCGTCTCGTCATGTCTAGAACCCCTGATCATGTGTCCTTCCTATGTTCCAGCAGGGGCTGGTTCTGCATTCATCTCTGCATGTCTGGAACTCTGATCATGTGACCTGCCTAGGTTTCAGCACTGGTTCTGCAATCATCCCTGCATGTCTGGAATCCTGATTATGTGACTGCTCCCTGTGATCCTGGAGGATCTGAACTGGAAGTTCTTCCCTGGTCCTGACCCAGAAGTGGAGGTGCTATGCTCTATATCAGACCACCCCTTCCTATGCTCAGGGTCTGAGTATTGTGTTGCTTCCCTGCATGGCTGTTTGTCTGCTGGGTCGCTCCCTTTATTCTGTGCCCGTGCACTCTGCCCTGTCGTGCGTCTCTGCACACGCTCCGTGCTCGTACTCTGCCCCTTGTCTCGTGCCATGTCTTGTGTTGTCTCTCGTGCCATGTTTGACTTTGCCTTGCTTTGCCTTGTAGTCCTTCCTTGCTCTGCCTTGTGTTCCTCCCTATGGTCTCTGCCTTTGCTTGCTCTGCCTCTCTCTCTCCTATGGTGCTCTGTAGTGCTCCCTGGCACACGCACCATTCCTCCTCTTACTTTTTGTGCTCTTTTCCATATCTAGTCCCAAGGCTCTGCCTTGGCCCGGCTCTGGGCTCCGGCCTACGCTCCTCTGCTAGCTCTGTTCTTGCTCTGTTCTTGTTCCGTGTTTCTGCCTATGCTTCCATTCCTGGTTCCTTTCTCTGCCTGGTTTCTTGTCTTGTCTTCCCTTGCTGCTTCGTGTGCTCTTTGCATGCGCCTGGCCTTCCTAGCCTCCTGTTTGTGCCTCAGCTGTGCCCGCCCTAGCCGTGCCCACCTGCTTGTGCCTCAGCCGTGCTCGTCGGTCAGTGACAGCTGTGTCGCCTGTCATGCCTCAGTCGGGTTCGCTGGAGTCTTGCCCGTCTGTCAGTGCCGCAGCCCGATCAGCTAGCCAGTGCCCCAGCCGTGCTCTCTGTGCTTCCTTGCACTTCACGCTGTTTCCTCACTGTGCTTTCCGTGCTCTCTAAAGCACACGCAGGCCCTTGCCTGCCCATGGCATACCTCCCCGTGCTTCTATAATAGTATGCGCAGGTTTTGCCATGTATCCTGTCGTGCCCTCTTGCACGCACAGGTCCGAACCCTGTTCTCATACTCTGTCTCTGGCGTGGCTCCTAGCATGCACCCTGCCTTGAACCCTGACCCTGGCGTGTCTCTTTGCGCGCACAGGACTCTGCTTTGTTACCTTGTGCCTTGGCGTGTCTCTATACACGCACTCTGTCTTGTGCCTTGTGCTTTGGCGTGTCTCTTCACACGCACCCTGTCTCGTTTTGTGAACCCCGGTGTGTCCCCTACACACGCACCTTGCCTTGCTCCTAGCCTTGGACCTTGGCGTGTTCCCTAACACGCACCATGCCTGGATATCTGTCGTGCCTCCTTGCCTGAACCCTGGTTTGCCTGCCGGATGCCCGGAACCTGCCGATCGCTGCCAGAGATCGTAAGCTGGATGACTGCGGCCTGATGTCCGGAGCTGATGTCCACAGCCTGATGCCTTGATCATGTCGATCGTTGCCAGCGGTCCGGAGTCCGATGCTATTGTGCCTTTACCTGTACCTAGGCATGCCACCTGGCACGTACTATGCTATGGACCTTGGCGTGCCCACGCGCGCATCTTGCACGTTTAGCTTGTTTTCACGTTTGCATTGAATGTGATCCTGAAGATCTTAATGAAGATACCTTGCACTCATCTCTTGTCTTGTCTTGTTTCCTGCTTGTCCCTGTTCGTCAGACACTCCCATATTGTCCCCCTGAGCCGGCCGTCTGGTCCCAGCAGTCGTGGTGGCTCACCGCCTTGGTCTTGCCCCTGACACTCCCTGTATAGGGGGTGGTACCTCAAGTTCAGATCGCCCTCGGTGGGTGGGTGCCACGACCCAGAGGGTCCACTCAAAAAATGGGCTCAGCAGAAGCTGACGCTCGTCACAATACCAAAAGTCCCTTTTATCACTACTTGCTATTAATTCCAACATGTTCTCTCTGTTGCTGGGCTGTGGCCTCATTTCATGCTAATACGTGACATTAGTACTAATTGGGCTTGAATTTCCGGTCCAAACCTCTATGTTCTTTTTTACTTTAATTTCTACACTAGTATGGCAGGTTCTCTGACATGACAATAAGAGAATGATATATCGTTTGTTGTTTTTCTTTACAGGTGCATGCACCTAATGGTCAGAGGTTTGTTTAAGCACCATCCCTTACTAGTAACAGCAGGGTTACAACATAAATGGAAGGGGGTTTGCTGGTTCACAGTTAGGGAAAAAGGAGGAGGGTTTTGGAATGCTTCTGTGCCAACAATTGGATACTTTTAGGAGATGGAAGAATCGTTAACTCACAAGGATCATCTTCTTGCATGGGCGTTCTTTAAGATGGGTACTATGATTGATTTTATTCCTTTGTTATATTCGTGAGTTTAGCATCAAAAATAAAGATTGGCAATCCTTGAATACAGAAAAAGATTCAACCCCACAATTATAGAGTTACAGGAGACGCATCTAACAAAAGACACCATATATCAGATACATAGATCTTGGATGTAGTATACCTTAAATTTCCTTCAGTGCGCAAGTGCTAGAAAAGGTCAAAGAGCCCCGACACCTGCACACTGCAGTACTATGCTCTGCCCTCAAAAGGGCAGAGAAGTATGCCTGTGCATGAGCGCGATGTCGGGGAGCCTGTGTGGATGATGCAGCAACGCATCATCCACAAGAAGCAAGCAGGAAGGCGGCGATCATAAAAAGATGGGAGGCGCCGGACCAAGACCATCAACACCCATTGGATCGAACTGCCTCACAGGTGAATATAATAAAACTTGTTTTCCAGTTCTTCCAGGTCGGGTTGGAGCCTTATATACAGCATTATATAATGCTGTATATCATCCCTGAAAGGTGATTGCCGCATATTATATCTGCCAAAACTGGTGACAGGTGCACTTTAAAGGTTTTTTCTTGAGCCTCATCAACCTATCAATTTCTATCAAAGATTGCTCTAGCATTGTGTAATTCTCAAATGATAGAACTAATTTCTAAAGTTGAATATCTTCCTAGATCTAGAGTTGAATAAGAAAGTAGAGTTCAGGAAACCAAAACATTGTTTACCCTTGATAATAACACTGCAAATCTCTGGAAAGAGGCCCAATAACAAGTGAGATTATTTCAAACAGAGCAAGCCGATAACAAAAGAATATTTTTGTAACAGCAGTTTTATGAGGAGGGTAAATCGAATGGGTGCTTACTAGCAGAGTCGGACTGGCCCACCGGAGAACCGGAGGATTCTCCGGTGGGCCCAGGCATTGACATTTGCTGGCATTATATTCTACAAGGGGGGCTGAATTATATGAGGGGGCTACACCAACCCCTGCTATATCATGCAGATATGTCTTCGCAATCTCCCCAGGGAAAGAGCAATATGCAATGCTTTACATGAGCTTTAAACCCCTTTGGGTCACTCACCTCCTGCCCTCTGGGCTGAACCTAAATGCCCTACCTGTTAGGAACGGTGGACCGCACAAAATAAAAATAATAATAAAGTGCGTTCGCCGCTCGGGGTCCACCGTGCAGTAGGTGTTACAACCGCTGCTGAGTAATGGCAGACGAGCAATATGGAGATATAATGCGCACGGGTTCAACTTCACCCGAAGTGCGCAGAGTGGGCTCTGTTCACACACAGAGGCGTCGCAACAAAAACATACAAAAGGCTGAGCCTGTTAGAGTCACAGGCCTCAGATAAATGCACACACGGCATAAGGTCACAGGAGCAGGAACCAAGACAGAGGGGCTGCGTCCGTCTAGACCTACCATGTGTGCGGCGTCGCTACTGCGAATGCCAAGAAGGACTGCAACTGCAGCGCGGCGCAGGACACTGCCGCTGGACGACACAGCTACAAAGCAGGCGCTATGTCGGATGCTAGCGCAGAGGTGCAGTGTGCATAGTGGCCTAAGGCTTGCCACAGACTGGAGCAGACTACTGAACTAATTCCCTAACCACATGCGTAATATCAGAGGGAAGGGGTTGTATAATAAGTCAGTCACCAGAATCATACATCCGTCACAATTCACATACAGCAGTATAGTCTATACTAGCGCATGACAGAACAGCCATGCACGCTTTTTATAGCAGCCGGGACCTTCCGGAAACTTCCAGATCTCCGAGATGGACCAGTGAGATTTGGAGCAGGACCTGAGCACATGACTCCCGATCTCCAATGGAAAACCGTCTCATGAGCATGCTCAGTAGGAGAACAGAGGGACTTAGCCCCTGGAGAGATTTGCTGCAAGGCAATCTCCTCTGCGGTAGATAAAGAGCAAGAGACTACAGAATGTAAGGGTCTGGATTCCTGCAGAGCAGACAAAGGAACCTGACTCCTAACACTGCCCTTGCCTCTGGGAGCTAAAAACTATAAAATTTAAGATGAGTTGTAACTCTTTAATGGATGGCTCTAGAGAGGCTGTTTTGGCATCATTGGATCTGATAGGACCCCTGCTACACATAAAGATGAAACACAGCTGTGCCATCTGATTTCTACTGGCTGTTCTCTATATCTCCATACCCCTGGGTGCTAGAATGGGTCGAGACCCAGGTGGGCGTTCATCATGTTCTGGGGTTCTTGGAATTATACACAGTGTATGACTAGGATGTAAAGTATCTCCATAACACCTTATGGAATCAAAGCTGACTCAAAAAAGCAGTTTAGACCACATGGCATTCGCATAGCATAGCAAGCATACTTAACCCTAATCCTGACCCTAACCCTGACCCTAATCCTTAACAAAACCATACTTAACCCTAACCCTGACCCTAACCCTAACCCTGACCCTAACCCTAACCCTAACCCTGACCCTAACCCTAACCCTAACCCTAACCCTGACCCTAACCCTTAACAAAACCATACTTAACCCTAATCCTGACCCTAACCCTGACCCTAACCCTTAACCAAACCATACTAAACCCTAACCCTGACCCAAAACCCAACCCTAACCCTGACCCTGACCCTAACCCTAACCCTAAACCCCCTTAACTAACCCTAACTCTAACTCAAACCCCTAAATTCCATGGTTAAAAAAAAAAACGCATATGCAAAAAAACGCTTACATGAGCATGCCAGTGCGCACATATGCGCATCCATAGGCTATAATGGCCATTTTTAGCGCAAAACGTGCGCATATGTGCGCATGCGCTTTTTTGCAGGGCCAAAAAATGCAACATGATGCGTCTGGAAAATCCAATCGCACACCCCAAAAAAACGCAGCGCATGAAAATCGCATACATGCGCTTACAAGCGCGCAGGTATGCGCACCCATGTTAAATATAGGGGAAAAAACGCATGCGCAGGTTAGCGTTTTTTTCCAGCGCTAAAAAACGCAAATGTGAAACCAGCCTAAGGGGGTCATGAAGGGGGGTTTGATTTACTATTTTTTTTTTTTATTTTGATCACTGTGATAGGGTAGGGAAGAAGAAGCTGGCGGCCCGAGGGATGTCAGGGGGGTCTGCAGGGATAACGGAGATATCAGGGGGGTTATCGGGGGACTGGGGGGGCCCTATTTCTCTCTCATCTGATGTGCGATCACATCAGGGGATAGAGAAACTAAATGCAAAATCAGACATTTTTTTGTGGTCGCCGTTATACCGTTAATAACGGCGATCGCAACACCGAGGTCGGTAAAAACCGACCCAAATCATGTTCTCTGGGGTCTAGGCTACCCCCGGCAACTGAGACCCCAGAGAAATTCTGACACCTGGGGGCACTATAACCTTAAACCTTAGCGCCAATGAAAAGGGGCACTGTGATTTAAGTGCCCTTAACTGTCACCATTAAAAGGCATATCTGTGGTCGTTAAGGGGTTAAATATAATCTCATCATTCTCCCTTGCCCGTGCCAATCACTGGCAGAGCAGGGAAGAATGACGAGAACCGTGTTCAGCACCCTGCGCGCCGGGGAACAGCGCTTACTGTAACGCTTCTTCCCAGGCGCTTCTCCATGTGTTACTGATGCGGCACACACATGCCACACGTGTGCCGCAAGTATTAAACACACAGACACTGATATCACCTCTACCGGAAATATCAGGACGTGTGAAAGAGGTGTCATAATGGGTTTTTTTTGTTTGGCAGCTTTCACGCGCTAAAAGATGATTTTTATTGCAAAAGATAGTTTTTGCACCACCACATTTTGAGAGCTATAATTTTTCCATATTTTGGCACACAGAGTCATTTGAGATCTTATTTATTGTGGGACAAGTTGACGTTTTTATTGGTACCGTTTTCGGGCACATGACATTTTTTGATCGCTTTCTATTCCAATTTTTGGAAAACCAAATGTGCAAAAACCAGCAATTCATGAATTTCTTTTTTTTTTTGGGGGGGGGGCTTTACACCATTCTGCATGTGGTAAAATTGGTAAGGCAGTTCTATTCTTCGGGCCAGTACGATTACAGCAAAACCTCATTTATACATTTTTTTTGTTTTGGCGCCTTTATATAATAAAAGCTATTTTGTAGAAAAATAATTGCTTTTGCATCACTTTATTTTGACAGCTATAACGTTTTTATTTTTTGCTAATAAAGCTGTATGGGGGCTTGTTTTTAGCAGGAGAAGATGACATTTTCAGCGGTGCCACGTTTATTTATATCCGTCTTTCATGTGTTATTCCACTTTCTGTTCGGCGGTATGATGATAAAGCATTATTTTTTGCCTTGATTTTTTTTATGATGTTCACTAAAAGTGTTAACTAGTGGGACAGTTTTATAGGTCGGGTCATTACGGATTTTTTCCTTGGACCGAGTGGTGCAAATAAAAGCATCGCAGTATGCTCGCAGTATGCATGGTTTGCCTCCGAAAATCGGATGACACTCGCTTATTCATATCTATGGGTGCGTGAAAAAAAAGCGCAGCACACACGGATAGCATGCAAGTGTGGTCCAATTTTCACTGACTGACATAAAGGGGAATGTGGGGAAATTTTTTTTTTTCTCTCCACCTCCGAGAAAATCTGACTCCAGTCTGGTCAAATACTGATCAGAGACAGATTAACATAATCGGACAGATTTTCTCGGAGTGAAAAGAGTCGTCTGAACTTGCCCTTTTGTTAATTTATTTGGTTGTTTACTTAAAATAGGAATTCTTATTTTCCACCTATGGTACTTTAAAAATTAAGCTGACTGCAGCAGTGGTACAATTGGCTCCATAGTGATAGATGTTTGGGCTTAAATGGGTGATCTGGGGAGTAAAACGCTTCTTGAATATGCTCAGAATTAAATAAAAAGGAAGCAGTATTTGCCTTTCTGACCCTCTGCCGCTCTCGATTCTTTTGCCGCTGTTTATTACCATGTCAGTCTCTACATCCTGCTGTAGCAATGTCATCCTATCACAGGAAGATGTGACTACTGCAGCCAATCACTCTGCAGCAGATCAACACTGCAGACAGTAATTACTCTCCATTAAAACCTTTACAAAATAAACAACTTATCTAAGCCGTGAAAATGTTCAGAGCTCTCGTCACTTTCCTCCTTCCCCTGTTCTCTGCATGTTTATCATTGTTACTTATGTAAAAGGAGACAATGAGAAAAACAGCTCTCAGATCAGTTTTCTGATTCTTCTTAGCCCATTGTAACGCACGACTACTCACCAAAATGCTGTGTGGCACAGATGGCCCGTGCTATATTTGTATTTATAGGATACTACAAGCTGTGTGGGAAAACTCAAGTTGCATAGCAATGAGTGAATTGTCTTGCTTTCAAGTAATAGCTTAAGTGAATATGTAAGGAGATGGACATGCTGCTCCCGTTTCCCTCTTGAAGCAACAAGTTATAAAATGTTATGCGATGCAATGTAAACTATGATGTATCATGTGATTTGTGATTTACGTTAAAGGATTTGGTGATATTGTGTGTAGTTTTAACACAGGGACAGTTAGAGTTAATATTTGGGATTAACCCACAGTGGGAAGGGCTGAGTTGCAGGGAAAGTGACAATTTCCTGTTAGAGGGTCAGATAGGGTCTGGAGTGCATAGCACGTGGACCTAAAGGGCCAAAGTGAGCAGAGCCGCATTCTGGGGTGACCCTAAGTGAGAGGAGACTAAAGAAAAGGGATAGTGAGATACAGAGCAGAAGTGACTATAGGACACAGTAACCTTCCAGAGACGAGTCCTGGGAGAGAACACCTACCACAAGGCTCTCAGTTTATAATTCTTGAAGGTAACAGGCCTAAACAGGACTGAGTATGTGAGATGAGTAAAGTTTCTCAGGTGGGAGTTCAAGAGAGTCAGCATTACTAGCCATACTGACACCCTAAAGGGAAAAAGAGGACGCGGAACCACGGGACAAAGAAACAACTTTTGCTAAACAGGACTTTAGTGTTAAAGCTGGGTTGTGAGAAATAGTGGACATGGAGAACACTAGAGAAACAAGGGAAGGAAACTGTATGCAAAATGCTTTGAGGTGTAAAGGAAACATTCATATGACTGTATACCTGCTATATCTTGTATACGGTATATTCCCTAACAAGTTCCCCTTCAGAAAAATGTTTATTTTTTAATGGTGGTCTCCCTCATTGAACTGTAAAACATCTGGTCCTGGCAAACCAGCAACATCGGTTCCATGCAGCCTGCACAGGCATAGCACCCTCACAGCATAAGCCCACACACCAAGACCCACACTTTCATGTAACGTGCCAGGGCATAAGAGACAATTGCCTCACCTATGGCTACTACCCCACTCCATGTTACAAATGCCAGGGGCAGACATATCATTGATGCAACCCAAGCAGCCGCACAGAAACCCAAGAGTCAAGGGAGCCCATTTCTACCTCCAAAGCAGGTGGAATTTGGCATTTTTAGGAGCTTTTGGGCTGCAAAGGGCCCATGTATTGTTCTTACACAGGGGCCCTTTTCTGTCTGTGTTTGCCAGTGACAAATGCACATTGTATTTTCCACAGTATGTGAACCTTAGTTCAGGTCCTCACCTGGCACTCTTCTTCTGGTAATCCCGGCTGGGTATACATATGGAAGTTATGTTATCATTTTACGTAAATGGATTGAAATAAAGCGTTTGAATTTTACTTACTGAAGCTGGATCTCTTGACTCGAATGCCTTCCTCACGGCGTCTGGCATAGACGCGATCCCTGCTTCAATTTTCAAGTTCCACCAGAACCAATCAGGGGTGAGCTGAATGAACTTACTTTTTTCATATGTGAACCTCAGTACATTACAAAATAAGAGTAGCATTGCTCCAATCAGAATATCGTGAGGAGGAAGAAGAGGAAGAGGAGGAGCTCCTCTCATGTGGAGGAGGAGCTGTTTGCAGGAGTGTTAAAGTACTACATCCACAATTTATTTCAAATACATAATTTCATTTTAAAAGTCTTTCAATTTTTAAAGGGGTTGTCAAAGATTAGAAAAAACATGATTGTTTTCTTCCAAAACAGTGCCACTTCTGTGGATGCGTTGTGTCTGGTATTGCAACGCAGGCCAGCTTGCTGTAAGTGACTAAGGCTGGTTTCACATTAGCGCTTTTTAAGAGCACGCACGGCCGGGGGTAGCTCCGCCCCCGAGCCGGCTCTCTGCCTGGCGTGCCCGCCCTTTGCTTGTAGCGCCGCCTCCTATCGCACAGCGGCGCCTGCGATCGGCGCACCCTATCTTTAGCATAGGGTGCGCAGATCGTGCGCAGGCCGTGCGCTAGTTGCGCTTTGACCTGCGCTGCGCACTTTTGACGGTGCGCCGTGCGCGCCAAAATCAAACTTTTCGGATTTTGGCGCGCACGGCGCACCGTCAAAAGTGAGCAGCGCAGGTCAAAGCGCAACTAGCGCACGGCCTGCGCACGATTCTGCGCACCCTATGCTAAAGATAGGGTGCGCCGATCGCAGGCGCCGCTGTGCGCTAGGAGGCGGCGCTACAAGCAAGGGGCGGGCACGCCGGGCAGAGAGCCGGCTCGGGGGCGGAGCTACCCCCGGCCGTGCGTGCGCTTAAAAAGCACTAATGTGAAACCAGCCTAAGACTATGTTTCAATGTAACGTGCATCCTTTGCATAGGTGTGACACTGTTGTTGGAAGAGAGCAGCCACATTTTTCTACTACTGCACAACTGATTTAACAATTTATTTCCATTAAATTTGAATCCTTTACTGCTTTTCTAATGAAAATATACTGCTAAAAAAAAATAAAGGGAACACTTAAACATAGGATCCTATGTTTAAGTGTTCCCTTTATTTTTTTGAGCAGTATATTTGTAGATGTGAATTTGATGGTATTTAAAGGGAATCTGTCATCCTTTTTTCCTTTTTTCAACTATGAGCTGCCAGCACCAACATCAGGGGCTTATCTACAGCATTCATCTACAGCAGGCGTCTGGTCCGGTCCAATCTGTGTCGCGGTCCGGTCCGACGCCTCCCATCTTCATACGATGCCGTCCTCTTCTTTCCTTCCTGTCGAGGCTCCAGCGCAGTGCGCAGGCGCCAGACCTCTCTGACCTCTCCCGGCGCCTGCGCACTGCAGGACTCTGCTCTGCCCTCAACAGGTCAGAGCAGTGCGCCTGCGCAGGAGCCATGACAGGAAGGAAAGAAAAGGACGGCATCATATGAAGATAGGAGGCGCCAGACCGCAACATCCATTGGACCAAGACCGGACCGCCCCCCCGGTGAGTATAATCTAACCCTTTTTTTCTTATCTTTCAGGTTACCTCAGGGGCTTATCAACAGCATTACAGAATGCTGTAGATAAGCCCCTGATGTCGGTGCCGGCAGCTCATAGTCGAAAAAAAGGGTGACAGATTCCCTTTAATGTGGCAGTTTATACCTTTTATTCAACTTGGTAAGTCAGTAATTATATATATTCATGGTCCATATACATTATTTATACATGTATCTTTTGAATATATCTAATTATTATAACACTGAATTCACGGGGGGTAATCTTTTGAACAATGTGCATTCCAATTCAGACTTGACATTGTGCACTTGCCTTGACAGTTTCCAGACTTCCCTTGAGTTTTCCCTGTGTATTGTCTTGTGAGACAGCAAGAATGATATCCATGCAGGTATTAATTGGCTCATCTGAAAGCTGTCAAGCGCATGAAATTGCTTTTCTCAGTCATTGGGTTAAGTAGTTTCTCTGCTGTCCCTTTCACATAATGTTAAATGCTCCATCAGCTCAGACACATCTCATTGGGTCACCTAAAACATAGATACTTTGATATTGATAATTTACATATGACAGATCAGGCCTTGCTTGATTGATCTAGTGCAATTATAGGTAGTTTAGAATTCTAAAACTCAAGGTCAAAACCATTTTTTGCGTTACGAATCTGGAACTTGACTTAAGTAGCCATAATGTGGCTCAAACGTAAAAGGATTGTCTGGCCTTAAGGTACAAGTATGCAGTCACTCTATGTGACTGCAGACTTGTGAATTCTCACTTCGAGCACTGTGTTCTTTCAGTATTCTCCAGTTGCAGCACTGGGAGAGAGTTAGTCATGCGACCACAAGTATGTGATTTGCATACTTCCAGGAGCATTCTGACCAGGCAAGTCTGTCCGCGATCAATATACTTGCATTGAATGAGGTCACACATGTCTAGTCGGTATGTGACTGCACGTATGCAAATCATATCATTTTGGTCACGCTGGACTGCAGACTTGTACCCTAAGACCAGACAATTCATTTAGCACCATAAGCAGGTGAAACACCCAAAATAGCCATTTGACCTTCCAATACTTTTTAAATGAATCTAGACATGTAACTAATGTTTCCTTGCACTAAGCAATAAATGTATTAGGAAGAAACCAGTGGATGTAGCTAGACATGTCTTTCATTTATACCATAGCCATGTAACCTAAAAGTGTCCAGTACGGTTACCACATCCTGCAAAAGCTGTACCATTGTTTCCTCATTGTGGTGTTCTAACCACAAAAAGAGTGTTAACAACAGACCTGTGCAAAAAAAGTGTGCACAACTAAGTAATTTAATTTTATTTTGTGTGGAAAAAAAACACAAGAACACTTCATAAACTATAAAAAAAACACTAAAAAAAACACCAATACTCTGCACCGCTAATCCAAAGTAATGTAATGGACTGAAACCACAACATAAGTATCCAAAACGCGGAAGCTCACAATAAGAGCTGACCAATAAATGAAGCAGTGAGCTTGGAACAGAATAATATTGAATACTACAACACAAGAAAAAATTATGTCTAACTACTAAAAAAGTAATTGTGAACAAACATGCAAAAGAAATAATAATAATGTGATTTTCAAATGAAGAAAGGAACCAAACCTAGAATTCAAAGAGGTCTACATATATACAGTGGCATGTAAAAGTTTTGCACCCCTGGTCAAAATTACTGTTTTTATGAACAGTTAAGCAAATTGAAGATTAAATGATCTCTAGAAGGCCTAAGGTTAAAGATGACCAATTTCCTTTCCATTTCATGCAAAAATATATATATTTTCATCTTTTATATTTTAAAAATTCCAAAAAGGAAAATGGGCCAACTCAAAAGTTTGGGCACCCTTGGAGATTTGTGAACTCTGATAATTTTGACCAAGGTTTCAGACGTTAATTAGCCTGTTAGGGTTATAGCTTGTTTACTGTCATTGGTAGGAAAACCAGGTTATGGAAATTTCCCAGATTAAGAAAAAACAGCCTCCTCGAACCTTGTTCCAAAAAACAGCAACCATGGGTTATGCTAAGTAGCTTTCTAGCACTTTCAAAATGAAAATGGTGGAGGTTTACAAAGCAGTTGAAGGCTATAAGAAGATAGCAAAGCGTTTTGAAGTTGCCCTTTCCCCAGTTCAAAATGCAATTAAGTAATGGCAGTTAACAAGAATAGTGGAGGTCAAGATAATGCCTAGAAGACTAAACAAAATTTCAGTGAGAACTGCTCGTATGATTGGTAGAGAGGCAAATCAGAGCCCCCACCTGACTGAAAAAGATCTTCAGGAAGATCTAGCAGACCAGGAGTTGTGGTACATTGTTCTACTGTTCAGAGACACATGCACAATTATGGTCTTCATGGTATTGTCATCAGAAGAAAACCTCTCCTACATCCTTACCATAAAATTCAGGGTCAGAAGTATGCAAAAGAACATCTAAACAAGCCTGATACATTTTGGAAACAAGTCCCATGGACAGATGAGGTTAAAATAAAATTCTTTGACATGTGGGGAGAAAAAAGCGCACAAAATTTCAGGAAATGAATATCTTGCCAACCATTAAGCATGGGGATGGATCAATAATGCTTTGCAGAAAATGGTACAGGGAACATTTCATGGATAGAGGGAAGAATGGATGCAATTACATTTCAGCAAATTCTTGATGCAAACATAACACCATCCGTAAAAAGCTGAAGGTGAAACGAGGATGGCTTCTACAAATGGATGATGATTCTATACACACGTCAAAATCCATAATAAACAACCTCAAAAATAGCAATCTGAAGCTCTTACAATGGCCCTCACATTCCCCTGATCATTAAAAATCTGTGGCTAGACCTCAAAATAGCAGTGCTTGCAAGAGGACCCAAGAATCTCACAGAACTGGAAGAATTTACCAAAGAACAATGGATGAAAATTGCTCAAACAAGAATTGAAAGACTCTTGGCTGGCTGTAAAAATTATTTTCAAGCTGTGATGCATTCAAAAGGGGGTTCTGCTATGTGCTAACCATGCAGGGTGCCCAAACTTTTGCATCTGCCAATTTTCTTTTTTGCAATTTTTAAAATGTAAAAGATGAAAAAATATATATATTTTTGTCTAAAATACAAAGGAAATGTGTCATCTTTAACCACTTGACGGCATGCATCATACTAGCACTGCTCTGCGGGAGGTGCGTTTGCGCAAACCGCAGTACTAGTATGGCCTACCCATAGCGTGGCCTCAGACTGAGCGCCGTGGCGATCAGGTGCGGGTGTCAGTTGTTTGTGACAGCTGACACCCCGCAGCAATGCCCACGATCAGTGGTAGCAATGATTGTGGGCATTTAACCCCACTGATGCCGATGTCAGTAGTGACAGTGGCATAGAGAAGTATTGCGCAAGGAGGGGCTCTCTGCGTGCATCCATCAGGACAACGAGATGTGATAGCATTGTCCTGATGGTCTCCATGGAGACCCCTGGATCCAAGATGGCCACGGGGTCCTTCAGGGTCCTGCAAGATTGGTGGCTTTTGAGTGCCTGCTGAGAGCAGGCGCTGGCATGCCTCCTTACCTGCCTGTCAGATTGTCGATCTGATGCTTTTTAATGCAGAGCATCAAATCAACGATCTGATGTTATCTAGTAATGTACCATACTGAGACAATGTAAAAAAGTTAAAAAAAATTACAAAATGTAAAGATATTTTTTTTAAAAATCCCTTAATATAGAAAAAAAAGAAATACATTCCAATGTACTTCCAGCACATTGCTCCCGTGCCTATGCCGATGCCTTGTGTATGTGAAATAAAGTGATTTGATTCACATGAACGGTGAGTGCCATCCTATTTTTCCTTTCTCTTCACAATGAAATGTTCTGCTTTTTCAACATGGGATTGAGAACCCGTTCCAAGTGGGATTAAGGTGTTTTTTTTATTAACCCCTTAGTGACAGAGCCAGTTTGCAGCTTAATGACCAGGCCAATTTTTACAATTCTGACCACTGTCCCTTTATGAGGTTATAACTCTGGAACGCTTTAATGGATCCCGCTGATTCTAAGATTGTTTTTTCGTGACACATTGTACTTCATGTTAGTGGTAAAATTTCTTCGATAAGTCTTGTGTTTATTTATGAAAAAAACGGAAATATGGCAAATTTTGAAAATTTTGCAATTTTAAAACTTTAAATTTTTATGCCCTTAAATCAGAGAGATGTGTCACACAAATTTCTTAATAAATAACATTTCCCACATGTCTACTTTACATCAGCACAATTTTGGAAGCAACATTTTTTTTTAGGGACCACATCATATTTAAAGTCATTTTGAGGGGTGTACATGACAGAAAATATCCAAAAGTGGCACCATTCTAAACACTAGACCCCTCAAGGTGCTCAAAACCACATTCAAGAAGTTTATTAACCCTTTAAGTGCTTCACAGGAACTAAAGCAATGTGGAAGGAAAAAAATTAACATTTGACTTTTTTTTTGCAAAAAATTTACTTCAGAACCAAATTTTTTTTATTTTCACAAGTGTTAAAAGAGAAAATCAACCACAAAATTTGTTGTACAATTTATCCTGAATACGCCGATACCCTATATGTGAGTGTAAACCACTTTTTCAGCACACGGCAGAGCTCGCAAGGGATGTGCCTAAACAGTGGAAACCCCCCACAAGTGACCCCATTTTGGAAATTAGACCCCCCTAAGGAACTTATCTAGACGTGTGGTGAGCACTTTGAGCGCCCAAGCGCTTCACAAAAGTTTATAAACGCAGAGCCGTGAAAATAAAGTCTTTTTTATTTCCACAAAAGTGATTTTTTTAGACCCCAATTTTTAGACCCCCAAAGTTGGTAAATAGTGGAAACCCCTCAATTCTTGCTCCAACCCTAACCCCAACACACCCCTAACCCTAATCCCACCCCTAACCCTAATCCCAACCCTAATCCCTAATCCTAATTCTAACCCTAATCCTAGTTCGCCCTAACTCTAATTCTAACCCTAGCCGTGACCCGAGCCTTAACCCTAGCCCAACCCTAGCCCTAGCACAACCCTAATCCTAGCCCAACCCCAACCCTAACCCTAGCCTAACCCTAACCCTAGCCCAACCCTAACCCTAACCCTAGCCCAACCCTAGCCCTAACCCTAGCCCTAACCCTAGCCCTAACCCTAATGGAAAACTGAAAAAAAAATATTTTCTTTATTTCATTATATTGGCCTATATAAGGGAGTGATAAACGGGGGAGTTATGTACTATTTTTTTTTATTTTGATCACTATGATCGTTTATCATAGTGATCAAAATAATGAATGGAATCTGCCAGCCGGAGCCGGCAGATTCCCGGCGGGCGTACTGCGCATGCGCCCGCCATTTTCAAGATGGCGGCGCCCATCGGAGGATGCCGGCGGGACGTGGGACCACCGGGAGGGGACGGAGGGCCACGGAGAGGTACCGGGGGGGGATCGGGGACCCTATTTCTCTCTCCTCTGATGTGCGATCACATCAGTGGAGAGAGAAATTAAATGTAAAATCGCGGCTTTTTTTTTATTGCGGTCGCCGTTATAGGGTTAATAACGGCGATCGCAAAAGCGGGGGTCGGTAAAAACCGACCAATTCATGTTCTCTGGGGTCTCGGCTACCCCCGGCAGCCGAAACCCCGGAGAAAATCCGACACTGGGGGGCGCTATTCACTTAAATCACAGCGCCGTGAATTAACGGCGCTGTGATTTTAGTACCCTTAACTACCGCCGTTAAAAGGTGTATCGGCGGTCGTTAAGGGGTTAATGTGAAAAATATATGTGCAGACATTCAGGGTATTTTTCCACACAACGGTGCCAGATATCTATTTTCTCAATTTGTGGACATTTATGTAAAAAAAACCAATAAAAGTACACATATTTGGTATTGCCACGTCCATAACGACTTGCTCTATAAAACCGCCCACTAGTTAACCCCTTCAGTGAACACCATAAAATATATGGTAAATAAAAAACAAGGCCAAAAACATGCTTTATCATTATACCGCCAAACAAAAAGTGCAATAAAACACAATCAAAAGACGGATGTAAATAAAAATGGTACCACTGAAAAAGTCATCTTGTCTCACAAAAAACAAGCTGCCATACAGCTCCATTAGCATAAAAATATAAAAGTTATAGCTCTTTGAATAAAGCAATGCAAAAATAATTATGTTTTGTATAAAATAGTTTTTTTGTTGTGCAAAAGAGCCAAAGCATAAAAAAAATAAATGAGATATTTCTGTAATCATACTAACCCAAAGAATAAATCTGTCTTACCAATTTTACCACATGCGAAATGGTATATATAAAAAAAAAAATCCTGAATTTCTGGTTTTTGTTCATTCCATCTCCCAAAAATAGGAATAGAAAGCGATCAAAAAAGTCATGTCTCCAAAAATGGCACCAAAAGAAATGTCAGCTCGTCCTGGAAAAAACAAGCCCCCATATGACTCTGTCGGGCAAAATATTAAAAAAAATTATGGCTCTCAGAATATAGTGGCACAAAAACTAGTTGTTTTGCAATAAAAAG
The DNA here is from genome assembly GCF_039654945.1 of Dendrobates tinctorius. Taxonomy (NCBI): domain Eukaryota; kingdom Metazoa; phylum Chordata; class Amphibia; order Anura; family Dendrobatidae; genus Dendrobates; species Dendrobates tinctorius. The sequence continues at coordinate 12,766,870 of NW_027361705.1, read as the reverse complement.
CATCTTTTAGTGTGTGACATAAAAACCCGATATAAATCTGGCATCACTGTAATCGCACCAAATTCAAGAATAATGAAGCCTAATCACTTATACCGAATGAGGAACGGCGTAAAAAATAAATAAAATCAATTCTTCACATGCTGTTGATTTTTTCATTCTGCCTCCCAAAGATCGCAATAAGGCGCACATTTATCCTGTGCTCTGCGCTAAGTGCTTATACCGGGGTTTCTGTGCAAATCTCTGAAATACGTGATTCAGACAGAATCCCCGGCGGAAAATTCCCTATAATGAGGCAAATGGAGACACTGTGGACGCCGTCTGACCTGTGATCCGGCGGTGTCCTTCTTTTTAAGAATGCATAAAAGTGCCGTAGGCCACAGTTTTGTTCAAGTCCCCACTCAGATCTGTCATCTATTAACCGAGATATAGGGGGCTTCCATGTTACTGATAGCACAAAGGCTCTGGAAAAGCGAAATGGCTCCTCACCCACCAAAAGAAATTCAGCAAATTCTCCGCTCCCAAATCCAAATGCCCCCCCCTCCCTTCTGAGCCCCTGTGTGCCTAAACCACATATAGCACCCACGTGTTTGGCATTTCTGCAGAGATTATAGCCCTCCTAATTTACAGGTGCATGTCTCCAGATGCATGAGCTGTGCATAATGTGCTGGTGACTGCAACATATTGGTCACTACAAGCGTACTGGTCACTACACCGTTAGTTTGCAATCTTCACTCAGCAATATCCACTGCTGCCTGTTTCTCGAAATCACCCATGAGTCAAAATCGTCACTACATCTGTAGATAAATTCCCAAATGGTTATGCTTTCCAAAATGGGGTCACTTGAGGGAGGATTCAGCTTTTCTAGCACTTAGGGACTCTTTATATGGAATCCACAAACTAGTCTAGGAAAATCTGCACTCCAGGAGGCAAATAGAGCTCTGTCCCTCCCACATCCCTCCGTATGGCAAAGTAGTACTGTACAGCCACATATAGGGTATTTCTATATTTAGCAGAAATTGTGGGAAAAATTCTGGTGTCATATTTACCCATTTCCCAGTGAGAAAATGTACTTGGGGCTAACACAATCTTGGTGTTAAAAATGTAATTTATTTTTTCTTCACTGCCCAATGGAATAAAAGTGTTTGTGACACATCTGTGGTGTCAATATAATCAATGCATCCCTAGATGAATCCATTGAGAAGTTTAATTGGCAAAATGGGGTCACTTATGGGGGTTCTGTTGTTCTGGCATCTCAGGGCCTCTGTCATTGTAACATGGCACCATCAAACAAGTGCAGCAAAATCTGCACTGTAATATGGCGCTCCTTCCTTTCTGAGCTTTCACTGTGCCTCATAAGTAGTTTTTTTTACCACATATGGGGTATCAGTGAACTCAGAAGAAATTGCACAACAAACTTTGGGGTCCATTTCTTCTTTTGCCCTTTTGAAAATGTAAAGGTTCGTCGGATGCAGGAAACAGCAGGAGGCAGAGAAGGGGTTAACAAAAGTTTATTTAAGCAAATATTGAATATGTATTAAAGGAAACCTCCGCACAGGGAGGTGTTAAGGCAACTAGTGAACTATATAGAAGAGCACAACAAGAGAGATTAGAGTGAAAGTAATGACTTATCAATTGGAAGTTTTGTTGCAAAGTGGTTGGTACAGCTCCCGGCGGTGTCGCAGTCCATGAGCAAAGTCTCTGGCTTGGCACTGTCTCCTGACCGTGCCGAAGAATCCAGGTCCACTGATCTTGGGTCCGTTGAACTTGGGTCCATTGAACTTGTCTCCATTAGAGACAGAATACAGTTCCTTCTGTGGGTTCCTAGAGTGTAGCGCAGTACACTGGGAGCTCAACGCCGCTCAGGCCGCAGGGGTGACCAGGCCTCGTGCAAGATCACAACCTCCAGGAAAGGTCAGTAAGTCTACTGCACTACCTGTTATGCATCTCGTTTGTGGAGGGACACTGGAGTAAAAGGCAGACAGTCTGTAAAGGGCTGGCATCAGTGACGACAGTTGAGGAGAGGGAGTCAACCTTTGCCCTGCTCTGTAGTAGCCTTCCCACCAAGTCTCTCTCCTTTCCACGCTCAGCTCCTTTTAAGTCTCCCACGCCCCTTTCTGTCAGGTGCTCGAGCTCTTCCCGTCCAGGCAAGTCACCCCCCTGAAACCGTGATGACGGCCCTGATAGTTCCGGCTCCAGAGTCTATTCCAGACCGATGGCATTGGTCCTGTTCACTCCCTAACAAAAATATAAAATTTGAAGCTAAAAAAGATTTCTGTTGGAAAAGTGTGATTTTTTTTTATTTTCACGGCTTAACGTTATAAATGTCAGGAACACCGCACTGTACTTGCTCACTGAGCCAGTGCGCGTGTCCTGAGTGTCAGCGCCGGCGTGCAGCCTCCGCTGAGCAGTGAATCACCCGCAATGTAGGGGTACCGGGGTCAGGTACAGCCAGAAAGTACCGATGCACAAGACCTGTGGATGCTGAAGTTTAGGAAGCCAGCATAGGACCTATGGTCATGTGAATGGTCATGTGACTGCAAGGGGGCGGGGCTTAGCGTCCTGCACACAGAGAAGGAAGAGAACTCAGAGTCCAAGCAAAGCAGAGGTTATGCACAGTACAGACCAGCGAGGTACAGGAGAGATAAACAGATGGGAGGTCAGACAAAGCCAAAGGTTATACACAGGATCACAGTACAGTACCAGGGAGGAGACATAGCGGATAATCAGGGCCAAGCAGAGATCAAAACCAAACAGACATATAAGGTACCAGGCAGAATCCAAAGCGATATCCAGGGAACAGACCGAGTCATACACAGAGAATCAAGTAACCAGAACACAGCACAAACACACTCAGGGGTCACCACACAATGCCAAGGGCGAAAGTATAACTGACAGGGATGGGAGCGTCCTGAGGCTATAAGAAGCCTCCCCCAGAACCAGGGAGAGGCCACAATCATAGCCCCAGGTGTGCAGGTAAGCCTGCACCGGGATCACAACTTTTAACCCCACAAATGCCAGTCATCAGCACTGGTTCCAAACATTAACCCCACGTGTGCGAGTCAAACCCGCACTGAGATCATGACAGTACCCCCCTCTCAACGGGGGGGCCTCTGGACCCCCAGGCTTGCCCGGGTACTTAGCATGGAAAGCCCGCACCAGGCCATCAGCATGCATCAACCGGGCTGGTACCCAGGACCTGTCCTCCGGTCCATACCCCTTCCAATGAACCAGGTACTGTACCGACCGCCGTACCAACCTGGAATCTACGATATGACCAACCTCGTACTCCACCTGCCCCTCGACCAAAACCGGAGGAGCAGCAGACTCGGAGTCTCCCCGTACTGCTTCAAAAGGTTTCAGTAGAGATTTGTGGAAGACGTTAGGGATCTTGAAAGAGGGTGGAAGGCACAGCCTATACGCCACTGGATTGATTTTTTCCACAATCTTGTACGGGCCAATGAATTTGGGTCCCAACTTGGCTGACGGAATCTTTAACTTAATGTTTCGTGTGGAGAGCCAAACTTTCTCTCCCACCCGAAACATGGGACCAGGTGTTCGTTTCCTGTCCGCGAAAAACTTATACCTGCCTTGAGACCTAGATATACGCCGCTGGACTTCTGCCCATGTATCTTTTAACCACTGAACAGAATCCTCAGCCCCGGGACACCCCGAATCCAGACGAGAAAACTCACCAAAATGAGGACTGAACCCATAGTTAATCAAGAAAGGGGACCTACCAGTGGATTGACTCACCCGACTATTGAAGGCAAATTCAGCCAACGGCAGTGCATCGCACCAGTCATTCTGTCTAGCAGAGGTTAGACACCTGAGGATCTGTTCCAGGGACTGGTTAGTGCGCTCCGTCTGCCCATTGCTCTCAGGATGGTATGCAGACGAAAAGGACAGAGACATACCTAATTTTTTGCAGAAAGCACGCCAAAACTTAGCCACAAACTGCACACCACGATCAGACACCACATTCAGGGGTACCCCATGCAACCGGATCACATGCTGCACAAACAACCTGGACAACGTCTCAGCTGACGGTAGTGCGGACAGGGGTACGAAATGAGCCTGCTTAGAAAACCTGTCCACCACTACCCATACCACTGTATTACCCTTAGATGGAGGGAGATTGGTAACAAAATCCATGGATAAATGAGTCCATGGCCTTTCGGGCACTGCCAAGGGTATCAGCTCCCCTGCCGGCCGGCTATGAGAGCTTTTAGAACGAGCACAGACCCCACAACCAGCAATGAAATTTTTTATATCCGAACCAAGGGTAGGCCACCAAAAGATCCTAGCCACCGCCAGACGTGTGGCTGAAATACCAGGGTGAGCACTCAGCTTGGATTCATGGAACTCCTGCAAGAGTTTCAGGCGAAGTTGCTCTGGGACAAACAACTTCCCCTCCGGCTTGGCCGCCGAGGCCTGCGACTGGGCCCCCAGAATCTCCCGTTCCAATTCAGATGAGACCTCTGCTATCACAACCCCAGGGTGAAGAATGGAGGACGGTGGCTCAGGGGGCGACACCGGCTGAAAACTGCGTGATAAGGCGTCAGCCTTGACATTCTTAGACCCTGGACGAAATGTAATCGTAAACTGAAAACGGGAAAAAAAAAGTGACCAACGGGCCTGTCTGGGCGTTAGTGTTTTAGCAGACTCAATGTACGACAGATTTTTGTGATCCGTGATCACCGTAACCGGGTGGCCCCCTCCAAAAAGTGCCTCCATTCTTCAAACGCCAATTTGACCGCAAGAAGCTCTCTATTGCCTACGTCGTAATTTCTTTCCGCAGCAGAGAACTTCTTGGAAAAGAAAGCACATGGCCTGAGGTTGGTTAGAGTGGCAGGCCCTTGGGACAACACCGCCCCCACCCCCACCTCAGAGGCGTCCACTTCCACGACGAATGGTTTGGACGGATCTGGCTGCACTAACACAGGAGCAGACATAAATAGAGTTGAGCGATACCGTCCGATACTTCAAAGTATCGTATCGGATGGTATCGGCCGATCTTTAAAAAAAGTATCGGTATCGCCGATTCCGATACCGGAAGTCCCATTCAAGTCTATGGGACTTCCGGTATCGGAATAAGAAAAACCCTTTCCTGCCCTTGTACAGCCTCTCTGGGGTCTGTACGGGCCTTTCGGGGGGCTGTGCCGGCCTGCCAGGGGGTCTGTGCAGGCTCCGGTGGTCTGTGCCGGCCTGCCGGTGGTCTGTGCAGGCTCCTGGGGGCTGTGCCGGCCTGCCGGGGGGCTGTGCCGGCCTCCCGGGGGGCTGTGCCGGCCTCCCGGGGGGCTGTGCAGGCTCCGGGGGGCTGTGCCGGCCTGCCGGGGGGCTGTGCCGGCCTGCCGGTGGTCTGTACAGGCTCCGGGGGTCTGTGCAGGCATCGCCCGATGGGACTACAAGTCCCATCGGGCGATGCCTGCTACCATGACAGTGATTGACACATTAGCCAATGATGGAACAGTAGTAGTCCCATCATCCGGCTAATGTGTTAAATGTAAAAAAAAAAAAAAAAAAAAAAAAAAATTACATGCTACATACATACAACATGCTACATACATGCTACATTCATACTACATACTACATACATACTACATTCATACTACATGCAACATACATACTACATATATACTACATGCATGCTACATACATACTGCATGCTACATACATACCACATATATACTACATACATACTACATGCATGCTACATGCATGCTACATGCTACATACATAACACATATATACTACATGCATGCTACATACATACTACATGCATGCTACATACATACTACATACATACTACATGCATGCTACATGCATGCTACATGCATACTACATGCTACATACATACCACATACATACTACATACATGCTACATATATACTACATGCATGCTACATACATACTACATATATACTACATGCATGCTACATACATACTACATATATACTACATGCATGCTACATACATACTACATACATACCACATATATACTACATACATACAATACATACATAGACATACAGTACATATAACATAGAGTAACATACTTACCAATACTTGTCACATTGTTCCCCGAAGCCATTGTCTTTCCGGAATAAATATTAACATAACAAACCACAAAAATACTCACCCACGATCCGAAGCAGTCCACGAGTGTGTCCCACGACGATCTTGGGTAGAGAACTGCAGCATCAGATGATGCTGCCGTTCTCTACGGGCTGCAGGAATCCAATGACGGAAGGTAGGTATCCTTCCGCACTGTATTCCTCCGCCACTTAAAAAAAAAAAAAGTCCCTAGTCTCACTTTATGCCATTGCTGTGTGGGAAATTCCCACGCAGCAATGGCATAAAGTGAGACTAGGGACTTTTTTTTTTTTAAGTGGCGGAGGAATACAGTGCGGAAGGATACCTACCTTCCGTCATTGGATTCCTGCAGCCCGTAGAGAACGGCAGCATCATCTGATGCTGCAGTTCTCTACCCAAGATCGTCGTGGGACACACTCATGGACTGCTTCGGATCGTGGGTGAGTATTTTTGTGGTTTGTTATGTTAATATTTATTCCGGAAAGACAATGGCTTCGGGGAACAATGTGACAAGTATTGGTAACTATGTTACTCTATGTTATATGTACTGTATGTCTATGTATGTATTGTATGTATGTAGTATATATGTGGTATGTATGTAGTATGTATGTAGCATGCATGTAGTATATATGTAGTATGTATGTAGCATGCATGTAGTATATATGTAGTATGTATGTAGCATGCATGTAGTATATATGTAGCATGTATGTAGTATGTATGTGGTATGTATGTAGCATGTAGTATGTATGTAGCATGCATGTAGCATGCATGTAGTATGTATGTAGTATGTATGTAGCATGCATGTAGTATGTATGTAGTATGTATGTAGCATGCAGTATGTATGTAGCATGTATGTAGTATGTATGTAGTATATATGTAGTATGTATGTAGCATGTAGTATGTATGTAGCATGTAGTATGCATGTAGCATGCATGTAGCATGCATGTAGCATGCATGTAGTATGTATGTAGTATGTATGTAGCATGTATGTAGTATGTATGTAGTATATATGTAGTATGTATGTAGCATGCATGTAGTATGTATGTAGCATGCATGTAGTATGTATGTAGCATGTAGTATGTATGTATGTAGCATGTATGTAGTATGTATGTAGTATATATGTAGTATGTATGTAGTATTTTTTTTTTTTTTTTAACATTTAACACATTAGCCGGATGATGGGACTACTACTGTCCCATCATTGGCTAATGTGTCAATCACTGTCATGGTAGCAGGCATCGCCCGATGGGACTTGTAGTCCCATCAGACGATGCTTGCACAGACCCCCGGAGATCAGCACAGCCCCCCGGCAGGCCGGCACAGCCCCCCGGCAGGCCGGTACAGACCCCCACAGGGTGCACAGACCACCGGCAGGCCGGCACAGCCCCCCGGCAGGCCGGCAGAGACCCCGGGCAGTCCACACAGCCCCCCGGCAGGCCGGCACAGCCCCCCGGCAGGCCGGCAGAGACCCCCGGAAGGCCCAAAATGACGGCGCATCATGATGCGCACACACCGCGCATCATGATGACGTCAGGCCGTCAATCAACTGAACTTCCGATTCCGATGCCGAATTCCGATATTGAAAAAATATCGGAAGTCGGTATCGGAATTCCGATACAGCAAGTATCGGCCGATACCCGATACTTGCGGTATCGGAATGCTCAACACTAGACATAAAACATTTTTTCAGCGTTGCAAAGGCCTCTTTTGCGAGCGAGGACCAATTTCTCACATCCGCACCTTTGCATGTTAGATCCGTGAGAGGTTTGACCACTTGCGAAAACCCCCGGATAAATTTGCGGTAATAATTGGCGAACCCCAAGAAGCGCTGAAGACCCTTAAGATCTCGGGGTTGCACCCAATCCGCAATGGCCTGCACCTTCTTGGGGTCCATGCGAAAACCCTCACCGGATACAATTAACCCCAAAAAGGACAACTCTTGTACACAGAATACACATTTCTCCAATTTGGCATACAAATGATGATTTTCTCTAAGCCTTTGGAGCACAGTTCGTACATGTTCCAAATGAGAATACTTGTCGGGGGAATATATCAAAATATCATCTAAGTAGATAACGACAAAACGACCAATGAGATCCGAGAATACCACGTTGATGAAATTCTGAAATATGGCAGGGGCGTTGGTAAGACCAAACGGCATGACTAAATTTTCAAATAGTCCCTCAGTCGTGAGGAACGCGGTTTTCCATTCATCCCCCTCCCGGACCCTTATCAAATTATATGCCCCCCGAAGGTCAAGTTTAGAAAACCACTTTGCCCCTGATAGCTGGTTACATAAATCGGGAATCAACGGAAGGGGGTACGTATTCCGTACAGTAATTTGATTAAGCTCCCGGAAGTCGAGACAGGGACGTAACCCGCCATCTTTTTTCTTTACAAAAAAGAAACCTGCCGCTACAGGTGAGACTGAAGGACGTATGTGTCCTTTGCGCAGACTTTCAGTAATGTACTCCTTCATAGCCAAGCGCTCAGGACCAGACAAATTAAACAGACGGGCTTTGGGTAATTTAGCCCCCAGGACCAGCTCAATAGCGCAGTCAAAGGGTCTATGTGGCGGTAACGTCTCGGCCTCGCTTTCGGAGAATACATCTTCGAAGTCCTTCAGGCATTCCGGAATACCTTCCAGCTCGACAGATGATACAGACACAGATTTAACTGGTTCAACCAGCAGTGCGGATTTATCACATAACTCAAAATCATTAAACCCCCATTGAACAATCTCCCCTGTTTTCCAGTTAATAACTGGGTTATGGCGTTGTAACCAGGGCATGCCCAACACCAACCCTGCAGGTAGATTGTCCAGCACAAAACAACTTATGTTTTCCACATGAATAGCGCCCACTCTGAGCGAAAACACATCAGACATAAAGCGAATTCCCTCCTTAGTGAGGGGAGATGAGTCAATGGCCATCACCTTGATCGGAACCTTGAGCCTAACTGTCCCTATCTTGCAGTGTGTGACCAATTGGGAGTCAATGAGGTTAATAGATGATCCGCAGTCGACGAAGGCTGTAGAGGAAAAAGAACTACCGTCCACAAACAGTTCCACAGGCAGTAACACTTTAGAAAACGAGGAAAATAGTACCTGAGGGTCTGAGCAGCCTCCCCGTTGACTACCCAGACCTAGTCGTTTCCCGCCGACCGGGTTTGAAGACGGGCAATTCGGGCACTCCCTTTTCCAATGTCCCGTTTTACCGCAGTAAAAGCATAACTGCTTGTCCTTCCGGCGTTTCCTCTCCGTATCCTTCAGGGAGAGGGCGCCTACATCCATGGGCTCAGGGGCAGTCTCTTTTCCACTGGGGAATAATGGAGTATCCACCTGCATCACCCCTCTGGCCCGCAGCCTGCGGTCCATCCGGACGGCCTGGGTCATGGCGTCCTCGAGAGAGTTAGGTGGGGGATGTAACGCCAAGGCATCCTGCAGCCGCTCGGACAAGCCTCTGCGAAAGAGTCCTCGGAGTGCGGCGTCGCTCCAAGAGACCTCTGCGGCCCAGCGGCAGAACTCAGAACAAAACCACTCAGCTGAATGTTTCCCCTGACAGACACTCATCAACATATCCTCTGCCAATCGCACTCGGTCAGGTTCATCATAAATGTGCCCGAGGGCCTCAAAGAATGCGTTCACTGACATACGTTCAGGAGCAGAGGAAGACAGAGAGAAAGCCCATGCTTGCGGAGCCCCCCGAAGTAGGGAAATAATGACCCCCACCCTCTGGAACTCATCCCCGGAGGAGCGGGGCCTTAGAGGGAAAAAAAAAAAAGCTTGCATCCTTCTCTGAAAGACCTGAACTCCTTTTTGTCTCCTGAGAAAAAGTCTGGCAATTTGACCGGAGATTCGGGGGACGCTAATGACACATCCCTACCCCCAGAACCAGAAGCCCCTGCATCGACAGCCCCCTGCACAGTAACCACCAACTGTTGCTGGGTCTGGGCCATCGTGCGTTGTTCCACATTGAGCTTATGGAACATTTGGGTCAGGTGCTTGACCTGATCAGACAAGGCTTGTATGGGATCCATGAGGATAACACACACTTTTTTTTTTTCCGAAGAAAAAAAAAACTGAAATGGTCAGTTATAATGTCAGGAACACCGCACTGTACTTGCTCACTGAGCCAGTGTGCGTGTCCTGAGTGACAGTGCCGGCGTGCAGCCTCCGCTGAGCAGTGACTCACCCGCAATGTAGGGGTACCGGGGTCAGGTACAGCCAGAAAGTACCGATGCACAGGACCTGTGGATGCTGAAGTTTAGGAAGCCAGCATAGGACCTATGGTCATGTGAATGGTCATGTGACTGCAAGGGGGCGGGGCTTAGCGTCCTGCACACAGAGAAGGAAGAGAACTCAGAGTCCAAGCAAAGCAGAGGTTATGCACAGTACAGACCAGCGAGGTACAGGAGGGATAAACAGATGGGAGGTCAGACAAAGCCAAAGGTCATACACAGGATCACAATACAGTACCAGGGAGGAGACAGAGCGGATAATCAGGGCCAAGCAGAGATCAAAACCAAACAGACATATAAGGTACCAGGCAGAATCCAAAGCGATATTAAGGGAATAGACCGAGTCATACACAGAGAATCATGTAACCAGAACACAGCACAAACACACTCAGGGGTCACCACACAATGCCAAGGGCGAAAGTATAACTGACAGGGATGGGAGCGTCCTGAGGCTATAAGAAGCCTCCCCCAGAACCAGGGAGAGGCCACAATCATAGCCCCAGGTGTGCAGGTAAGCCTGCACCGGGATCACAACCTTTAACCCCAGAAATGCCAGTCATCAGCACTGGTTCCAAACATTAACCCCACGTGTGCGAGTCAAACCCGCACTGAGATCATGACAATAAACTTCTGTGAAACACCTAGGGGTTCAAGGTGTTTAAAACACATCTTGTTAAAGGGAATCTGTCACCCCATTTTAGCCCTATCGGCTGCTGGCACCGCCATCAGGGGCTTATCTACAGCATTCTGTAATGCTTTAGATAAGCCCCCGATGTAACCTGAAAGATAAGAAAAATGAGTTATATTATACTCACCCCGGCGTTCGGTCCGGTCCGATGGGTGTCGCCATCCCGTCCGGCGCCTCCCATCTTCATACGATGATGTCCACCTCCTTGCTTCTACCTTGACTCCTGTGCAGGCGTACTTTATCTGCCCTGTTGAGGTCAAAGCAGAGTACTGCAGTGCGCAGGCGCTGGACCTCTCTGACCTTTCACGGCTCCTGTGCACTACTGCCCTCAACAGGGCAGATAAAGTACGCCTGCACAGGAGCTGAGGGAGAAGCAAGGAGGAGGATGTCATCTCTAGAAGATGGGAGGCGCCGGACCGGACCGTGACACCCACTGTACCCACCCCCGCATCCCGGTGAGTATACTCTAACTTGTTTTTCTTATATTTCAGGTTTCATCTTGGGCTTATCTACAGTATTACAGAATGCTGTAGATAAGCCCCTAATGGCGGTGGCCGCAGCTTATAGGGCTAAAATGGGGTTACAGATTCCCTTTAGGGGTCTAGTTTCCAAAATGGTGTCACGTCAGGGGGTTCCACTGTTTAGACATATCAGGGGCTCTTCAAATGCGTCATGGTATCTGCTAATTATTCCAGCATATTTTACATTCAAAAAGTGAAATGGAGTTCCATCCCTTCGAGCCCTACCTTGTGCCCAAACAGTAGATTTCCCCCACGTCTGGGGTATTGGCATGCTCAGGAGAAATTGCACAACAAATTGTATGGTCCATTTTATCCTGTTACCCTTGCAAAAGTAAAAAAAAATAGGTCTAAAAGGAAAATTTTTGTGAAACAAAAGTAAATGTATATTTTTTTTTTCCACATTCAAAAATTCCTGTGAAGCACCTGACGGATTAATAAACTTCTTGAATGTGGTTTTGAGCACCTTGAGGAGTGTAGTTTTTAGAATGGTGTCATTTTTGGATATTTTCTGTCATATAGACCCCTCAAAGTCAATTCATGTGGTCCCTAAAAAAATGGTTTTGCAGATTTTGTTGTAAAAATGAGAAATTGCTGGTCAACTTTTAACCTTTATAGCTTCAAAAAAATTTTTTTTGTTATCTTTCAAAATTTGTCCTGATGTAAAGTAGACATGTGGGAAATGTTATTTATTAACTTTTTTATGCGATCTGGTTGTGGAGCAAGTTTAGCCTTCCCCATAACGAACCCAATGTGGCTCTGACATTTAGAGTCTACAGTTTTGAGATAGGCAGCAGCAGCAATTGCACTGCAAATACATACAGTCTTTGGTTTTGTATTTCTGTAGACGGCAAAGGGGTGTATGGTCTTGGCACGTTCAGGTTGGAGAGGGCTGCTAAAGAGTTCTTCCATACCTCCCACTGGGTTCTCTTATTAGGTGGCAGAGGTGCATCCCAGTCAGATGTTTCCTTAGTTAAGTCTCTTAATAAGGCTTTGCCTTGTATAGTAACAGGAGCTGCGAAACCCAAGGGATTGTACCGACTGTTGATGGTAGACAGGACACCTCTGCTTGTGAATGGCTTTTCTTCCTGGCTGACCTGAAAGGTGAAAGTGTCTGATTGTAGATTTTAGAGAAGGCCGAGGCTGCGTTGCATTGGTGTGGGGTCTGACCCCAAGTCCAGGTCTCTGAGACCGTTACATAAGTCTTGTGAAGGGAATGCTTCCATGAGTTCTTGGCTGTTTGAGGCTATTTTGTGAAGCCTGAGGTTCAAGCATGCATCTCTTGGGCTCTCCTAAAAAGACTGATAGCAGTCTCATTTGAAGGCATGGCTTTCAGACAGGCGTCAACATAAAAGTCTCTTTCTATGAATTGCCTGACATCTGATCCATGTTCTGTTTCTCCTTCTTGAGCCGACCTTTTGAGTCCATAAATGGTGACTGCAGGTGAAGGACTGTTGCCAAAGATGTGCACTCTCATGCGATACTCTGTGGCTTCTTTAGTAGGATCATTGTCTCTGTACCAGAAGAATCTTAGGAAGTTCCTGTCTCTCTCTCACAAGGAAACAATGGAACATTTGCTGGATATCAGCGTTTAAGGCAATGGAATCCTTACAGAAGCGCATAAGTACTCCCAGCAATTTGTTAGTGAGGTCTGGTCCTGTCAGTAGAACATCATTCAGGGAGATATCATCAAACTTAGCACTGGAGTCAAACACCACTCTAATTTGGCCCGGTTTCGTAGGGTGGTATAATCCAAACATGGTTAGGAACCAGCATTCTTCAGAGTCTTTGAGAGTGGGAGCTAGTTCAGCATGGCAGTTTTCAAAAATCTTTGACATGAAGGAGAAAAAGTGATCTTTCATCTCAGGTTTCCTTTGCAGATTATGTTTGAGAGAGGAGAAACGTTTTAATGCCTGATTTCTGTTGTTCGGTAGACGTGGTCTGTGGGTTCTGAAGGGAAGAGGTGCGACCCAGCTGTTGGTCTCATCTTTTAGAAGTCCCTTGTCCATTACCTCTAAGAACAACTTGTCTCTTCTACCGACATTGCCACTTGGTTGTCTTGCTTAGTTCTCTGGAAGACTGTGCACCCCAACTGATCCTCATAGCTTCCTGACACTATACTGCGTGTCGTGAGTGAAGTATATTAAATGATTGGGCAGTTGGATGCTGTGTGTTAGTTCTCTGACATGGGACTCGTTGTTACAAGGTTGAAACAGAGATGGGCGTCCTTTCTCCAATGTATTTGTCAGCATGCTTGTCACAGAAGATAGGGCGTGCATGCATCCCAAGCATACGTTTCCTATTATGACCCATCCTAGGTCTAGCCTTTGGGCATATGGAGCATTGTGGAGTCCATTGATATGACGTCTCACTTTATGAACCTGTAGGATATCTCTCCCCAACAGCAGTATTATCTGGGCCTGATGGTCGAGTTCTTTTATAAGGTGTGCTGTGCACTTCAAGTGAGCATGGTAGATTGCCACATTTGGCGTAGGTATTTCAGATCTGTTGTCTGGGATCTGATTACACTCGATGTTCGTAGGTAGTTGTAGGCAGAATTGTCCATCTAAGGACTCGATTTGGTAGTCAGTGGCTTTCTTGCCTGCTGTTGTCACAGTAACTGCACACGTCTTTAATAAGTAGGGAGTGCTTGGCCCTTTGATGTTGAATAGGTCAAAGAACGTTGATCTAGCCAAGGATCGATTACTTTGATCATCCAAGCATACAGTCTTACAGCTTTGTATCTATGACCCTTTGGGCACACTCTGATGAAGCATATTTTTGAACAGGACCTCCTGTCTATTGTCCCTTTACAGACTTCAGTACATTGTGAAGTAATCTCTGGAATAGCTGCATCAGTGTTCCTTTCCTCCCCGCCATGCTCACTGTCAGCTGACTTGTTTTGCACACTCCATGGAGCTGAGCCAGGGTGTAGAGCAGTGATGTGATCTGTGGTGCCACACTCTGAGCATTTTACACTGACCTTGCAATCCTTGGTGAGATAAGTTGTGGATGAGCAGCACTTGTAGCAGATACTATTCTCTTTCAGGAAGCTTCTGCGATCTGGCATAGATTTTCCTCTGAAGGCTCTGCATTTCAGGAGAGGATGAGGCTTCTGATAGAGCAGGCACTGATTGTCAGGGTCCTTCACCTTTATCTCTGATTGGGAGCAGTCAGCAGACCTTTAATTGGAACCTGGAGAAGAAACATAAGTCTTGTGCACTGCCACAGACATTCTGCATGGGTTTGCAGCTGGTGACGGTGCGGCATATGATATTGCAATGTCAAAGCTGGGATCGTTTCTAATTCTCGCTTGTTGGTATATAAAGTCTACAAAAATGGAGAAGGGATGGAATGGAACACTGTATTTGTACGTGGAACCACGTGTGAGCCACCTTTCCTGTAGATTGTAGGGCAAGTTTTGGACTATAAGGTTAACACCTTTGACTGTGTCAAGGAATGCAAATCCTTGTAGGTCATATTCACATTTGGCAACTTGGACTTCCTTTAGCAGGTCACTTAGTCCTCTAAGTTTTAGGAGACCTTTGCTAGATATTTTAGGAAAGTCATCTATTCTTTTGAACAAGTCTCTCTCTATTACCTCTGCTGAGCCGTAACACTTATCCAGCCTCTTCCAGATCTCTTTGAGGCCAGTTTCAGGGCAGTTTATATTAATGTCTCTGATCCTTACTGCTTGTTTGACTGACTCTTGTTCCAGATATTTGACTAAGAGGTCTATCTCTTCCCTGTGTTGTAGCCCCAAGTCTCTAGTGACATTCTTGAAGGAAGCTTTCCAAGCTCTGTAACCTTCTGCTTGGTCAGTGAATTTCATGAGTCCCTTGGCAACCAGTTCATGTCAGGCTCGTACTGGCCCACCGAGGTACCGTTGGATCCCTCGGTGAGCCCCGCCCCCGAATGTCACTGTCACTCACTGGTCGCACGTACCCAGGGGCAGGGCCGGCGTCAGCACCCGGGCAAGTGCTGGGGCCCTGGCGAGATGGGAGGGCCCACTCACGCTGTCTGGGATACCCGCCGGCCGCTGCCACGCCCCCCATGTACTGACCCCATCCTGCGCCCTCCACGAGGGACCCACGCAGTGACGCAGCCCCTTACAGCCAGCAATGATCATCGCTTCCTTCCGCTGTAATCTTGTGTGCGGTGCCAGCACAGGACCTGTGAAGAGGTCACAGGAGGGGAGGAGTCGGATCACATGACCAGGGTGGCTGCAGGACTCTGCTCTGCTGGCCGCTTTTCATTATGGTGCTGGTCTGGATGGATGAGGTAACGTTTATATGTGGGACAGTGGGGTCAAGGAGGGGTTTAACAAGGTGGATGTAGCAGAGCCATGTGTGTACTTGTGTGGGGTCAGGAGGGGTTTACAAGGTGGATGTAGCAGAGCCGTGTGTGTACTTGTGTGGGGTCAGGAGGGGTTTACAAGGTGGATGTAGCAGAGCCGTGTGTGTACTTGTGTGGGGTCAGGGAGGGGTTTAACAAGGTGGATGTAGCAGAGCCGTGTGTGTACTTGTGTGGGGTCAGGGAGGGGTTTAACAAGGTGGATGTAGCAGAGCCGTGTGTGTACTTGTGTGGGGTCAGGAGGGGTTTACAAGGTGGATGTAGCAGAGCCGTGTGTGTACTTGTGTGGGGTCAGGGAGGGGTTTTACAAGGTGGATGTAGCAGAGCCGTGTGTGTACTTGTGTGGGGTCAGGAGGGGTTTACAAGGTGGATGTAGCAGAGCCGTGTGTGTACTTGTGTGGGGTCAGGGAGGGGTTTAACAAGGTGGATGTAGCAGAGCCGTGTGTGTACTTGTGTGGGGTCAGGAGGGGTTTACAAGGTGGATGTAGCAGGGCCGTGTGTGTACTTGTGTGGGGTCAGGGAGGGGTTTAACAAGGTGGATGTAGCAGAGCCATGTGTGTACTTGTGTGGGGTCAGGAGGGGTTTACAAGGTGGATGTAGCAGAGCCGTGTGTGTAGTTGTGTGGGGTCAGGGAGGGGTTTAACAAGGTGGATGTAGCAGAGCCGTGTGTGTACTTGTGTGGGGTCAGGAGGGGTTTACAAGGTGGATGTAGCAGAGCCGTGTGTGTACTTGTGTGGGGTCAGGGAGGGGTTTAACAAGGTGGATGTAGCAGAGCCGTGTGTGTACTTGTGTGGGTTCAGGAGGGGTTTACAAGGTGGATGTAGCAGAGCCGTGTGTGTACTTGTGTGGGGTCAGGGAGGGGTTTAACAAGGTGGATGTAGCAGAGCCGTGTGTGTACTTGTGTGGGGTCAGGGAGGGGTTTAACAAGGTGGATGTAGCAGAGCCGTGTGTGTACTTGTGTGGGGTCAGGGAGGGGTTTTACAAGGTGGATGTAGCAGAGCTGTGTGTGTACTTGTGTGGGGTCAGGGAGGGGTTTAACAAGGTGGATGTAGCAGATGCCGTGTGTGTACTTGTGTGGGGTCAGGGAGGGGTTTAACAAGGTGGATGTAGCAGAGCCGTGTGTGTACTTGTGTGGGGTCAGGGAGGGGTTTAACAAGGTGGATGTAGCAGAGCCGTGTGTGTAGTTGTGTGGGGTCAGGGAGGGGTTTAACAAGGTGGATGTAGCAGAGCCGTGTGTGTACTTGTGTGGGGTCAGGAGGGGTTTACAAGGTGGATGTAGCAGAGCCGTGTGTGTACTTGTGTGGGGTCAGGAGGGGTTTACAAGGTGGATGTAGCAGAGCCGTGTGTGTACTTGTGTGGGGTCAGGGAGGGGTTTAACAAGGTGGATGTAGCACAGCCGTGTGTGTACTTGTGTGGGGTCAGGGAGGGGTTTAACAAGGTGGATGTAGCAGAGCCGTGTGTGTACTTGTGTGGGGTCAGGGAGGGGTTTTACAAGGTCGATGTAGCAGAGCCGTGTGTGTACTTGTGTAGGGTCAGGAGGGGTTTACAAGGTGGATGTAGCAGAGCCGTGTGTGTACTTGTGTGGGGTCAGGAGGGGTTTACAAGGTGGATGTAGCAGAGCCGTGTGTGTACTTGTGTGGGGTCAGGAGGGGTTTACAAGGTGGATGTAGCAGAGCCATGTGTGTACTTGTGTGGGGTCAGGGAGGGGTTTAACAAGGTGGATGTAGCAGAGCAGTGCATGTACTTGTGTGGGGTCAGGAGGGGTTTACAAAGTGGATGTAGCAGAGCCGTGTGTGTACTTGTGTGGGGTCAGGAGGGGTTTACAAGGTGGATGTAGCAGAGCCGTGTGTGTACTTGTGTGGGGTCAGGGAGGGGTTTAACAAGGTGGATGTAGCAGAGCCGTGTTTGTACTTATGTGGGGTCAGGGAGGGGTTTACAAGGTGGATGTAGCAGAGCCGTGTGTGTACTTGTGTGGGGTCAGGGAGGGGTTTTACAAGGTGGATGTAGCAGAGCCGTGTGTGTACTTGTGTGGGGTCAGGGAGGGGTTTAACAAGGTGGATGTAGCAGAGCCGTGTGTGTACTTGTGTGGGGTCAGGGAGGGGTTTAACAAGGTGGATGTAGCAGAGCCGTGTGTGTACTTGTGTGGGGTCAGGGAGGAGTTTTACAAGGTGGATGTAGCAGAGCCGTGTGTGTACTTGTGTGGGGTCAGGAGGGGTTGTACAAGGTAGATGTAGCAGAGCCGTGTGTGTACTTGTGTGGGGTCAGGGAGGGGTTTAACAAGGTGGATGTAGCAGAGCCGTGTGTGTACTTGTGTGGGGTCAGGGAGGGGTTTTACAAGGTGGATGTAGCAGAGCCGTGTGTGTACTTGTGTGCGGTCAGGGAGGGGTTTAACAAGGTGGATGTAGCAGAGCCGTGTGTATACTAGTGTGGGGTCAGGAGGGGTTTACAAGGTGGATGTAGCAGAGCCGTGTGTGTACTTGTGTGAGGTCAGGGAGGGGTTTTACAAGGTGGATGTAGCAGTGCCGTGTGTGTACTTGTGTGGGGTCAGGGAGGGGTTTAACAAGGTGGATGTAGCAGAGCCGTGTGTGTTCTTGGGTGGGGTCACGAGGGGTTTACAAGTTGTACGGAGCAGAGCCGTGTGTGTACGACGAGGTGTACGGAGTAGAGCCGTGTGTGTACTTGTGTGGGGTCAGGAGGGGTTTACAAGGTGGATGTAGCAGAGCCTTGTGTGTACTTGTGTGAGGTCAGGGAGGGGTTTTACAAGGTGGATGTAGCAGAGCCGTGTGTGTACTTGTGTGGGGTCAGGGAGGGGTTTAACAAGGTGGATGTAGCAGAGCCGTGTGTGTACTTGTGTGCGGTCAGGGAGGGGTTTAACAAGGTGGATGTAGCAGAGCCGTGTGTGTACTAGTGTGGGGTCAGGAGGGGTTTACAAGGTGGATGTAGCAGAGCCGTGTGTGTACTTGTGTGAGGTCAGGGAGGGGTTTTACAAGGTGGATGTAGCAGAGCCGTGTGTGTACTTGTGTGGGGTCAGGGAGGGGTTTAACAAGGTGGATGTAGCAGAGCCGTGTGTGTTCTTGGGTGGGGTCACGAGGGGTTTACAAGTTGTACGGAGCAGAGCCGTGTGTGTACGAGGTGTACGGAGCAGAGCCGTGTGTGTACGAGGTGTACGGAGCGAAGCCGTGTGTGTACGAGGTGTATGGAGCAGAGCCGTGTGTGTACGAGGTGTACGGAGCGAAGCCGTGTGTACGAGGTGTATGGAGCAGAGCCGTGTGTGTACGAGATGTACGGAACGGAGCCGTGTGTGTACGGAGCTGAGCCGTGTGTTAATGGAGCGGAGCAGAGCCGGGGGTGTACGGAGTGAAGCTGCCTGTGTACAAGGTGTACGGAGCAGAGCCGTGTGTGTACGAGGCATACAAAGCGGAACCGTGCGTGTATGGTGGGGAGCATTTATACCTCCCGAGTCCCAACTGTCCCGGATCCAGCGAGACAGTCCCGATTTTGAGAGAGAGACTGCCCCAGCCAGGAGCATACTTTCCCCGCGGGACACAGGAGTACACAGCGGACCCCCAAGGAGCAATTTAAAACTTGCACGTAACGTTCTGCCGGAAGTGACATGCTGGAAGCTGACCAGAAATTAGGTCATTTCAGTAGGAGATTGTGACGGAACCATGGAGGCACTTCAGGGAATGCTTCAGATCCATCACCGTGTCCTCCTCTGACAGCGGACAGCGAGATTGCCTTGGAATCGGGATGTCGGCCATGTGAGCGGATCATGCTATGTCCTGCACCAGGAGGCTCAGGTAGGAACTACAATGGGAGCTGGGCTGCTATAGTATCTTTATAGAATTTTTCTTTCTCTGTTTCTTTCTCTCTCTGTTCTTTCTCTCTAATCTTTTTTTTCTCTCTCTCTGTTCTTTCGCTCTCTGTTCTCTTTCTTTCTTTCTTTCTGTATCTGTTCTTTCTCTCTGTCTGTTCTCTCCTCTCTTTCTTTCTCTTTCTCTGTTCTTTCTTTCCCCTCTTCCTCTCTGTTCTTTCCCCTCTTTCTTTTTCTCTCTACCTCTCTGTTCTTTCTTTCCCCTCCTTCTTTTTCTCTCTCCCTGTTCTTTTTTTCTGTCAACTCTTTTTCTCTCTCCGTTCTTTCTTTCTTTCTTTCTTTCTCTCTCTGTTCTTTTTTTCTGTCCACTCTTTCTTTCTCTTTGTTCTTTTTCTTTCTTTCTTCTTTCTCTCTGTTCTTTCTTTCCACTCTTTCTTTCTCTATCTGTTCTTTCTTTCTTTACCCCCTTTCTTTCTCTTTCTCTCTGTTCTTTTCTTTCTCTGTGTTCTTCCTTTCTTTCTGTCTGTTCTTAATTTTCTTTCTTTCTTTCTCTGTTCATTCTTTCTATGTTCTTTCTTTCTCTCTCTGTATCTTTCTCTGTTCTTCCTTCCATTCTTTCTCTTTCTTTCTCTGTTCTTTATTTCCCCTCTCTTCTTTCTTTCATGCGTACACTACTAATCAGTAGCCTCCATCACATGAACGTGTTTTGCCACAGAGCGAGTGTCCGTGTGGATCTCATGCGTGTCCGTGTGATCCACATGGAGACAAGTCCGTTTTTGGCCGTCACCACGGATGTCACATGGCATGAGTCGTGGTATGTGTTAAGGGGGGGCCAACTGAGACTTTTTCGCCCGGGGCCCTCAAAAACCTGGAGCCGGCCCTGCCCAGGGGTGGGATTCAGCGGGTTCTCCCTGGTATCTGGTACACAGGCCAACGCCGGGTCAGTGAGTTACTGTCTGTATGTGCTGCGTATTGGGGACCTGTGCTGCCTACTAGGGACCTGTGCCTGCCTTTTGGGGACCTGTGCTGCCTATTAGGGACCTGTGCTGCCTACTAGGGACCTGTGCCTGCCTATTGGGGACCTGGGCTGCCTACTAGGGACCTGTGCTGTCTATTGGGGACCTGTGCTGCCTATTGGGGACCAATGCTGCCTATAGGGAACAATGCTGCCTATTGGGGACCTGTGCTGCCTATTGGGGACCAGTGCTGCCTATAGGGAACAATGCTGCCTATTGGGGACCTGTGCTGCCTATTGGGGACCTGTGCTGCCTATTGGGTACAATGCTACCTATTGGGGACCTGTGCTGCCTATTGGGACCTGTGCTGCCTATTGGGGACCTGTGCTCCCTATTTGGGACCAATGCTGCCTATTGGGGACCAATGCTGCCTATTGGGAACAATGCTGCCTATTGGGGACCTGTGCTGCCTATTGGGGACCTTTGCTCCCTATTTGGGACCAATGCTGCCTATTGGGGACCAATGCTGCCTATTGGGGACCTGTGCTGCCTATTGGGGACGTGTGCTACCTATTGGGGACCTGTGCTGCCTTTTGGGGACCTGTGCTGCCTATTGGGGAGTTGTGCTGCCTATTGGGAACCTGTGCTGCCTATAGGGACCAAAGCTGCCTATTGGGGACCTGTGCTGCCTATTGGGGCAGCTAATCGCACGGGTACCGGGAGGCTTTCGCCGCTAAGACCGGCAGGCAGCAACACTGCCTGGCTGGTCCGGGCGAATTTTAGCCCCCCCTGCAGATACGAACGCTTCGATTGGCTGGGCTGTGTAGCATCTACCATGGAACTCTTGTTGGGACAAAGTGATCACTATACCCCCTACGTCAATCCTTGGGGGTGTAGATTCCAAAATGGGGTCACTTTTTAACTTCAAAGTAACACAGGTCAGATTTGCAAAAAATGGCCTGGGCATTAAGGTGAAAACAGGCCTGCGGCCCTAAAGGATTAAATGAATCGTAGTGCGGAAAGATCTGCAGCATATGAACAACGGTGCAGCTTTTAGTAGAATTAGGATCAGGGCTGTGGAGTCGGTAAGCCAAACCTGCGACTCCGACTCCTCAATTTCCCTTACACCGACTCCGACTCCAACTCCGACTCCACGACTCCGACTCCGTCTCCCACACATATTGCTTATATTTAAGTGAAAAATTTATACTACAATGTGAACCTCAGACATTTAATCATTTTTATGATCCAATAATCAAGATATTTAGATAGAACAGAATATATATTGGTGTACTACCCGGTTTTCATTCTTTTTGGTACAGATACGATATGGATAGACAGATATGGATAAATGGATAGATAGAGCAGATTTCTAATCTGCTTTTGCTATTGAAAACATTATCTATGAGCTCAAAAACCTTTCAGGTGATGCAGTTTTTTAAAAAGATGATCAGCTTTTGCAGCTGAAAAACGTATCCTCAAAAAACACAGGAAAAACACTGTGTGTGAATGTAGCCTTAGATCAGGAATATAACAGCCATTTATAGGACATTTCATAACTTTCCCAAACTCCTATGAAAAAATATTCAGCACATCCTGCATTGAATTACTGTACCCAATTTATTATATATTTTAGGAGTCAGAGTCGGTCCATTTTATACCGACTCCGACTCCGACTCCACCAAAATGAGCACCGACTCCGACTCCGACTCCACGACTCCGACTCCACAGCCCTGATTAGGATGCTGAAATGATGCAGATTTGGCGTGGGATATACGGCAAAAGAACCCATGGTGTAATTCTGCGGTCTCAGAGCCTAAATGTTGAGTTGTACATTACTGTAGGTGGGCCCCTAAAATTAATTCCCTTGGTGGGCCCTAGACACCCCAGTCCGACCCTGGTTCACGTCATGTGAAGAAAATTCTGTTGTCAACCGGTTGTCAGCAGAGTATACTGGTGATGAGTCGCACTGATAGTGATGTGAGGTGCGCTCGTACCTGTTAGTATCCTCTGGGTGGTGCCAGCCGGTGTCATATTGCTTCGGTCTGACGTGCAGTGTGTCAGCAAGGTGATTCACGTTGGTTACCTGGTGAGGGACAAGGTAGTCATTAGCAGAGTAGTTTTGTTCCATGTTTCCCTGGAGCTGAGCCTCATCATGATTCTCACTCGCTTCACTGGAGATGTCGAGTTCTTTTTCCGATGCCGGTTCAGGGCTATAGTTTGGATCAGGAAGTTCATTAAAACACTGGGATGTGCGTTGTGGTGAATCTTGCAGTGGAAACTACAGACTTGATGTACTTCTGCTATGCAGTTCAGAGTTTTGTGCAGCTTCTAGTAATTCTGCTCCAGCTAGGGCTGCGGCAGCTTCTCTTTTTGCTGCTAGGCTCTCTAAAGCGACCTTCACGCGTGCCTTCTCTAACTGCATCTTTCTCTCTTGCTCATCTCTTTCTAAGCGTAACATTCTCTCTTGATCCTCTCTCTATTCGTGACCTTCTTTCTTGGTCTTCTAAGCGTGCTTTCTCTATTTTAAGTTCCATCTCTTCTACAGCAAAACTTGCTCGTATTTTGGCGGCTACAGCATTAGCGCGGGCAATGGTGTCCTCGCTGCTGATGGATATAGTCTTTGAGGAGACGGAAGTAGCAGATTTTGTCCTGTGTGATTTGTGAGACATGGTGTATTTGATGAATGCTTGGCTGTGCAGAGATTGCTGTAGCTGTATTAAGTCTCTGGGTAGCCGGTGACTGGAATCTCACTAGGTGGATGG
Source organism: Dendrobates tinctorius (assembly GCF_039654945.1). Taxonomy (NCBI): domain Eukaryota; kingdom Metazoa; phylum Chordata; class Amphibia; order Anura; family Dendrobatidae; genus Dendrobates; species Dendrobates tinctorius. Next base: position 12,743,444 of record NW_027361705.1, on the reverse strand, counting down.
CTGCAGTTTCACTAGTTCCTGCAAGATGGAAGGCTGTCTTTTCACTGAATTCCCACTAGCTGGATTGCCGCCGTTTCACTTTTCTGTCCTCACTGAATAAGGCAGACTTTATTGCAGTTATACAGTCAGCTAATCCACTATACCGGGGTCCAATAAGGGGATTGTGATTGAATCTGTGCTTTTATAGAACTTGATATATTGGCTCGGTGAAACCATAATACAAACATAATATGCATACAATCAATACAGTGGAATAGTAGAAATACACATTATTACATATCATACATTATGAATGAACATTTGCATACTAATGCTGACCAATGTGCAGGACTGATTAAACCAGGCTTAAAAAGACAGAAATTAGCTACAGAAAGCATGAGTACATACCAGCGATGCAATCACAAGGGGAGAGGAAAGATGAGATGCTTCCTGTATGTAGGCTGAAGGAAAAATGGAGGAACTGGAGGCTGAGCTAACCATAATGCTTTGCAAGGCTACCATAATGCATTGCAAAGCTGCCATCATACTTTGCAAAAAGAGGGAACGATTCAGGCATCAAAGTGAAAGTAAAATAAACACAAGACTGCGAATATGACACTGATCACTAGAAGGAGCCAAAACACTGAAAACAAATATAGTCTATTTAAATATAGATTTCTCTATATTCTCACCAGTAAATTATTGCAAATATAAACAAACAGATAATCAGAGATTACAGATTAGATGTCGGAGACAGAACACATCTATTTTTTCTCTTCCCTGTTAATCTGTTTGGTTTTGTCACACTCACGCCTTGGCTGGTTGGCGCGAGCCAGGGGGGTTGTGGCCCCACTGTGCCACAGACCAGTCTACCTTGGATGGGGCTTGACTAAGACAGCTGCCTTGGTCTTCTCTGGAGCCTCCAATGTTGAGGTCAGGGTTGTGTGGCAGGCAGCTGCTAGGTGCCACTCCAGGGTGGTGTCTGGCTGTGACTGCTGATCCCACTCAGGGACAGGACACCTGGTCAGGTGCAAGTGACAGGTAGGCTGAGACACAGGGCAAGCAGGCACGGCTTGGAGACACAGTGCAAGCAGGCACGGCTTGGAAACACAGGACAGGCGGCCACGGCTTGAGACACAGGACAGGCGGGCATGGCTTGAGACACAGGGCGGGCTGGCGTGGTATGAGAAGAAACAGGAAGGGGCCTGTTCACACAGCAGGTATCGGTATAGACAGGAAGGAGTGGAACATGAAGGAACAGGTTTGGGCCTGGGAAATTCCCACACAGCTTTTACCATAAAGTGAGACTAGGGACTTTTTTTTTTTAAGTGGCGGAGGAATACAGTGCGGAAGGATACCTACCTTCCGTCATTGGATTCCTGCAGCCCGTAGAGAGCGGCAGCATCAGCTGATGCTGCAGTTCTCTACCCAAGATCGTCGTGGGACACACTCGTGGACTGCTTCGGTCGGATCATGGGTGAGTATTTTTGTGGTTTGTTATGTTAATATTTATTCCGTAAAAGACAATGGCTTCGGGGAACAATGTGACAAGTATTGGTAAGTATGTTACTCTATGTTATATGTACTGTATGTCTATGTATGTCTTGTATGAATGTATTGTATGTAGCATGCATGTAGTATGTATGTAGTATGTATGTAGCATGTATGTAGTATGTATGTAGCATGTATGTAGCATGCATGTAGTATGTATGTAGCATGTATGTAGTATGTATGTAGTATGTATGTAGCATGTAGTATGTATGTAGCATGCATGTAGCATGCATGTAGTATATATGTAGTATGTATGTAGTATGTAGCATGCATGTAGTATATATGTAGTATGTATGTAGTATGTATGTAGTATATATGTAGCATGTAGTATGTATGTAGCATGCATGTAGTATGTATGTAGTATGTATGTAGCATACATGTAGTATATATGTAGTATATCTGTAGTATGTATGTAGTATATATGTAGTATGTATGATGCATATATGTAGTATGTATGTAGCATGTAGTATGTATGTAGCATGCATGTAGTATATATGTGGTATGTATGTAGCATGTAGTATGTATGTGGCATGCATGTAGCATGTATGTATGTAGCATGTATGTATGTAGCATGTATGTAGTATGTATGTAGCATGTAGTATGTATGTAGCATGCATGTAGTATATATGTAGTATGTATGTAGCATGTAGTATGTATGTAGCATGTATGTAGTATGTATGTAGTATTTTTTTTTTTTTTTTTAACATTTAACACATTAGCCGGATGATGGGACTACTACTGTCCCATCATTGGCTAATGTGTCAATCACTGTCATGGTAGCAGGCATCGCCCGATGGGACTTGTAGTCCCATCGGACGATGCCTGCACAGACTACCGGACATCAGCACAGCCCCCCGGCAGGCCGGTACAGACCCCCACAGGGTGCACAGCCCCCCGGCAGGCCGGCACAGCCCCCCCGGCAGGCCGGTACAGACCCCCACAGGGTGCACAGACCACCGGCAGGCCGGCACAGCCCCCCCGGCAGGCCGGTACAGACCCCCACAGGGTGCACAGACCACCGGCAGGCCGGCACAGCCCCCCGGCAGGCCGGTACAGACCCCCACAGGGTGCACAGACCACCGGCAGGCCGGTACAGACCCCGGACAGTCCACACAGCCCCCCGGCAGGCCGGCAGAGACCCCCGGAAGGCCCGAAATGACGGCGCATCATGATGCGCACACACCGCGCATCATGATGACGTCATTTCGGCTGTCAATCAACTTTGAACTTCCGATTCCGATGCCCGATATTGAAAAAATATCGGATGTTGGTATCGGAATTCCGATACAGCAAGTATCGGCCGATACCCGATACTTGCGGTATCGGAATGCTCAACTCTATTCGCGGGTAATAATTGTAATCCCAGATCCCCATCACTAACGGTGTTCAGCGGGTTATCTGCACCTGTAAGTGACAAACGCTGGCCCTTTCAGTGTAGCGCACATGCAGCCACGGACATGTAAGGGCATGACACACCAGTTATTGGCCAATCTCACATGCCAGAGCCTCGCGTGTCCCTCTAGTAAGCCGGACTCGGACCGCGGGGCATGACGGAGTCTCGTTCGTTAACGGAAATAAGCTTGTAATGTGTGCATCTTTTTTGTTGCTGGATGGTTGAGGTTGCCCGTGTTGAGTCAAATTACGCCGCAGACTCCACTCCTGGTGGTGCCCTTCTGGACATTCCTTTAAGGTTCAGCTTTGCAACCATACTGCCCACGTAAAACAAACACTTTGCCTTCATGAACGCTGTTTGGAGGGTCGTGACTCGTGGGATTAACGCCGCCCAATCAGTTAACCTGCTAGAGAGATCCTTCGTTGCTCCCAAGCATGACATCACACTCCCTAGGAAGAAGGTAATGCCACTGTGGCGACCGTACTCCTGGGGGCGACACAAGTGCACTGATGCCCAGCCACTGCTCGATGAATCTGCTGGTACATTGACCCAGACCACTACATTCCCCTCGCACTCTACACGACCTGAATCTGGCCCTGATGAAACTCAGGTTACCCTTCCCATATACTGTTCCATCTTACACGGTGACAAAGAGGAAGCTGCAGATGAAAGTGCAGGTTCGGCCCACCCGCCGTCAGACACACCACCGTACTATCAGGGGCCCTGTGCCAGTGATGTCGCCAATGAGTGGGCCCCCCCTGCTTGCTCAGGATCACAGCACTTGCAGGGTTGAAATACTGTGCAGTGAGATGGAAGATGGGGATGACGAGGAGTCCAGACTAGTACAGGGATTCCCTAGCGAGGAGACTTATTTCATTGTTTTCAATTTTGGGACAGCAATTTTTGGGGAGCACTATACTCTGTAGAATGATAGATGGGGCCCACCATACACTGGAACATTCCAAAGGTGGACATCAGACACTGGAGCAGCATTTACAGGGCCCATTATACACTAGAGCATTAGAAATGGGGCCCATTATGTATGGAGCATTATTTGGGCCCATAAGACAGTGGAGCTTCATCCATGGGGACCAACATATACTGTAGCATTATGTGGAGCTCATCATATACTGTTTCAAACATTATATGGGACCAATGATTCTGTATGGAGAAATAGATGGGCCTCGTCATGAGATGTAAAAAGTGAAGTATTTTTCTTTGTAGTATACCACTATTTCTCTGCCGTATCGGAGCAGCATGAGTTGTGGTATGTGTTAAAGGGGCGCTCTTTCGCCCAGGGCACATGAAAACCTGGAGCCAGCCCTACCCCCCTACAACTTTAGCAAAATAACCCACATTTTTCAGTGCGTAACTAGTATTATGAAGTAAATAAAGGGTGACAAGCTTCAGTAATAAGAATTTATGCTTTTGGCATTCAAATGGGCACTGTAAGTGTGTTTCCTGTCCTCCTCTCACTGCCGACTTTTCTTCCCCATTGACTTACATTGGGTTTCGTGTTTCAGTCGGACCCCCGACTTTTCCCTATAGTCGGCCAATTTCGTTCGACCCGACTTTTGCGAAAGTCGGGTTTCGCGAAACCCAGCTCGACCCGAAAAAAGGCAAAGTCGCTCATCTCTAATCTAGATGCATAGTGTGCTCTCTGAACCCTCAGGTGCTTCACAAATTGAGCCGTAAATATGAAAAATTATTTTTTTTCACAAAAATTTTCTTTTAGCCTCAATTTTTTCATTTTCACATGGGCAACAAGATAAAGTGGATCCTAAAATTTGTTGGGAAATTTCTCCTGAGTACACCGATACCTCATATGTGGTCATAAACCACTGTTTGGGCGCACGGCAGGGTGCAGAAGGGAAGGAGCGCCATTTGACTTTTTGAATGGAAAATATGCTGCAATATTTAGTGGTTGCCATGTCGCGTTTGGAGAGTCCCTGTGTGCTGAAACATTGGAGCACCCCCACAAGTGACCCCATTTTGGAAACTAGACCCCCCAAGGAACTTATCTAGATGCATAGTGAGCACTCCAAACCCCTAGGTGCTTCACAAATTGAGCCGTAAATATGAAAAAGTACTTTTTTTTCACAAAAATTTTCTTTTAGCCTCAATTTTTTCATTTTTACATGGGCAAGAGGATAAAGTGGATCCTAAAATTTGTTGGGAAATTTCTCCTGAGTCCACCGATACCTCATATGTGGGAGGGAACCACTGTTTGGGCGCACGGCAGGGCTCAGAAGGGAAGGAGCGCCATTTGACTTTTTGAAAGGAAAATTAGCTCCAATCATTAGCGTACACCATGTCGCTTATGGAAAGTATGTAGTGTATGTCAGGTTGGTGTGTGGTGTAGTATACACCACCCACACACACACAACAACATGATGTACACTATATTACTCCTCACACCATCCTGACGTACACTACGCCACACAGACCAACCTGACACTAGGTCAGGTTGGTGTGTGTGGTGTAGTGTACGTCAGGTTGGTGTGTGTGGTGTAGTGTACAGCACACATACTCACCAACCTGACGTACACTAGGCCACACACACTAACCTGATGTACACTACACCACACACTCCAAGCTGACACACTACGTCAGGTTGGTGTGTGGTGTAGTGTACGTCAGGTTGGTGTGTGTGGAGTAGTGTACAGCACACATACTCACCAACCTGACGTACACTAGGCCACACACACCAGCCTGATGTACACTACACCACACACACCAACCTGACATACTACATCAGGTTGGTGTGTGTGGTGTAGTGTACATCAGGTTGGTGTGTGGTGTAGTGTAGTGTACAGCACACATACTCACCAACCTGACGTACACTAGGCCACACACACCAACCTGATGTACACTACACCACAAACACCAACCTGACACACTACGTCTGGTTGGTGTGTGCTGTAGTGTATGTCAGGTTGGCGTGTGTGGTGTAGTGTACGTCAGGTTAGTGTGTGTGGTGTAGTGTACAGCACACATACTCACCAACCTGACGTACACTACACCACACACACCAACTTGACACACTACATCAGGTTGGTGTGTGTGGTGTAGTGTATGTCAGGTTGGTGTGTGTGGTGTTGTGTATGTCAGCCTAGTGTGGGTGAGTTCTGTCATGGAATGTCTGGATGTGTTTAGTCCATGGACGTGTGATGAATTCTGAAGCATTCATTCAAACACAGTCCAGGTTTGTCAGGACACGTTTCACATTGGAAACAAGTTGTTTTTCTTGTCCCCCTTTTATAGCACACCCGACACCTTTTTCTTGTTATCGCCTCACTAGGAAAATGTTGCCCTGGTACCTTACGGGAAACTTGAGTTCCAGGGGTGCTGGGGCGTGCTCCGTCCTCCTCTCCAAAAAATCATGGCCTTTATCACCGCCTCCTGGAACTCAAGGAAGGAGTGGTTCTGGCCTGCACATCGTGATAGCACGCATGCATTATACAGTGCCATTTGTACGAGGTACACAGCCAGTTTTTTGTACCACACCTTCGCCTTCCGCATGGCATTATAGGGCTGGAGGACTTGATCAGAAAGATCAACTCCCCCCATGTGATGGTTGTACGCCAGGACACAGTCCGGTTTGTGAACCGGTGTTGGGGTACCTCGAACGGTGGTGGCCGTGGTGCCGGGACCATGGATTGTGGTCAAGACAAAGACTTATCTTTTGTCTTTGAACTTGACCACAAGCATATTGCCACTACATTGGGCTCGGCTCTCACCCTTTCGGAGAGGCTGCTCAATTAGCGGCAAAGGGAGATCCCTCTGGTTTCTGCGCACGGTACCGTAAGCGACGGTGGCTCTGGCAGAGAGGGATTGAAATAGTGTGATGCTTGTATAAAAGTTATCAACGTACAGATGGTAAACTTTATCAAGTATTGGGTGTACCAAATCCCACACTATTTTCCCACTCACCCCCAAAGCAAGTGGACATTCTGGGGGCTGGATCCTACTGTCCTTTCCTTTATAAACTCTAAAGCTGAGAGTGTACCCTGAATAACTCTCACACAGCTTGTAGAGTTTTATCCCGTACCTCGCCCTTTTGCTGGGCAGGTACTGATGGAACTGAAGCCTTCCTTTGTAGTGGACGAGGGATTCATCCACACAAATTTCCCTTTCGGGAATGTGCACTTCAGCAAACTTGTTGCTGAAGTGTTCGACGAGTGGCCGAATTTTGAACAGGCTATCAAAATTCGGGTCATCGCGGGGAAGGCTTTCAGTGTTGTCCCTGAAATGGAGAAATTTATGAATCGCCTCAAAACGTTTGCGAAACATAACCATGCCAAATGCTGGAGTTTGATATAAAATATCGGTACTCCAGTATTGGCGAATTTCTAGTTTCTTCACAATCCCCATGTGAATGACCAGTCCCCAATATTTAATCATTTCTACAGAGTCCACGGGACTCCAAGTAGAGAATGAAGAAATTGGGTGTTCCGCTAAAAATTGTTGGGCATACAAGTTTGTTTGCTCCACCATGAGACTGACGATTGACTCCGAGAAAAAGACTTCTATTTCCCTGAAGTTGGCAGTCTCAAATCAGGAATCCGTGGAGCAAAATTTTCAGGGACGGGGGTCCAGGAGGGAGCACTAGTGCTAGGTTGGGCGTAACTAGCACTAGGTTGGGGGAAACTCACACTTGACTGTGGGACTTCCTCCAAGGTACCCGACTCTTCCTCTAAGGCCTCCGACTCTTCCTCCCTGGGCTCCGGACGATTTCTCGTCCTGCGACTTCTTGGTGGTGGCAAGTCTATGTCGCTAAGTCTATGTCGCTGGAAGAGGAAGAGTGGGAGGTATAGAGAAAGGTGGGGTCCTCCTCACTATCAGTTTCGGAGGCAATAATTTCATATGCCTCCTCAACTGAGTAGACCCTTTGTGACTGGGATGACTGGGATGAGCGGGACATTGTGTGTGTGGTGTGTGCGTGTGTAAAAAATTTTTATTATAGTGTACGTGTGTATGTGCGAGTGTTTAGTGAAAAACTTTCTACTGCAGGACGGGGCTGTCAGGTGCGGGTTGCCAGGCGGGGGCTGTCAGGCGTGGGCGAGGGCTGTCAGGCACGGGCGAGGGCTGTCAGGCGCGGGTGAGGGCTGTCTGGCGCAGGCGGGGGCAGTCAGGCGCGAGTGGGGCAGGAAGGGGCTGAGAAGATGCAGCAGCAGATGGAGCCGGCAGTAGCAGCAGGTGATCAGGGGGTGATCAGCGGGGCAGGGTGATCAAGGGGGCAGGGGGTGATTGGGGTTATCACTGGGGGGTGATCACCAGGGGAGGATGGGGCTATCAGATGCTGGGGGGCAGAAGGGGAGCCGAGGACCAGCTACAGATGGAGCCAGCAGCAGCAGGTGATCAGGGGGGTGATCAGGGGGGCACGGGGTGATTGGGGTGATCACTGGGGGGGTTATCACCAGGGGAGGATGGAGCTATCAGGCGCTGGGGGGCAGGAGGAGAGCAGAGGACAAGCTGTTCATGGAGCCAACAGCAGCAGTAAGTGATCAGGGGGTTATCAAGGAGTGATCAGGGGGGCACAGGGTGATCAGGGGGGCACGGGGTGATTGGGGTGATCACTGGGGGGTGATCACCAGAGGAGGATGGGGCTGTCAGGTGCGGGGGGGGCAGGAGGGTAGCAGAGGACCAGCTGTAGATGAAGCCGACAGCAGATGATCAGGGGGTGATCAGGGGGGGCAGGGAGTGATCAGGGGTGCACGGGGTGATTGGAGTGATCACCAGGGGAGGATGGGGCTGTCAGGTGCAGTTGAGGGAAGGAGGGGAGCAGAGGACCAGCAGAAAATGTAGATGGCAGCAGCAGGTGATTGGGGGGCAGGGGGTGATCAGGGGGTGATCACAAGGGGAGGAGGAGAGAAATGGAGAAAATGGAGCTGTCAGGCGCAGGGGGGGCAGGAGGGAGGAGGGGAGCAAATGGAGTCTGCAGGAGGAGGTGAGAAAATGCAGCAGGTGATTAGGGGGGGCAGGGGGTGATCGTGTTCAGGTGGTGATCAGGGGGGCAGGGGGGAAGGAGCAGAGGTCGAGGGGGAGTGGAGGACAGGAGGGGGGAGTACCTGTCCTCAGCACAAGCAGCGGTGGTGCTAGCGGTGGCGGTGGTGGCAGCAGCGGTGGCGGCAGCGGGCAGCGGCGGCGATCGCGGGCTCTGTGGGGCAGGTCAGCGGTCAGGCACCTCGCTCCTCGGCTTCCACAGATGGGATGAAGCTGAGGAGCGAGGTAGACATTGTTTTTCTCCGCCCATCCACATCTGATTGGAGGGCTAGCGTCACATGAACACTAGCTCCAATCAGATCTGAGGGGGGTGACAAACAGGTCACCAGGAGTGATCGTAGACCCGGGGGGGGCTATGCCACCCCCCCTGGGGTCAAGTATAGGTCCCCCTGTACCTGCGGGCCGGGTGACCTTTCATTCACCCTGGTCACCCGGCCCGCAGGAGGGCGATCATTCTGTGACACAGGGTATGCGTCACAGGTCGGATTGGCACCGACTTTCATGATGCATACGCTGTGTCACAGGTTGGGAACCGGTTAAGGAAATCTGCTGCTACTCATAAAAAATCAATTGCATATATAAGAAACATCAGTCCAACCATAACTAAAGTATGGTTGGTATATATAGCCTGTCCTGGATGATAACTTCCACACTTGTTTTCTGGCAGTCTCACTATGACTATTGAGAAAAAGGAAACGGTCTTAGAAGCGCAGGAAAGAGACTCAGACAAGAGATGGGTTTAAACCACAACGCGTTTTGACGGAGGATCTACTTTATGTGGGAAAAACCTGGTGACATGTTCCCTGGTGGCCCCCTGCTTGGAACACGAAGCGTGCTGGGAGGCGGGTGGAGTTTAGTTTGCATTAAAAGAGCGGGAAGAGTGTAGGATTAGGTCAGTTTGTCACAGGAGTCTGACGAGGTGAGTCTGTGAGAGAAGAGAAGAGTGGGATGGATGAAGGGAGTGCTGCAGCTGACCTCAGTGACCTGGGTTCCCTGGCACAGGAAAGGAAAATTGATAGAAAGCCTGACTCTCCATAAGAAGGAAAGGATTAGTGCAGAACGTGAGGAGCAGAAGAGAACTAAGGATTAGGGTTAGAGGAGAACCCTTCCCAAGTTCTAAGCGCAAGGCCGGGGTCCGGTCCCCGAGGTTGTATGGAGACTAATGGTCCTGCAGCAGACACCGGAGGAATAGAAGTTGTCACCACTTTATTCCCACATCAGACTTGGGGGCACGACAGCATCGTGATTGAGCCGGGACTAGGTAGTAAGGAGTCCCCGAAGCAGGCTACAGCTGTCTGCCATACAAGTAGAGTTCATAGGAACATCTGACAGGAGGAACTCCAGTGTAACTCAGTACTGGGAGTACTTCACTAAAGGCGCTAAGAGGGAGATGTTCAGAAAAGGCACATAAGTTGTCGGAGTGTTGGAAAGGAGTTCTTCATCTTGCCTGGAAGTTGGCTGAGCTCCTGACCCGGAGGACACGGCACGGATGCAGGCTCTTGTGCCACAACAGACTGTTAGTAAAGCTTTGGAGCTACATGCCCTGGTGTCCTCCACTTATTCCTGCGTCAACCTGCCCGGCACTGCTACATTCCCTACACCCAACACTACACATCTAAGTATCACTTCACCTACTCTGCCCTGGGACTACAGCCCTGCCTGTGGAGGGCTATAACATCATTGCTGCACCACACCATCTGTCCCAGAGGATCTGTCTGCAGAGTCGGCTTAACATCTTCATTGCCGAACACCACAGGTGGCGTCACGACTCATTCATTCTAATCATCATAAGCACACTGAACATTCCCCTTTTACAATGGGTGCCCAGGGCCATGGGCCGGGTCCCAGCTGCCGTGACATCTCCCATTGAAGCTCATCGGGCCCGGTACCGAGTACCCCACTGCCCTGGGAGGGCGACCCAATGACGACGCTTGCCGTGATAATTAACCTGCACAGCAGGGTGATAAAAATGAAACATCAGGATGATTACAATGAGCATAGCTTCCAAAAGGGAGCTCAAATAAGCTTATTACCAAAGTAAGCTCTATTACCTGCTCTTCAAAGTTTTTGACAAACAAATGCCTCCTGCTCACATGACAAACTAGAGGACCATGTGCAATCCACACAAATGTTTCCCCACTTGTGACAGTGTTAGAACTTGATCAAGTAGCTGAGGCCACAGCAGCACCTACAGTATATTTAAAATTATAGACAAGATGTTTTATCTGCTATTGCAGTAACCTGGTGCATTTCAGATAACACAGATGCACCTGGCTGAAAAGACAGGTTCAGTCATACGCAGACTGTGTTCTATTTCATGTAGATGCTCTTAACCTTGATCCAATAAATTTTTGGGTCAAAAAATTGGACTATCCCACAACCCAATTGACTAAAATTCAAAATTTAATAAAAGTTTTTGTTTGGGATAATAAAAGGCCAAGAGTGGCATCAGAGATACTCTATAAAAGCAAGGCCACAGGAGGATTGAGCTTACCAAATGTTGCAGCATATTATCAGGCTAACTTAATTAAAAGTAGTATATATTGGTTTCGGCAGAATCCATCACCTGCGTGGACTCTTTTGGAAAAAGACCAGAATAATAATAATCCATTACAAGAAATTTTTTAGAATCATATCTTTGGATCGCGACCATCTTTGCCATCCCATCCTGTATTTCAGGCCTTGATATCTGCATGGAAAATCTTTACAAGGCCAGGAAAAAAATGGAATAAAATATGTCAAATTAGAAATTTTCCATTATCTTTAACCTCACTTCTTTACAAATTCTCAATCCCTGAAACATGGTATAATCTCAATATTAAAACAATAGGGGATGTATATACAGGCAACAACCTTCTTACCTTTAGTGAGATCAGAAAAAAATGTAATCTTTCCTCATCGGAATTTCTTTCCTACACTATTATAAAAGAAAATGTCTTAAAATTTCTTCGAGTTAAACCATTAAACCTTGATATCATTTCTTTATTCTTGTGCAACACAGAGAAAAAAAGTATTTGGAGTTTGAAGAACATATACAAGGTTTTCAACAAAGATATTGGTATAACAAAAAACGCGTATAGGAAGCGTTGGGAATCTGAATTAAATATTACACCCTCATTGGAGCATTGGCAAAAAGCTTTTAAGTATTCCTATACCTCAACGATATCAATGACACTCCAAGAATCTTTTTATAAATTAATAGTTAAATGGTATTATACCCCATCAAGGGTATTTTTCATAAATAAAGATAACTCTAAATTTTGTTGGAGAGATTGTGGCTCCATTGGGAATTTATATCATATATTTTGGGGATGTCCGAAAATTAAGAGTTTGTGGAATAAAGTATCTCAACATATAAATATTCTTTTAGGAAGAAAGTTAATTATTTCCTCTCAAATGGTACTTTTATCCTTAGATTTAGAACAATAAGATCCCTTCGTTAAATTTATTATATTTCACATTTTTCTAGTAGTGAAAAATTCACTTGCAGCATATTGTAAAAGGGTTGATCCACCCAAATTTGAAGAAATTTTAGATAATCTTCGGGTACATAGTGCTCTGGAGAGACGTTTCGCTATAAACAATGATTTCTTACAAAAATATAATAAGAAATGGGAATTATGAAACGAGCTATTTCTTCAATAGCTTTACTGTTGATGATATTGAAATGTTGTCGTTTTGAGTAATCAGGATGAGACCTTGTATAAAGTTGTAGTATTAGGTTTTGTATAGGTTTTATATACCTTATTATACTCTAAATTATACTGATATACTTGTCTGTATAATTACTCTTTGAGTTCTCTACTGTATTATTTTGTTAACTTTTCTTTCCCTTCCCCTTTTTCCATTCCCCTACCCCCATCTTTCCTTGCTTTTCCTTTATTTGTTGGAAAATTTTCTTGAAAAATTAATAAATATTATTGAAAATAAAACATTGGACTAGTGGCAGGAGCTGGCCAAGTTTGCAATTGGCTTTGGAACAGCTGGTGGATTTGTCACACCCAGGTGTACCAGCCAGGTTATCTGCCACAAGCTTGAAAAACCTAACATTTGTCAAAATTAATTCAACATGGATCCATGCTGACTTTCATGCACCAATGGCAGATGACAATGATTAAATTGGCCATATCATTTGTCTTCCTGCCTGACTGTCCTTTGCCAATCTTCTGCATAATTCTGCTGTCGCAAGTGAACGCTGTAGTAAGACTGCTGCCATTGGTGACTTCAAACTGACACACAATTCCTTACCCGCCGTGTCCTAATTCTCTAGCATAATGTTTCTGCAGCAGCCACTGTACAGTCACAGCATCTACACATTTTGTGGCTGACCAATGTGTTTCATATTGGTAGTCTACTACCGCCTCTGAGGTTGCCAATAATTTTCCTATACTGCAACACAATACCTTGTTTGCCCAATACTAATGCTTTACCGTAAGGATACCTTTTCAAAAGACTTGGTGACTAGAAGCCATTGTTTCTTCCCCCTGACACCACTACTCTTGTTTTATTTCTCCAAAAAAGGGGATTATTTTTGAATTACGGTACTTGATAAAAAGTCTTTGTTATTGCCTAATCATTTTTTGATTAACAAACCAGTGGTGGACCCCAAATAAGGGTTACTTTCTCACTCCTAATTGAGAAATAATGACTTTTTTTGTCCAAAATATAACACCCATTTTGTCTTGTCAATTAAAGGAATCATTTTTAGATGGCTTGTGAAAAAGCTATCACTTCTTCATTTAACAAAGTGCGAAGCTTTTAGTACACCCCAAACCCAAAAATGGATAGTTTCTTCACCCAATTGTGTGGCAATGCACGGCTTCTTCCATGTGCACCACCTACAGTATGCATAAACAACAGCAAAACTTGAATCTTTATGCAAAAAGGGATAATTTTTGGACTATTTTCACAATATAAGCAGCCTACAAAGTCCGAAACAGTGGTTTGGTTAAATACGCTGCTGGTTGCGATCCTTTACCAACAAATTTCAGATTGCCAGGTAGATTGAAATCATTTGGACATTAAAAAGGCTGTGTTCAATAGACTCCAAGGGCATGCCAGTGTTATACACATATTTTCAAAGAAATTAAAGGTTTTTAGTTATGCGATTCATGTAAGCATGTCTCTATGGAAAATTCAACAAAGCCTGCAAATTTGAATTTCAAAAGATCCACTCACCAACTTGGTAGTATAACCCAGAACGGGCTACATAAAGATACTTATTGGATAAATAATGTGCAACACAGTGTTGGTGAAATCATTTTTTTTACAGCTGATCATTTCACACCACTAATCTTGATAAGCAGGATATCAACCCACAGACAGGATACCCATATTTAGAAAATAAAGTGGGCAACCACTTAACTGATTTATAGCAATTACCATATTTTTCGCTTTATAAGATGCTCTGGATTATAAGACGCACCCCAAATTTTGAGGAGAAAAATAGGAAAAAACTTTTTTTTAATAAAATGGTGGTGCTTCTAATAATCCAGGTGTCTTATTGCTACCAGGTGTGGTGAGAAGTGGGGTCACAGGGATGCTGCTGGAAGAGGTAGAAGTGGAATGTTGCTGCTAGGATGAGGGGGTGTTTTGATGTGTGGGTGTCCGATGCTGACGCTGTGCTTTGTCCCCAGTGTTGCCGGGTGTTGTTGTCTCCGCGCTCTGTACCTGGTGCTGCCGGGTGCTGCCGCCTGGTCTGTCCCCCGGTGCTGCCGCCGCACTCTGTACCTGGTGCTGCCGGGTGCTGCTGCCCGCTCTGTTCCCCAGTGCTGCCGGGTTCTGCCGCCGCGCTCTGTCCCCCGGTGCTTGCCACAGCCACTGCGCTCTGTCCCGTTCTGCGTGGGGGGCTCTGCCATTCGATTCATGCTTGCTTGCTCTGTGCGGTGGATTGCTTCCTGGAAAATGGCCGCTGCGCAAGCGCAGATGGAGGTCTCAGCAGCACTGAAATCTTGGGAAATGAGATTTCAGCGCTGAAATCTCATCTCCCAAGATTTCAGTGCCAAGATCTCAAGGCGGCCATTTTCCCGGAAGCAATCCACCTCACAGGGCAAGCAAGCATGGGTGGAACGGCATAGCCCCCCACGCAGCATGGGACAGAGCACAGTGGTGGCAGGCACCGGGGGACAGAGTGCGGCGGCGGCAGCACCCGGCAGCATCGGGGACAGAGAGCGACGGCGGCAAGCACCGGACACCCGCAGCGGCAGCACAAATAAGGTATATCTGCATTGTAAGACGCACCACTATTTTCTCCCCAAAGTTGGGGGAAAAAGTACGTCTTAAAAAGTGAAAAATACGGTACCTTAACTGAGCCTCATTGGGGACAGTGATGATGATGTCTGTAAATTGCTGTGGAATAAGATTGCGCTATATAAACAAAGCAAAATAATAATAGTTATAGAATCATATCAGAAAAATATTGAACTTGCGCCAATAACCATAATAGCTGCACTCATATTTTCTGTGGAATATTGAGCGCTTCCAACCCTATTATATTAAAGTAAGAGCCATTATCATAACATAGAGTTAACAGATTTTCTTTTGCCAAAGGTTATCACACTGGAAAAGGCTCACTGTAAACTGGATTAGTTCTCCCATCTAAGAATCTTGGACCCGTTCCTGTGTACATACCTAAATATCCTTGCGGTAATTGTCTTGATCATTCTTGAAGTGTCTTAATGCGTGCGTGCTTTTAATAACACCACTGAATGCCAATTCTAAGTTTTTCATACAAAGCAATGGTAAATGCTTTCAGAAATGTTGAGTGTTTGAAGATGACCCTAGCTTGATAATGTGCTGTGGAATAGTTGTAGATGGCATCATCTGGCCACAGCTTATGCGGGAAGATGGGAATAAACACAAAATGAAGGATTGGCTTTCGATTACAACTAGTTGGGATTTTTTATTGTGAAACTTACTTCTGGCATTTAACCCTTATTATTCCAATCGCAGTCCATACATTGTATAATAACTATATATAATGTTTTTTTATTTTGGGGGTTACATTTCTAGCACAAATATATTTGTATATATACTATTTGTATTATCTGGACAACTGTGTGGTGCTCTCCTACTATTTGCTGCTGATATCCTTACCCAATACTCTAGCGCCCCTGAAACTCTCTTTTGTTAATTTATATATTTCTTGAAGGAATAATAGAAGCGCAGGACAACAGATACAGTTACAGTAGCGTAGTTCCGGGGGGGTCCCCTCAGAGCATGGGGCCCAGGCCGACTGCCCCCTCTACTCCCCGGTACCCAGTAGCTAAGCTGCTGGTGCCGAGCAACACCTGTTGATAACTTAGAAGACTACTATGGACTTTGACATGGTTACGCCAACATGTTCTGCTTTTTGCTAATAAAGATTAATTAATGATTAGTGCTTCGCTACAGAATAGAATCATAAAAGGCAATGAATATTGATTAAATCCCTCCTGAGAAAAGATAAATTATAGGTCTTAGCAATGATCCAGATAATAAGTGATTATATGAGTATGTGTAACTTCCACAATAAATCAGAATTCTACTAGTGACAGAGACTACAATCACGAGTGGTTAATTCTCTGTGTACTGTGGGGATGTGGCTCGCTTAGGTGCAGCGGGAGACAAATGTGAGACAGGTTCTTCCACAGTGCTTGCAGTTTATTCACGGCATAAACGCACAAGGCAACGTAACAGCAAACAAATAGCCTTTTAGCTCAGGCAAAATAACACAATGTCCGTAGTTGTAGACTCAGTGCAGGAGTCTCAGCACACATGGGAGGTTTAGTCCTCCCCACACACAACTCCTTGGTTCAGGAGCTGGCCACATTATAAGGCTGTAGCCACACCCACGTTCCCAGCAGCTGACTGGTCACCTGACTGTGACCTCACCACAGGTCCTTCAAACAAAAACAATAACAATATCTGTTATGCTTTACTTCTGCCTTACATTATAGAGACAAGCCATTTATGAGACACATATCTCCCATCGATTACATGACACTTAGCCCTGCCACATACCTCCCCCCTCTGCCTAAAGCCGTGGGGCTTGGCACTTTCACCTACCAGGCAAGGGATTCTGGAGAGGGCATCGGCATTCCCATGTAGCTTCCCGGCCCTATGCTCTACATGGAAGCTGAAGTCTTGTAGGGCTAAGAACCAGCGGGTGACCCTAGCATTCTTGCCCTTGGTTTCCCTCATCCACCTGAGTGGGGCATGGTCGGATATTAACCTAAACTTCCGTCCCACCAGGTAGTACCGTAATGTGTCCACTGCCCATTTTATGGCCAAACACTCCTTCTCTACAACTGAGTAATTTCTCTCACAAGAAGTCAACTTCCTACTCAAGTAGAGAACAGGATGCTCCTCCCCACATATCTCTTGGGAAAGGACAGCTCCTACCCTGACATCTGAGGCATCTGTCTGGAGGACAAATTCACGTTTAAAGTCTGGGGCCACCAAAACGGGTTGCTTACAAAGCGCTCCCTTCATTTCTTGGAAGGCTGACTCTGCTTCTTCGGACCAGCTGACCATCACTGACTTTGTCCCTTTAAGCAGATCAGTTAGAGGTGCAGCCATTGTGGCGAAGTTTGGGATAAACCTCCTGTAATATCCCACAATCCCCAGGAAGGCTTTAACTTGCTTCTTTGACAGAGGTCTCGGCCATGTTTGAATTGCCTCCACTTTATTGATTTGGGGTTTGATCTCGCCACGCCCCACTACATATCCGAGGTACTTGGCTTCTTCTCTCCCCAAGGCACACTTCTTCGGGTTTATTGTAAACCCTGCCTCTCTTAGAGCGTCAAACACTGCTTGGACCTTTTCCAGGTGAGTCTCCCAGTCCGGGGTAAAGATGACGATATCATCCAGGTATGCAGCAGCGTATAGTTTATGAGGTGCAAGGATTCTATCCATCGCCCTCTGGAAGGTTGCTGGAGCTCCCTGTAGGCCAAACGGCATCCGGACATACTGGAAGCACCCGTCTGGTGTGGAGAATGCCGTCTTCTCCTTGGCTTCCTGTGCCATGGGGATCTGCCAATATCCCTTGGTCAGATCCAAAGTGGTTATGTACCTGGCAGGTCCAAGTCTCTCGATGAGCTCATCAACGCGTGGCATGGGATAAGCGTCGAACTTGGAGACCTCATTCAGCTTCCGGTAATCGTTGCAGAACGTCCATTCACCATCAGGTTTTGGGACCAGGACAATCGGGCTCGACCAGCCGCTCTTGGATTCCTCAATGACCCCGAGCTTCAACATACGCTGCACCTCCTTGGAGATTACCTCTCGCCGGGCCTCAGGAATACGATATGGTTTCACGTTCACCCGCACATGTGGCTCGGTCAGAATTTCGTGCTCCACCACCTTCGTGCACCCCGGCAACTCTGAGAACAGGTCCCGGTTTTTCTGGAGTAACTCCCGGCACTGCTGCTTCTGGGCCTTCGATAGAGTCTCCGCTATGGTAACGGCTCCAACCTCCCCTTCTAGGTTGCCCAGCAAGCACGGAGTTACCGCTGGCTCTCTATCTTGCCACGGCTTGATAAGGTTAACATGGTAAACCTGGTATGGCTTCCGTCTTCCGGGTTGGTGGATCTTGTAGTTTACGTCTCCCAGTTTCTCCACCACCTCATATGGCCCTTGCCACTTGGCCAAGAACTTACTTTCCACCGTCGGGATTAGCACGAGAACTCGGTCTCCCGGATTGAACTGCCTCACTCTGGCTGACCGGTTGTAGACCCTGGCCTGAGCCTCTTGTGCCTGGCGGAGATGTTCTTTAACAATGGGCATCACCTTCGCAACCCTCTGCTGCATCAGTGCCACATGCTCAATGACGCTTCTGTGGGGCGTGACTTCGGCTTCCCAGGTTTCCTTGGCTATATCTAGGAGACCTCGCGGATGCCGGCCGTACAGAAGCTCGAAGGGGGAGAACCCCGTGGAGGCCTGGGGAACTTCACGGATAGAAAACAGTAAATACGGTAAGAGACAATCCCAGTCTCTACCATCTTCCTCTATGACTTTTCTCAGCATGCTCTTCAGGGTCTTGTTAAACCTCTCAACAAGGCCATCTGACTGTGGATGGTACACTGAAGTCCTCAGGTGGGAAATTTGCAAGACTCTGCACAATTCTCTCATCACCTTGCTCATAAAAGGTGTCCCCTGGTCGGTCAGGATCTCCTTCGGCAAACCCGTCCGGGAAAACACATGGACCATCTCACGGGCTATACTCTTCGCAGAGGAGTTTCTCAGGGGAATGGCCTCAGGATAGCGTGTGGCATAGTCCAGGATGACTAATATATACTGATGGCCCCGAGCTGATTTAACTAAGGGACCGACCAAGTCCATGGCAATTCTCTCAAATGGCACCTCAATAATGGGCAGTGGCACAAGAGGGTTCCGAAAATGAGATGTGGGGGCAGTTAACTGACATGTCGGGCAGGACCTGCAATAGTTTACTATTTCCCGGTGACACCCAGGCCAATAGAACCTCTGTACAATCCGTTCCTGGGTTTTTTCCACCCCCAGGTGTCCCCCCAAGATGTGTGAATGGGCCATGTCCAACACTTTTCGTCTATAGGGGCCTGGTACTATTAACTGCTCTGCCACCTCCTCCCTTATTTTCGTGACCCGGTACAACAATTCCCCACTCAACATAAAATGGGGAAACCTTGTGTCTGCTCCCGGCTCTTGTGCAACCCCATTAATGACGGTGACATTGTTAAAGGCTTCCCTTAGTGTGGGGTCCCTATGTTGGGCAGTCCCAAAATTCTCCCCGGCCACCCCTAACTCCGGGATGTCAGGTACAGGGGACCCTTCCTCTTCATCCCCAACAAGGACACATAAAGGGAACTCGTCTGCCTCTGGTGGTGGCGATACCTCAGTGGGGTGGATTGGTTCCCTGCTCTTGCTAGCACACTCAGAACCCATCCCCCACAGATCCCAAAACAGACAGAAATCCCGGCCAATAATTATGGGATGCAACAAGTCTCGAACAACGCCAACTTCATGCGACTCGGTGCCATGCGCCGTTTCAATCTTCACCCTAGCCATAGGGTAGTCCTTTGCATCGCCATGTATGCACCGAACACCAATCTTTTTACCCGGGAGTATGTTTAGAGGAAAACTGGCCCTCACAAGTGTCACCAAGCTCCCGGAGTCCAGAAGCGCCATTACTGCTCGACCGTTCACCTTCACGGGACACGCTTGTGGCCCCTTGTTAGGTAGCGAGTTCACACTGCAAGCTGGATATGCGTAGTATGAACTACGGCGTCCCATGCTGCAGTCCATCTGCTCGGTGGTCTGGGGACAACGGGCCGCTATATGTCCTGGCCCATGACACTTCCAGCAAATAACACCCGAGGGGACCTTGGGCACCGCCTCCCCCGCCCCTTTTGACCTTGGACGCACCACCCCTTTTTGTGACTCCGCCCCCTGCTGGGACCCCCAATATGGAATGGGCTGCTTCCCCAAGGAACCTTCCATCCCCTGGTATCTCTCGACCAGCCCAACCAGTTCATCAGCATTTTGGGGATCACCCTGGGCAACCCAAGTCTGTAGAGGTCTCGGCAGAGAATGCACAAACCGATCCATCACAACTCGCTCTACCATCTGTGCAGGGGAAGCCGATTCTGGCTGCAGCCATTTCTGGACCAGGTGCAACAGGTCAAACATTTGGGAGCGCGGGGGTTTGTCCCGGTGATAGGCCCAACGATGCACTCTCTGTGCCCTGGTAGTCATTGTTACCCCCAAGCGGGCGAGAATTTCCGCTTTTAATTTGGGATACTCTCTGGCATCTTGTACCGTCAGGTCAAAGTACGCCTTCTGGGGCTCCCCCGTTAGGTAAGGGGCCAGTACCTCCGCCCACCGCTCTGGCTGAAGTTTTTCCCTCTCAGCCACCCTCTCAAACACCATCAGGAAGGCCTCCACATCATCCTCAGGGGTCATTTTTTGTAATGCGCGTCTTACCGCCTTCTCGACGTCGGTGGCATCAGCCCGACCTGGGGTTGGGGCGCTCGTCCTGCCCTCCTGGATGGCGGTTGCCAGAAGCTGCATCTGCTGCCGTTGTTCCTGCTGGCTTTGCTGGAACTGCTGCCGCTGCTCCTGCTGGCTTTGCTGGATCTGCTGTAACAACAGCTTGTTGGTTTCCTGCTGCAGTGCCTGGGACTGGACCAGGTGTTTCATGAGGTCCTCCATGATTCCAGGCAATGCTTGTTGCCCCGCTGCAAACTTCACCCAGGACATGCAGCAACTGTCTCAAGTCTCTGCTGGGACCGCTGCCCGCACGTGTACCACCAATTGTGGGGATGTGGCTCGCTTAGGTGCAGCGGGAGACAAATGTGAGACAGGTTCTTCCACAGTGCTTGCAGTTTATTCACGGCATAAACGCACAAGGCAACGTAACAGCAAACAAATAGCCTTTTAGCTCAGGCAAAATAACACAATGTCCGTAGTTGTAGACTCAGAGCAGGAGTCTCAGCACACATGGGAGGTTTAGTCCTCCCCACACACAACTCCTTGGTTCAGGAGCAGGTCACATTATAAGGCTGTAGCCACACCCACGTTCCCAGCAGCTGACTGGTCACCTGACTGTGACCTCACCACAGGTCCTTCAAACAAAAACAATAACAATATCTGTTATGCTTTACTTCTGCCTTACATTATAGAGACAAGCCATTTATGAGACACATATCTCCCATCGATTACACGACCCTTAGCCCTGCCACAGTACACATATGTCTATTTGATATATCATTTGGCAGCAGACAATTAAGATGATCACACATCTTTATTGTGACCCTAACACTTTGATTGGTCAGCGACAGAGGAGAAATAACAAATGTCCAAAGTGTAGTTCTATGGTATACACCCAGTTGGTTGAATGAAAAATGTGCTTCCCTATTACAAGGGGCATAACTTTGAAATATGGGGCATGTGGTGCGGTAACCTCTGTTAAAGCTAGGGGGTGCTGTATACGCTATGCAGAATATGCATGTGAGCGTAAGTCTGAATGCCCATGATAAAGTCTGTATGTGTCTGGCTGTATGTAAAAGGACCTGTAATGAGGTCATGACCATGTGATCCATACCTCACTTGTGGGTGTGGTCATGTACCATATAGTGTGACTGAGGTCAGGTCACATGGGGTTGTGTGTTTTGATCCTGAGTGGTCAGAGTGCAAGGTCCCGGAAGGCCTGGGTGTGTTGGAAGTGTCTGGGTCTGAACTTCCTGGAAGAGCATGTGGAAAGGCCCAGACCTGGTAGAGTCTGTGACGGCTCTGTGTAGGGAAGCTACTGCCCGGATGCAGGTCTGAAACTGTAGATGGCCTAGTGAGCATGGCTGCCGCTTCCCTGATAACCCGTGAGGGATAAACTGTGAGTAATGCTGACCGGGTCAGTAAGAGACTTTGTTTGGTCTATGTGGTAACGTTGCATGTTTAACGGACGCTGTACCTGGAAGCTGCACGCTATTATGTTCACGAAGAGTGGTTTATGCTGATGATTAAGAAACTGAATGAACTGTTTAACCCGGAGTGTTACCGTGTATGCCTCAAAGACCGGCTAAGCGAGTAAATCCCCGTCCACTCATTTGGTGGATCTCTACAGGCAACAGAAGAAAAAAACAGAAGCAACTCGGAGGTGCTAGGGACTTGGAGGTTTAAATGTAAAAATCAAGTGAACGGTCCTCTTTAACAAAGTCCCTAATCTCTGTTTGTCACTTCAGCCATTAAACTACTGACAGTAACTTACATAAGTTGGGGCACACATGGTTTTAGGTTTGCTTTTAAGCAGCAGCAGATCTTGTTATCTCTAAACGTTTCCTGATTATAATCATTGTGACAGTAGTCCAAACTACACAAGCAGAACACATTTTAAATGAAAATGGATCCATTCGCAGATTCAGCCCCTATCAGCATTGACCGTGCATTTTCGTTTTGCAGGGATGCACTCATAAACTATGATTCCTAGCTGAGTCCAGCTATTTACAAGCATCTAATGCGTACAGACCATCAAATGTTCTGGTTTATTTTACTGCCTCTTTTCTGATTAAAATGTCATTACCATAAATCGCATCTTCCTGGCAGTAATGA
This sequence comes from Dendrobates tinctorius, assembly GCF_039654945.1. NCBI lineage: Eukaryota > Metazoa > Chordata > Amphibia > Anura > Dendrobatidae > Dendrobates > Dendrobates tinctorius. The sequence goes on along the minus strand of NW_027361705.1, from coordinate 12,720,454 downwards.
GAGAATTTCAGGTGCCCTGATTATAGTTAAGCACTGCTGCCATCAATGTAATTTTAGTCTTTGGCTTCATTTAAACTCAGTTATTTGGATCATCTGAATATCTGTTACAGAATGGCCCAGTGGCAGCACCCCTACAAGTATATAAGAATATACCGACTATAACAAGATTTGTTACCTATCTACGAGATATATAATAACAGATATAATAACAAATGTATGATCACGGGGAACTACACTCATTATAAGAATTAGAAAGCCGTATCTCATTTTATAATGGGGTAGTGGTTAAGCAGGTGAACTACAGCTACCGTCATTGTCTATGCGCAGTGGATCTAAAGGGCCTGTCACACTAAGCGATATCGCTAGCAATGTCGCTATAACGTCACTGGTTTTTGTGACGTTATAGCGATATCGCTATGTCTGATACTTGCCTCCAACCGCTCCCTCACTGGTTATCGCTGATCACGCGAGAACGTCCTGGGCCGCTTCTCGTCGTCTGCTTCTTGCTGTGCTTCCTGCTGTGGAGACGAGTGACGCGTGGACGCGGGCGGGAGGACGTCAGGATCGCCTCGTCTGACAGGTAAGTAGCGACCCCCGACCCCCTGCGATGTCGCTGATGAGATCTGCCTGTGTGGCAGCTCATTAGCGACCACTTAGCGATGCACCAGCGATCCTGACCGCGTCATATCGCTGGTGCATTGCTAAGTGTGACAGTACCTTTAGAGAGCTTGGCTTTTTCCATTAATGAATGGAGACGTCTTACTCGTGCATGAACAATGCTCATTTAAAAGGGAGACACTTTATCCCCATTCCCAAAAGCCATGGTTTTTACACACAATGAGTGAAAAAATTATCATTGTATGGGAAGTAGCAAAACCTTTATTCAATGCTAAATAAAGAAGCAATTGCTTTTTTGCAAACCATCTAAAAGTTATACCTTTAATTAGGTTGAAAAACAAGTGCAATGTTTTTAATATGTACAAGTATTGGCTTCACTACTAGGAGTAAAAAAAAAATCCCTTTTTTTGGGGATCAACAGAAGGTTTGCTATTCCCTGACTGCTTAAGCAATTACAAATGCTTTTAATCAAGCCATTCAAAATTATCCATTTATTATGATTTATATAAGTAGATAAATTTTAAATATATAAAGTGATTTCCAGGTCATGAAGAAGCGAGTGTGTTGGGTGAAACCCTGGTGTGGGCTATACTGACTGACATTGCCGCGAGGTGGTTGCCTATGAATGTTTTTATTTCAGATGCTTTTTAACAGTTTGTTTGTGATTATAATCAAAAAATCTCCCTATTTTTCGATTGATTGATGGTTTTGCACTATACACTCTTTCAACCAAACAGGGTAAACTTTACATTGAACAATGCTACTGGTTATTGAAGATAAGGAAAGTCTAGGGTGACCATACACAGCCTAGCATTTTTTCCCTAATTTTAAAATGTGATGAGAGCGCAGTATTACTGTATTGGACCCTAAAATACCCTGGTGTAGAAGTGCTACGTGTTTACAAACTTCTGTTCTTCTTTGGGGTAAGGGGCATATTTGGCTTATCCGTAGCATCTCCATTTTGGAAAAAGCATTGATGTGACATGTTACTTATAAACACTAATTATGTAGTCCATCATTGTTTTACACTGCTCTTCACCAACTGCAATATATTAAGCACCAACTTCCAAACCATATGGTGAGATATTGCAAATGATGTGGCACTCTGGCAGATAATTTTGCTTTTGCAAGAACATAGTAACATAGTTAGGCTGGTTTCAGATTTACGCTTTTTACATGCAGCGCGTGGCACCGCTAAGCCCCGCCCCCTGCCCGCTCCCTGCCCGCCCCATCCGGTCATCGCTTCCTACTATCACACACGGCTGCATGCGATGTGCGCACTCTATCTTTAGCATAGGGTGCGCAGACCGTGCGCCGGCCGTGCGCTAGTAGGATTTTGGCGTGTGCTGCGCACTTTTGAAAGTGTGCTGGTGTGCGCCGAACACACCATGTTGCATTTTGGCGCGTTCGGCGCACCTTCAAAAGAAAGTGTGCAGCGCACGCCAAAATCCTAGTAGCGCATGGTCTGCGCACCCTATGCTAAAGATAGGGTGAAGCCGTGTGCGATAGTAGGAAGCGATGACCGGATGGGGCGGGCAGGGGGCAGGGCTTAGTGGCACCGAGTGCTGCATATAAAAAGCACAAATCTGAAACCAGCCTTAGTAAGGCCGAAAAAAGACATTAGTCCATCCAGTTCAGCCTATAAAATTCTGTCAGAATAAATCCCCAGATCTACGTCCTTCTAAAGAACCTAACAATAATTGTAAGATACAATATTGCTAAGCTCCAGGAAGACATCCAGGCCTCTCTTGAACCCTTCGACTGAGTTCGCCATCACCACCTCCTCATGCAGAGAATTCCAGATTCTCACTGCCCTAACAGTAAAGAATCCTCTTCTATGTTGGTGGTAAAACGTTTTCTCCTCCAGACGCAGAGAATGCCCCCTTGTGACCGTCGCCTTCCTTGGTATGAACAGATCCTCAGAGAGATATTTGTATTGTCCCATTATATACTTATACATGGTTATTAGATCGCCCCTCAGTCGTCTTTTTTCTAGACTAAATAATCCTAATTTTGCTAATCTCTCTGGGTATTGTAGTTCCCCCATCCCCTTTATTAATTTTGTTGCCCTCCTTTGTACCCACTCTAGTTCCATTATATGCTTCCTGAGCACCGGTGCCCAAAACTGTACACAGTACTCCATGTGCGGTCTAACCAGAGATTTGTACAGAGGCAGTATAATGCTCTCATCATGTGTATCCAGACCTCTTTTAATGCACCCCATGATCCTGCTTGCCTTGGCAGCCGCTGCCTGGCACTGGCTGCTCCAGGTAAGTTTATCATTAACTAGGATCCCCAAGTCCTTCTCCATGTCAGATTTACCCAGTGGTTTACCGTTCAGTGTGTAATGGTGATTCCGTCTTCCCATGTGTATAACCTTACTTATATCATTGTTAAACTGCATCTGCCACCTTTCGGCCCAAGTTCCCATCTTATCCAGATCCATCTGTAGCAGAATACTATCTTCTCTTGCATTGACTGCTTTACATAGTTTTGTATCATCTGCAAATATCGATATTTTACTGTGCAAACCTTCTACCAGATCGTTAATAAATATGTTGAAGAGAATAGGTCCCAACACCGACCCCTGCGGTACCCCACTGGCCACAGCGACCCAGTTAGAGAATATAACATTTATGACCACCCTCTGCTTTCCATCACTAAGCCAGTTACTTACCGATTTACACACATTTTCCCCCAGACCAAGCATTCTCATTTTGTGTACCAACCTCTTGTGTGGCATGGTATCAAACGCTTTGGAAAAATCAAGATATACCACGTCCAATGACTCACCTTGGTCCAGTCTATAGCTTACCTCTTCATAAAAGCTGATTAGATTGGTTTGACAGGAGCGATTCCTCATAAACCCATGCTGATATGGCGTTAAACAGTTATTCTCATTGAGATAATCCAGAAAAACATCCCTCAGAAACCCTTCAAATATTTTACCAACAATAGAGGTTAGACTTACTGGCCTATAATTTCCAGGTTCACTTTTAGAGCCATTTTTTAATATTGGTACCACATTTGCTATGCGCCAGTCCTGTGGAACAGACCCCGTCGCTATAGAGTCTCTAAATATAAGAAATAATGGTTTGTCTATTACATTACTTAGTTCTCTTAGTACTTGTGGGTGTATGCCATCCGGATCCGGAGATTTATCTATTTTAATCTTATTTAGCCGGTTTTGCACCTCTTCTTGGGTTAGATTGGTGACTAGTGTTGAGCATTCCGATACCACAAGTATCGGGTATCGGCCGATATTCGCGGTATGGGAATTCCGATACTGAGTTCCGATACTTTTAGGATATTGAATACCGGAATTGGAAGTTCCCATAATGCTATGAGCCAGTTTGATTTGATTCAGCCAATGACAATCCTCTGAAGTGTGGGCACATCCTGTTAGGCATATAGGCATGTTAACTAATGGCATAGCTGTGATTGGCTGCTGAAATGATGTCATGATGCACTATAAAAGCCGCTGCCACCGCCATTTAGGGTTCACTCTACTGTGAATTCAGTTAGGGACAGGCTGCTGTTCAAGACTGTGAGGGACAGTTAGAGAGCGATTTTACAAATCACATTGTGCTTTAACCAGGCTACATTCTCAATAAGTGTAGCTTTCTTTTGCCTTGCAGCAGCACTAGTCACAGCTGTCTGCAAGGTCCATGTGAGTGCAGCTCACGCATTTTCATTCTCCTATTAGTGTGCATCCATCCGTATCCATATACGTTGGTTGCAAACACTATAGGATTAGAGAGCGGAGCCTTTCTGCAGCCTTTCAGTGCTAGTGCCCAATTCTCTGCACTGTTCACGGCTGTCTGAGAGGTCTTTGTGTGAGTGCAGCTCACGCTGTAGTGTGTCCTGCAGGCACATCTGCTTGTAGGCTGCTCAGCGTGCGTCCCTGCCTCATACATATTTTTCTTTTATTGCAGCTCATTTTTCATTAATTCTCCTATTAGTGTGCATCCATCCATATCCATCTACATTGGTTGGTTGCAAACACTATATAGGAGTAGATACAGGAGCCTTTTTGCTGGCTTGTGCCCTGCAGTCGCAGCCAGATTAGTATTACCCTATTTTTTGGAGCCTCATCTTTTGCATTGTAGGTTACCTTCCTGCATTCTAATAGCTCCAAAAAGTTTGTGATACTATTGCTATCAAATCTTTTGTCACATCCTTTTTGTTTTTTTGAAAAAAAAACAAACAAAAACAAAATAAAGTTCACCAAACACTTCACTTGACAGTTGTGTAGGCCACATTAGCTCCTATTAAAGTGTAGTCCACACACTTTATAAAATTAGTGTTTCTTATACCTGTTAGCATCTGTTCAGGAATAAGCACACTAAGCCCCCCCTTTCTACTTTTCTGCCTATCTTTATCAGTCTACCAAGATGAAGGCAGGGAGTAAGGCACGTGGGCGTGGGTGTGGAGTTGCAGCAGGGAGAGGACGTGGGGATTCAGCAGGGAGATGACATGGGGATTCTGTGCCTGCTGCGGGCACCAGTGAGTCAGCATCCCCCAGTTTTACCAGGCAACAGTCCTTTATGCGCAGCTTTGTAGGACCTCGCTGTACCCCACTGCTGCGTGACGAACAAATTGAAACCATTGTCGGATGGATGGCAGCTAACGCATCGACTTCAATGACTTCCACGTCCTCTAAGGGCCAGAGCACTGAAGAGCAGCCATCTGTCTCTTCACCACCTGCCAAATTGCCCAGGCAGTCAGAGAGGCCTGTACTGGAGCCATCACAGTCTCTACTTCTGTTCTCTGAATCTGTTGGCTTGGAAAGAGGGGGCCAGCCAAGCAGCATTCAAGAATGTGAAGAAGAGGGAGCATGCAGTGATGCGCAACTGCTTTGTCCCTCTGAATCTCAAGAGGCGGGTGGGCCAGTGCCTATGGTCAGCACACCTCAGTATGCATCAGATGATGATGAGACTCAGGTGCCACTTTCTGGTGCGTACGGTGCTGGCGAGACTACCCAGGAGAAGCAGGTGTTTGAAGAGGGGAGTGTAGATGATGAGGTCCTTGACCCATCATGGCATGAGGAACAGAAAGGTGGTGGGAGCAGCTCTGAGGAAGAGATTCCCCGAATGGCCAAAACAGGAGGGAGAGGGAGGGGGCAGACTTGGTTGCCTGTAGCCTCCACTTCGGCACCCGTTAGGAGCATTCTTCTTCCAAAAGCCAAAACGGGTGCTCCCATTACTTGCAGGGCGTGGTCCTTTTTTGACACAGTTGCAGATGGCATTTGCTTTGTCAAATGCAAGCTGTGTCATCAGAAAGTCAAAAGAGGGAAAAGTGTCAGCAACCTCAATACCACAAATGTTATGAATGGGTCACCGAGGAGAAAAAAAACAAAACAAGCTAAGTCACAGAAAACCAGAGAGGCTGGTAACTATGCAAATTGCAGATCCCTGATTCTAACCACACAACTAGCAGCAGCTGTGGAGCGTACCTACGATGGTCCTAGACGCTTCGTCACATCCGGAGGACTAAATAAGCCTGAAGCAAGAAAAGGGGAAAACTAACTGCCCCAGAGCAGACCCCAAAGGAAAGACAGCCCCCACACATGTATTAACAGTGAAACAAGATGAAGCACAAACACATGCAGGAAAATAGACTGAGCAAACGATGGGGCACAAACTAACTAGAAAGGATAGGAAAGGAAAGACACTGTCTGCAATCTGCAAAAAACCCTACAAAAATAAAGTCCAACACTTCAGATAGCAAAATTAACCCTGAAGTCACTAGACTTCTCCCACTATATCAGCACTCTGAAATATTTCAATAAGGAATAAATTCTTGGACTTTGAGTGCGCTGCCAGACAGATTCAATAACCACACAAGGTTAAAAAAGTTAACCCTTTAATCCCTACGCGTTTTGAAGCATAACGCTTCTTCTTCAGGGGTATCAACCCCTGAAGAAGAAGCGTTATGCTTCGAAACGCGTAGGGATTAAAGGGTTAACTTTTTTAACCTTGTGTGGTTATTGAATCTGTCTGGCAGCGCACTCAAAGTCCAAGAATTTATTCCTTATTGAACTGTGGTACGGTTCCGCTGTGGACCGTTGGACGTGCAGCAGGCTGACTTACTATACAGGCTTTATTTTCTCTTTGAGAAGGTGAGTTTAATACTTTCAGTATTTGTACATTTTACCCGGATAAGACCCTATTGCGCTTTTGTTTCAACCCTTTAGTGAAAACACTCTGAAATATTCTGAGACAGAGCAAAAAGAGGCCAATCTAATAAGGGACAAAAAGCAAATTGGCAAATACAGATAAATAAGAGTGGAAATTTAGCGCAGCTGGCAGACCACACAAAAAACTGAATAGACCAACAAAATCAAGTGTGAACATTAGCAGAAAAACTTAGCTTTAGATGACTGGAACAGAGCTGAAAACCAGGACATGACAAGCCAGAAGGAATCACCAGCACCAGACTAGGGCGTCGGCTGTCTTAAATCCAGTCTGAGATTCCTGAGGTCCAATCGTCATCCTCATTATCAGGTGGCAGATTTCTACTGATTAAATCAGCCTCACTACCTCCAGTTACCACCAGAGGGAGCCTGGAAGGAGAACTCACAATTAGAGTTGAGCGACTTTTGGTTTTTTAGGGTCGCGTTTCGTTTCGTGAAACCCGACTTTTCCAAAAGTCGGGTCGAGCAAGATCGTCCGATTATAGGGAAAAGTCGGGGTCGTCCCGAAACACGAAACCCAATGTAAGTCAATGGGGAATAAAAGTCGGCAGTGAGAGGAGGACAGGAAACACACATACAGTGCCCATTTGAATGCCAAAAGCATCAATTCTTCTTACTTAAGCTTGTCAACCTTAATTAACTTCATAATACAAGTTACGCACTGAAAAATGGGGGTTATTTGGCTAAAGTTGTGGGGGGGAGGGCTGGCTGCAGGTTTTCATGTGCCCTGGGCGAAAGGGCGCCCCTTTAACACATACCACAACTCATCATGCTCCGATACGGCAGAGAAATAGCGGTATAGTACAATGAAAAATACCTCACTTTTTACATCTCATGACGAGGCCCATCTATTTCTCCATACAGAATCATTGGTCCCATATAATGTTTGAAACAGTAAATGATGAGCTCCACATAATGCTACAGTATATGTTGGTCCCCATGGATGAAGCTCCACTGTCTTATGGGCCCAAATAATGCTCCAAACATAATGGGCCCCATTTCTAATGCTCTAGTGTATAATGGGCCCTGTAAATGCTGCTCCGGTGTCTGATGTCCACCTTTGGAATGTTCCAGTGTATGGTGGGCCCCATCTATCATTCTCCAGAGTATAGTGCTCCCCAAAAATTGCTGTCCCAACATTGAAAACAATCAAATAAGTCTCCTCGCTAGGGAATCCCTGTACTTGTCTGGATTCCTCGTCGTCCCCATCTTCCATCTCACTGCACAGTATTTCAACTTTGCAAGTGCTGTGATCCTGGGCAAGCAGGGGGGGCCCACTCGTTGGCGACGGCACTGGCACAGGGCCCCTGATAGTACGGTGGTGTGTCTGATGGCGGGTGGGCCGAACCTGCACTTTCATCTGCAGCTTCCTCTTTGTCACCGTGTAAGATGGAACTGTATATGGGAAGGGTAACCTGAGTTTCATCAGGGTCAGATTCAGGTCGTGTAGCGTGCAAGGGGAATGTAGTGGTCTGGGTCAATGTACCAGCAGATTCATCGAGCAGTGGCTGGGCATCAGTGCACTTGTGTCGCCCCCAGGAGTACGGTCGCCACAGTGGCATTACCTTCTTCCTAGGGAGTGTGATGTCATGCTTGGGAGCAACGAAGGATCTCTCTAGCAGGTTAACTGATTGGGCGGCGTTATTCCCACGAGTCATGACCCTCCAAACAGCGTTCATGAAGGCAAAGTGTTTGTTTTACGTGGGCAGTATGGTTGCAAAGCTGAACCTTAAAGGAATGTCCAGAAGGGCACCACCAGGAGTGGAGCCTACGGTTAAATTCGACTCCACCTGGGAAACCTCAACCATGCCAGCTACAGAACAGATGCACACATTGCAAGCTTAATTCCGTTAATGAACGAGACTCCGTCATGCCCCGCGGTCCGAGTCCGGCTTACTAGAGGGACACGTGAGGCTCTGGCACATGAGATTGGCCAATAACTGGTGTGTCATGCCCTTACATGTCCGTGGCTGCATGTGCGCTACACTGAAAAGGCCAGCGTTTGCCGCTTACAGGTTCAGATAACCCGCTGAACAACGTTAGTGATGGGGATCACTAATTACAATTATTACCCGCGAACAATGATTTCCCAGTAAGTGCAGGTCAACCGCAGTTCCGGAATTAGGCCTAACCGTCATTCCTGAAAAAATGAAAAACTTACGTGTGCAAACCACAGGTGCTGTAGCTTGCTTAACAGCTCGCCAGCCGTTCTCACGCCCAGTATGGATTACACGTGATTGCACAAAGGTGAGAAAGGGTACCGTATCCCCAGATAACATGTATGGATAGCGTACACATTCAAAATATATGTCTATACATCAGGAGACAGGCTCAGACGGTGTTAGGCCCAGTATGGATTGCACGTGATTGCACAAAGGTTAGAAAGAGTACCGTTTCCCCGGATAACATGTATGGATAGCGTACACATTCAAAATATATGTCTCAGGAGGCAGGCTCAGATGGTGTTAGGCCCAGTATGGATTGCACGTGATTGCACAAAGGTTAGAAAGGGTACCGTATCCCCGGATAACATGTATGGATAGCGTACACATTCAAAATATATGTCTCAGGAGGCAGGCTCAGATGGTGTTAGGCCCAGTATGGATTGCACGTGATTGCACAAAGGTTAGAAAGGGTACCGTTTCCCCGGATAACATGTATGGATAGCGTACACATTCAAAATATATGTCTCAGGAGGCAGGCTCAGACGGTGTTAGGCCCAGTATGGATTGCACGTGATTGCACAAAGGTTAGAAAGGGTACCGTATCCCCGGATAACATGTATGGATAGCGTACACATTCAAAATATATGTCTCAGGAGGCAGGCTCAGACGGTGTTAGGCCCAGTATGGATTGCACGTGATTGCACAAAGGTTAGAAAGGGTACCGTTTCCCCGGATAACATGTATGGATAGCGTACACATTCAAAATATATGTCTATACATCAGGAGGCAGGCTCAGACGGTGTCAGGCACAGTATGGATTTGACGGCCCAGACTACACAGCGGAGGAGCAGGGAGAGGTAAAGATTGCAAATGCTGGGGCCCTGCCCAAGCAAGGGGGGCCCACTCGTGGGCGTCGGTACTGGCACTGGGCCCCTCATAGTACGGCGGTTTGTCTGACGGCGGGTGTGCACCACCACCGTCAGAGACACTTGATTGCACTATGAAGGACCCTGTACCAGTGCCCGCGCCCAAGAGTCGGCCTACCCACCTGTCCAGGGCAACGACACTCGCACGGTGTCGTGCGCTAGGTGGTGACCCCGGCCATGGGGGGGGAGGCAGCACAGTTAGGGAGTTTTAGAAAGTGGCATATGTTGATGTTGGACATTCAGCTGATGCAAAAGGTGAAATAGGTCAAGTCCCAGGAAGAGGTGGACCAAAGCAAGCCATTTTTCTGTCACCCTATGTGTCATCAGAGGAAGGTGGGACAAAATCCTTGGAAACCCATGCGTGGTTCATTTTAATGAAGGTTAGATCATCCACATTTTGGGTTGACAGACGGGTCCTTTTTTCTGTCAGGATTGATCCAACTGCACTGAAGACTCTTTCCGATAGCACACTTGCAGCTGGGCAAGCGAGCTCCTGTAAGGCATATTGTGCCAATTCAGGCCAGGTGTCCAGTTTAGCGGCCCAATAGTCAAAGGGGAATGACCTGTGTGGGAGAACATCGATATGGGAGGAAAAGTAGTTTGTAACCATAGTTGACAAGTGCTGTTTCCTGTCACTTTCCATCGATGCAGTATTACCAGTTGTGTGAGCGGTACTTGAAAAATCAGTCCACAACATTGTCATGAAACCCCTGTCTCCAACGCCACTTCTGCTGTGTGCACCACGAACACCTCTGGCAAGCTGCCCCCGGCCCGTACGGCTCGTGTGAGAACCATCACCGCTGCTGTGTGCTGGGAATGCCTCAAGCAACCGATTTACCAGAGTTGCTTGTTTATTAGCCAATATTAGGTCAAGGTTCTCCTGTGGCATGATGTTTTGTAATTTGCCTTTATAGCGTGGATCCAGGATGCTGGCCAACCAGTAGTCGTCATCGTTCATCATTTTGGCAATGCGTGGGTCCCTTTTTAGGATCTGCAAGGCATAATCTGACATGTGGGCCAATGTTCCCGGTGTCAATGATGCACTGCGAGTGCTGGTTGGAGGAGCACTTTCTGTCAAATCCACATCCCTCCAGTCACGCACAAACCCTGTACCAGACCTTGCCACGCCAACATTTTCACTTGCCCCATGAGATGCATCCTCCTCCCCTAAGTAATCATCCCCATCATCCTCCTCCTCCTCCTCTTCTTCCTCCACCTCGTCCAGGAGAGGTCCCTGAGCAGACAATGGCTGAATGTCATCAAGGATTCCCTCCTCTTCCTCCTCATCAACATTGGCTGCAGACGCCTGCTCCTTAAGGTGCGTCAAAGTTTGCATGAGCAGACGCATAAGTGGGATGCTCATGCTTAGGATGGCGTCGTCTGCGCTTACCAGCCGTGTGCATTCCTCAAAACACTGAAGGACTTTACAGAGGTCTTTCAGCTTCGACCACTGCACACCTGTCAACTCCATGTCTGCTCTCAAAGTGCCTGGCCGTGTATCCTCCCACAAATGCATTATGGCCTGCCTCTGCTCGCACAGCCGCTCCACCATGTGCAGGGTGGTGTTCCACCTTGTTGCAATGTCGATAATGAGGCGGTGGTTGGGAAGGTGGAGCAATCGCTGTAGTTTCTGCATACGAACGGAGTGTACAGGCGACCGGCGGATGTGCGCGCACAGTCTTCGCACCTTCTGGAGCAGGGCTGTTAACTCCGGATAATTTTTGAGGAAGCACTGCACCACCAGGTTTAAGGTGTGAGCCAAGCAAGGTATATGGCTGAGTTTTGAAAGGGCTATGGCTGCCACAAAATTACGGCCGTTATCACTAACTACCTTGCCTGCCTCAAGATGTATTCTGCCCAGCCATGACTCAGTTTGTCGCTTCAAGTACTCGGCCAGCACCTCGGCGGTGTGTCTGTTGCCCAAACACATCATCTGCAACACAGCCTGCTGACGCTTTCCACTAGCTGCTCGATAGGGGGACACATCGTGTGCAACAGTGGCAGCTGCAGATGGAGTGCTCGTACGACTGCGCTCTGTGGACGAGCTTTCGCTTCTGGAGGAGGAGGAGGAGGGTCGAACGCCTACAGCCAACTGTTTCCTATACCGTGGGCTAGGCAGCACTGTCCCACCACCGCTGTCCCCTGTGGACCCTGCATCCACCACATTAACCCAGTGCGGAGTGATGGACACGTAACGGCCCTGGCCATGCCGACTGGACCATGCATCAGTTGTGAGGTGCACCTTTCCGCTCACTGACTGCTTGAGTGCATGGACAATGCGGTCTTTCACATGATGGTGGAGGGCTGGGATGGCTTTGCGAGAGAAGAAGTGGCGACTGGGTAGGTCATAGCGTGGTACTGCATAGGCCATGAGTTCGCGGAAAGCTATGCTTTCCACCAACCGAAAGGGCATCATCTCAAACGAGATTAGTTTGGCAATGTGGGCGTTCAAACCCAGTGTACGCGGATGAGAGACTGAGTACTTTCTTGACCTACTCATAGTGTCTGGGAGGGTGAGCTGGACTTGAGAGCTGCATATGGTGGAAGTAGCGGTGGACAGGGCGGACTGAGAGAGGGTTGATGATGTTGATGGAGTTGGTGTTCTTTCTGATGGCCTAGAATCAGTCTTTCGTTGATATAACAGTGGGATTCCCTGACTGCTGTGGCCTTGCAACGACACCTCAACATTTGCTGCTGTGCTAACCGGTGGGCTTACAGTGGGGGAAACAATGTAGCGTTGCTGACTACCTTCGTTGTGATCAGTTGCACATGTGGCACTTGAGGTTTGGTGTTGTGTCCACGCTTGCAAGTGCATGGTGTTTAAATGTCTAAGCATGCAACTGGTATTCAAATTTTTCAGATTTTTCCCTCGGCTAAAGGTCTTTGCGCACTTCTTACAGATAACCTTGGCCTGATCATGAGGATTTTGTTCAAAAAAGTGCCACACTGCACTCTTCCTACTTTGGCAGACATTTTGCGGCCTAGCACGCTGTGATCTTTTGACCCTCTGGACAAGCTGTCCAGCAACTCTTTTGATTTTTGGAACCTGTCTTTGGAGTGCTCCGGGCCTGCCAGATAACAGCTGTTGCGATGTCGATGTCTGCTGTGGATGCTCCTCATCTGAGCTATTGGAAGCAGCACCCTCTTCCCCCAATGGATGCCAATCTAGGTCAACAACTGGGTCATCCATCACCTCCTCTTCTATGTCATGTGCACCTTCCTCTGTGTCACCGTGTATGGTAGTATAGTGTGCGGGAAGGGGCACCTGAGTCTCATCAGGGTCAGAATCTGGCTCTGTACACTGCGAGGACAATGTAGTGCTCTGAGTGAATGTACCAGCAGAATCATCCATCAGTGGCTGTGCATCAGTGCACTCCATGTCAGATTCATCTTGGCCTGGGTAATTCACCATTTCACTTGATAATCCAGGCATGGTATGTGAAAACAGCTCCATGGAGTAATCAGTAGTATGACCTGCGTCATCCTTCAATCTTGGTTGGGGTGAAGGACACAAGGAAAGGTGTGGTTCATGAACATGAGCCTCCAATGACGACTCAGTGCTTTTACTTTTTACAACTGAAGAAGAGGAGGCGATAGAGCTGGAGGCTGAGTCAGCAATGTAAGACAAAACTTTTTCCTGATGCTCTGGCTTTAAAAGCGGTTTGCCAACTCCTAGAAAACTAAGCGTTCGAGGCCTTATGTAGCCAGACGATGACGCAGGCTCAACACCTCCTGCATTCGGTCCTATTTTGCTCTTGCCACTACCATCAGATCCACCACCAACACCATCATTACCAGCTGCCAACCCCCGCCCAATTCCACGGCCTCTTCCACCAGCCTTCCTCATTTTTGGTAGAAATGTAGACAAAATCCAACAAACTATATAGTAATGTAAAACAAGGTACAAGGTGTCTATAGGACAGGGGAGATTTTGAATTTCTGCAGACACTTGTGGACACTGGACACTTTTGGATTGTGTGAGGCCCACTGATATCTGAGCGCTATGTGACAGGCTCGATGGCACAGCTGTGACCAAAGTGACTAGAGGATAAGGGAGATTTTGAATCTCTGCACACACTTTTGGACACTGGACACTTTTGGATTGTGTGAGGCCCAATGAATATCTGAGCGCTATGTGACAGGCTCGATGGCACAGCTGTGACCAAAGTGACTAGAGGATAAGGGAGATTTTGAATCTCTGCACACACTTTTGGACACTGGACACTTTTGGATTGTGTGAGGCCCAATGAATATCTGAGCGCTATGTGACAGGCTCGATGGCACAGCTGTGACCAAAGTGACTAGAGGATAAGGGAGATTTTGAATCTCTGCACACACTTTTGGACACTGGACACTTTTGGATTGTGTGAGGCCCAATGAATATCTGAGCGCTATGTGACAGGCTCGATGGCACAGCTGTGACCAAAGTGACTAGAGGATAAGGGAGATTTTGAATCTCTGCACACACTTTTGGACACTGGACACTTTTGGATTGTGTGAGGCCCAATGAATATCTGAGCGCTATGTGACAGGCTCGATGGCACAGCTGTGACCAAAGTGACTAGAGGATAAGGGAGATTTTGAATCTCTGCACACACTTTTGGACACTGGACACTTTTGGATTGTGTGAGGCCAAATGAATATCTGAGCGCTATGTGACAGGCTCGATGGCACAGCTGTGACCAAAGTGACTAGAGGATAAGGGAGATTTTGAATCTCTGCACACACTTTTGGACACTGGACACTTTTGGATTGTGTGAGGCCCAATGAATATCTTAGCGCTATGTGACAGGCTCGATGGCACAGCTGTGACCAAAGTGACTAGAGGATAAGGGAGATTTTGAATCTCTGCACACACTTTTGGACACTGGACACTTTTGGATTGTGTGAGGCCCAATGAATATCTGAGCGCTATGTGACAGGCTCGATGGCACAGCTGTGACCAAAGTGACTAGAGGATAAGGGAGATTTTGAATCTCTGCACACACTTTTGGACACTGGACACTTTTGGATTGTGTGAGGCCCAATGAATATCTGAGCGCTATGTGACAGGCTCGATGGCACAGCTGTGACCAAAGTGACTAGAGGATAAGGGAGATTTTGAATCTCTGCACACACTTTTGGACACTGGAGACTTTTGGATTGTGTGAGGCCCACTGATATCTGAGCGCTATGTCACAGGCTCGATGGCACAGCTGTGACAAAATTGACTAGAGGATAAGGGAGATTGGATTGCTTTTAAAAAAGCAGTTTGCAGAGCAGTGGGTAAACAGCAATGCCAGCCTGTCAGGAAGCCTTAAAAGGCAGCCCAACAACCAACACCACTGATACACCACAATATAGCCTCCCCTTGCACTGCACACACAGTGACTGGTGTGTTGTGCAGGCCAAATTGCTAGCAGCAGAAGCAGTTTTTTTTTCTTCTCATCAGGACAAAAAAAAACAATTGGGATTGCTTTTAAAAAAGCAGTTTGCGGAGCAGTGGGTAAACAGCAATGCAGGAATGTCAGGAAGCCTTAGAAGGCAGCCCAACAACCAACACCACTGATACACCACTATATAGCCTCCCCTTGCACTGCACACACAGTGACTGGTGTGTTGTGCAGGCCAAATCGCTAGCAGCAGAAGCAGTTTTTTTGTTTTCTTCCCTGCCTAACGCTCTCCCTACAGAATCAGCAGCAACCTCTCCCTATACTGAGATCGGCAGAAGTAAGATGGCGGTCGGCGTGCACGCCCTTTTATACCCCCTGTGACGCCCACCAATGCAAGCCAATCACTTGCATGCCCTTCTGAAAGATGGTGGTGACCCCTGCCTATGTCATCATGTTGCCCACAGTGTCCGTGGATCCTGATTGGCTGAAAAAGAGCACAAAACAAACTTTTGAAACGCGACTTTGGCGCGTAAGTCGCCGACCTCGTGGCCGACCTCATCCTAGGGTCGGGTTTCGTTTCATGAAACCCGACTTTGCCAAAAGTCGGCGACTTTTGAAATTTTTCGACCCGTTTCGCTCAACTCTACTCACAATTGGTGGACCGAAAAATGAACTCACAACAGTACCCCCCCTTGAGGAGGGGTCACCGAACCCTCATCCACGCCACCAGGCCGATCAGGATGGGCCCAGGTGAAAAGCACGAACCAATCTATTGGCATGAATATGAGAGCCAGAGACCCAAGAATTATCCTCCTGGCCATAACCCTTCCATTTGACCAAATACTGGAGTCTCCGTCTTACCAAATGAGAATCCAAAATTTTCTCTACCTCATATTCCATATTGCCTTCAACCAACACAGGGTCAGGAGGTGCTGCCATGGGAACCACAGGCTCAACAAACCTCTTCAACAGAGACTTGTGAAATACGTTATGGATCTTGAACGTAACTGGAAGAGCCAATCAAAAAGAAACAGGATTAAGAATCTCCAAAATCTTATAAGGTCCAATAAATCTTGGCTTAAATTTGGGAGATGCAACCTTCATAGGAATATTCTTAGACGACAACCAAACCATATCACCCACTTTAAACCGGTGACCAATGATCCTATGCCGGTTGGAAAATCGCTGGGCCTTTTCCTGAGAGAGTGACAACTTAACCACCACTTGGTCCCATATCTGCTGCATTCTCTTAACCACAGTGTCCACACCTGGGCAGGACGAAGATTCCACTTGCCCTGAAGAGAATCGAGGATGAAACCCAAAATACAGAAAAAGGGTGACATCAAAATGGCAGAACTAGCTCTATTGTTCAGTGTGAATTCGGCCAAGGGCAAAAATGAGACCCAATCATCCTGATCAGCAGATATAAAACATCTTAAATAAGACTCCAAGGTAGGTATGGTTTGGTCTCTCAGTCTGTACATTGGTCTGGGGATGAAACGCGGAGGAGAAGGATAACTGAATTGCCAGATTGGAACAAAAGGATTTCCAGAATCTGGAAACAAACTGGACTCCTCTGTCGGACACAATGTTCTCAGGAATCCCATGTAACCGAACCACCTGTTGTAAAAACAAGGGCACCAACTCAGCGGAAGATGGCAATTTTGGGAGTGGTACAAGATGGACCATCTTCGAAAATCTATCACAAATCACCCAGATGTCATTCTCTGAGAGACAGGAAGATCAGAAATAAAATCCATTGAGATATGGGTCCATGGCCTCTTGGGCACCGGCAGGGGCATCAGCAACCCACTAGAACGAGAACAGGGTTTAGACCGAGAACAATTCCCACAGGACTGTACAAAATTCCTAACGTCACGAGATAAGGCAGTCCACCAAAAAGACCGACTCACCAAATCTCTGGTACCAAAAATACCTGGATGACCAGCCAATGCGGAGCAATGTATTTCAGACATCACTCACTTTCTCCACTGGTCAGGAGCGTACAATTTTCCCATAGGGCAACGCTCAGGTTTATCCTCCTGAAATTCCTCCAGGGCGCGTCTCAAATCGGGCAAAATGGCAGAAAGAACTACCCCCTCACCTAGGATGGTAGTAGGCTCGGTCACATTAAGAGAATCGGCAAAGAAACTCCTAGAAAGGGCGTCTGCCTTAACATTCTTAGTGCCCGGAAGAAAAGAGACCACAAAATTAAAATGCGTGAAAAACAAGGCCCATCTAGCCTGCCTAGGATTCAAGTGTTTGGCCGACTCCAGATAAATCAAATTTTTGTGATCGGTGAGGACCACAACTTGATGTCTAGCTCCCTCCAACCAATGTCTCCACTCCTCAAATGCCCATTTCATGGCCAACAATTCCCGATTCCCCACGTCATAGTTGCGTTCAGATGGGGAGAACTTTCGAGAAAAGAAGGCACAGGGATTCATCTTAGAAGTCACAGGGTCTTTTGGGGACAAAACAGCTCCTGCACCAATCTCAGAAGCATCTACCTCCACCTGAAATGGAAGTGAGACATCAGATTGCCGTAAAACTGGAGCTGATGTTAATCTCCGATTAAGCTCCTGAAATGCTGAGACAGCCTCAGGAGATCAATTCAGCACATCATCGCCCCTCTTGGTCAGATCAGTCAATGGTTTGACAATACCAGAAAAATTACCAATAAATTTACGATAGAAATTGGCAAAACCCAAAAACTTCTGGAGGGCCTTCAAAGAAGTAGGCTGAACCCAATAAAAAATGGCCTGTACCTTGGCCGGGTCCATTTCAATAGTCGATGGAGACAAGATAAATCCCAAAAATGAAATCCTCTGTACACCAAAGAGGCATTTCGATCCCTTAACAAACAGGCAATTCTCCCTCAAAATCCGGAACACAGTCCGGACGTGTTCCACATGAGAATCCCAATCACTAGAAAAGATCAAAATATCATCCAGATAGATGATCAAAAATATATCCACAAAGTCACGGAAAACATCATTCATAAAGGACTGGAAGACAGAAGGGGCATTAGTGAGCCCAAAAGGCATCACCAGGTACTCAAATTGTCCCTCCGGAGTATTAAACGCCGTCTTCCATTCATCCCCGTGCTTGATGCGAATAAGATTATACGCCCCCCTGAGGTCAAGCTTAGTAAACCAGCAGGCACTCTTTACTCTGGAGAATAAATCAGACACCAGAGGTAATGGGTACTGATATTTAACAGTCGTTTTGTTAAGGGAACGATAATCAATACACGGTCTTAATGAACCATCTTTCTTGGCCACAAAAAAAAACCCTGCACCTAAAGGTGACGAGGATGGTCTAATATGACCC
Organism: Dendrobates tinctorius; assembly: GCF_039654945.1. Lineage (NCBI taxonomy): Eukaryota > Metazoa > Chordata > Amphibia > Anura > Dendrobatidae > Dendrobates > Dendrobates tinctorius. Next base: position 12,701,844 of record NW_027361705.1, on the reverse strand, counting down.
TTCTCCAACGACTCCTTAATATAGGACTGCATAGCATCATGCTCGGGTACTGATAAGTTGAAAAGCCGACCCTTGGGAAATTTACACCCAGGCATCAACTCAATTGCACAGTCATAACTCCTATGAGGAGGCAAAGACGCAGACTTACTCTCACTAAATACATCAGAAAAATTGGCTAGATAATCAGGAATATCATGAGACTGAGGAGAGGTGGAGAAAACAGGAGCATCCCTAGGAACACACTGACAACCCCAACTCACCACAGACCCAGACTTCCAATCCAAAACTGGATTATGAGTTTGCAACCAGGGAAAACCCAGAACAATAGTATCATGCAAATTATGCAGCACCAAAAATTTACAATTTTCTTGGTGGTCTGGGGCAACTCGCATTATCACCTGGGTCCAAAACTGAGGTTTATTCTCCGCCAAAGGAGTAGCATCAATACCCCTCAAAGGAATAGGTGTCTGTAGAGGCGTCATGGAAAAACCACAACGTTTAGCGAAGTCCAAATCCATCAGATTCAACGCTGCTCCTGAATCCACGAAAGCCTTAGTAGAAAACGTGGATAAGGAGCAGATCAGAGTAATTGCCAAAAGGAACTTAGGTTGTACACTGCCCACAGCAAATGTGTGTGCAAAACGTTTTTCTCGTTTAGGGCAGACAGAAATAGTATGAGAGGCGTCTCCACAGAAAAAAACACAGCTTATTACGCCTTCTAAACTCCTGACTTTGCGCCCTAGACAAAACTCCATCACATTGCATAGGTTCAGATGTTTGTTCAAAAGGTGGCAGCGCGCCCCTTGTAGTCTTACGTTCACGTAAACACCGATCGACTTGAATGGCTGATGACATAGAATCATCCAAACCAGAGGGAACAGGAAATCCCACCATAACAACCTTTACGGTCTCTGATAAACCCTTCTGAAAGAGAGCCGCCAATGCACTATCATTCCATGTAGTAAGGACCGCCCACTTTCGGAATTTTTGACAGGTTAACGCTGCAGAATCCTGACCCTGGTTTAATGCCAACAGGGTTCTCTCAGCTTGATCAACAGCATTAGGTTCATCATACAACAACCCCAATGCCTGAAAAAATGCATCCACATTAGTCAGAACAGGATTTTCAGGTGTCAGAGAAAAAACCCAATCCTGGTGATCGCCGCGCATCAAGGAGATGACAATTTTAACCTGCTGCACAGAGCTCACTGATGAGTTAGGCTTCAAGGCAAGAAATAATATACAATTATTCTTAAAATTCAGAAATTTAGACCGATCCCCAGAAAATACATCAGGAGTAGGGATCTTAGGTTCAGCAGCATGTGACTGAATGAGGTAGGTGGAAATTCCCTGCACTTCAGCAGCTCCACATGATCAGACAATTGCTTAATCTTAATTAGGAAAAAAAAAAGAACCTCCTACGGCCCCAGAAAAAAAAAGAAGAAAAAATAAATAAAAAAAATTCTGACACTTTTCTTTTTTTTTCTTTTTTTTTTAACAACTTTTTCCTGCTTTTGAGTACCCTAGAATCTGCGGTATGGCTGGTGATTCTGTTATGAATGGGTCACCAAGGAGAAAAAAAACAAAACAAGCTAAGTCACAGAAAACCAGAGAGGTTGGTAACTATACAGATTGCAGATCCCTGATCCTAACCACACAACTAGCAGCAGCCGTGGAGCGTACCTACGATGGTCCTAGACGCTTCGTCACAGCCGGAGGACTAAATAAGCCTGAAGCAAGAAAAGGGAAAACTAACTGCCCCAGAGCAGACCCCAAAGGAAAGACAGCCCCCACACATGTATTGACGGTGAAACAAGATGAAAGCACAAACACATGCAGGAAAATAGACTGAGCAAACAATGGGACCCAAACTAACTAGAAAGGATAGGAAAGGAAAGACACTGTCTGCAATCTGCAAAAAACCCTACAAAAATAAAGTCCAACACTTCTGATAGCAAAATTAACCCTGAAGTCACTAGACTTCTCCCACTATAGCAGCACTCTGAAATATTCTGAGACTGAGCAAAAAGAGACCAATCTAATAAGGGACAAAAAGCAAATTGGCAAATACACATGAATAAGAGTGGAAATTTAGCGCAGCCCCAGCCGGGGCTGGCAGACCACACAAAAAATTGAATAGACCAACAAAATCAAGTGTGAACATTAGCAGAAAAACTTAGCTTTAGATGACTGGAACAGAGCTGAAAACCAGGACCTGACAAGCCAGAAGGAATCACCAGCACCAGACTAGGGCGTCGGCTGTCTTAAATCCAGTCTGAGATTCCTGAGGTCCAATTGTCATCCTCATTATCAGGTGGCAGATTTCTACTGATTAAATCAGCCTCACTACCTCCAGTTACCACCAGAGGGAGCCTGGAAGGAGAACTCACAACTGGTGGTCCAAAGAATGAACTCACAACACACAAATATGTGGAAACATGTGCAGACCAAGCACGTGGTGGAGTTACAACGACACACTGAAGACGTAGGCCAACCTACAGCACCACCTACCACCTCTTCAGCTCATGTTGTAGCCTCTTCCTCCAGCTCAAACACAGCTGGTTCGACTTCCTCAAAGGATCACCATGGAAGAACCTCTGGCACTGTTGTCCAGAGACCCAGTGACATTCCACCCACAGCACCACGTTCCCGTTCATCCTCACACTCCCAGGCCACTCTACAATCATCGGTAGCACAGGCATGGGAGAAAAGGCGGCCATACTCGGCAAACCATCCCCGAGCACAGGCTCTGAATGCTGGCATTGCAAAGTTACTGGCCCTTGAAATGCTCTCATTCAGGCTGATGGAGACTGACACTTTCTGAAACTTCATGGCATTGGCAGTCCCACAATACACCATGCCCAGCCGCTTTTATTTCAGCAGGCAAGCCGTCTCTGCCCTGCAAAAGCATGTGGAGGCAAAAATTAAACACGCGCTACTAAACGCCGTCAGTAGCAAGGTCCAACTGCCCACCGATGCGTGGACCAGTAACCATGGACAGGGACGATACCTTTCCCTCACTGCCCGTTTGGTCAATGTTGTGGAGCCGGGTACAGATCTTGAGAGTGGCGCTGTACGTGTTCTGCCAAATCCAAGGATTGCAGGAATCCAGTCTGTACACATTGACTCCTCCTCATACTCCAGTTCCTCAGTATCAGCGCTGCAGGAGCCTGTTATGACCGATATGAGCACAGCCGTGGCCAAGCATCAACAGGCCGTACTGAAATTAATTTAATTGGGAAATCGAAGCCACACAGCGCAGGAGCTCTGGAATGCCATCAAGCAGGAGAGCGACGTGTGGTTTCTGCCAGCGAATCTCCAGCCAGGCTTGGTAGTGTGTGACAATGGCCAAAATCTGGTGGCAGCTCTGGGCCTCGGCAAACCCACTCACATCCCATGTCTGGCACATGTGCTCAACTTGGTCGTGCAGAGCTTTCTGAGGGACTATCCGGATCTTGATGCACTGCTGCACAAGGTCCGCATAGAGTGCGCTCACTTGCGGCGTTCCAGCACGGCAAGATCGCGCATTGCAGCTCTGCAGCGCCGATTACGCCTTCTGGAACCTCGCATCATATGTGACTTACCCACCAGGTGGAATTCAACGTTACATATGTTGGAGCGGTTGTGTGAGCAGCAGGCAGCAGTAATGGAGTACCAGCTGCATCAGGCACAAACAAGTCGCACTGTGCGCCGGTCACACTTCAGCACCACTGAGTGGGCCTCTATGAAGGACATCTGCCACGTTTTGCGTGCCTTCGATCATTCCACGCAGATGGCGAGTGCAGATGATGCACTAGTCAGCATGATTGTACCCCTTATCTGCCTGCTTCAAAAAACACTGCAAGCACTAAGGGAGGAGGTTTTGGAAGAGGTGGAGGATGAGGAGTCACAAATGCCATCTGCTTCTGGACAGTCTGCGCTACGTGGTTCCTCACAAAGGCCTAGGCAGGGGACACTTTGTGAGGAGGATGAGGAGGAGTCAATGGAGGAGGAAGACATCTCACCTGAGGAGGGAGGTACCCAATGCTCTAGTCAGTATGTACTGCGAGGGTGGGGTGATGCAGAGGAGGCAGAGATGACGCCTCAAGCAGGGGACAGCATTTCTTTGTCAGTTGGGAGTCTGCAGCACATGGTTGATTTCATGCTGCAGTTCCTGAGAAACGACCGCCGCATCGCCCACATTCTCAACACGGCTGCTTATTGGATGTACACCCTCCTAGATCCTCGCTACCGGGACAACTTACAAAGCCTCATAGCACCGTTGAACCGGGAGCGTAAAATGCAGGAGTACCAAGAGACACTGGTGCAGTCCATCATGTTCTCCATTTCACCCGAGAGCAGTGCTGCTAGTGCTTTACAAAGCAACTCTGTGCGTCGAGGCAGTGGAGTAAGCTCTGCACAAAGAGGGAGCAGAGGCAGCGCCTCAGCACAAGGCAAGACCAGTATGGTCCAAAGGTGGCAAAGTTTTGTGTGCCCGCCACAAATGTCTACACCATCACAGACGGCTCCAGTTAGCAGGAGGCAATGTTTCCGTCAGATGGTGACAGACTACATGTCTTGCCCTGTCAGTGTACTCCCGGACGGCTCTTCCACCTTCAAGTTTTGGGTCTCTAAGCTGGATACATGGCCAGAGTTTAGCCAGTATGCATTGGAGGTGCTGGCTTGCCCTGCTGCCAGTGTATTATCGGAGCGCGTCTTTAGTGCCGCAGGTGGTGTACTAACAGACCGTCGCACGTGACTATCCTCCGATAACGTTGACCGGCTTACTTTTCTGAAAATGAACAAGGCCTGGATCTCGCCAGAATTTGCCAGTCCTCTTCCAGAATAAATAATTGGTTGGCAACAGTATCCAGGTCTCCTGTTGTGTTCATGTTTCTACCACCTGAACTGTAATCCCTGGGCTTCAACACTGCCAGTTGTTGCTCAGAAGTGCCGTCCGCGCAGAGAAAAACACTAGCTCCTGTGTTAGTGGGGTTCAGTAACGCCTGCTGATCCCCTGCTGTGTGGACGGCAATATCTCCTGCTGCCTCCACATACAAAATATATCCTATTCCCAACCTGCTTCAAGTAGGCCTCAGCCTTCTCCATGATTGATCCTGGGCTCCAACATCACCAGTTGTTGCTCGGAAGTGCCGTCCGCACAGAGAAAAACACTAGCTCCTGTGTTAGTGGGGTTCATTAACGCCTGCTGCTCCCCTGCTGTGTTGACGGCAATATCTCCTGCTGCCTCCACATACAAAATATATCCTTTTCCCAACCTGCTCCAAGTAGGCCTCAGCCTGCTCCATGATTGATTCTGGGCTCCAACATCACCAGTTGTTGCTCGGAAGTGCCGTTCGCACAGAGAAAAACACTAGCTCCTGTGTTAGTGGGGTTCAGTAATGCCAGCTGCTCCCCTGCTGTGTGGACGGCAATATCTCCTGCTGCCTCCACATACAAAATATATCCTATTCCCAACCTGCTCCAAGTAGGCCTCAGCCTGCTCCATGATTGATCCTGGGCTCCAACATCGCCAGTTGTTGCTCGGAAGTGCCGTCCGCACAGAGAAAAACACTAGCTCCTGTGTTAGTGGGGTTCAGTAACGCCTGCTGTTCCCCTGCTGTGTGGACGGCAATATCTCCTGCTGCCTCCACATACAAAATATATCCTATTCCCAACCTGCTCCAAGTAGGCCTCAGCCTGCTCCATGATTGATCCTGGGCTCCAACACAGCCAGTTGTTGCTCAGAAGTGCCATGTACACTGAGAAAAACACATGCTCCAGTGTTAGTGGGGTGCAGTAACACCAGCTGCTCCCCTGCTGTGTGGATGGCAAAGTCTCCTGCTCCCTCCAAAATCACACTACCTCAGCTTTTCAACTTGCTCCAAGTAGGTCTCAGCCTGCTCCAAGATTCTCCCTGGGCTTCACCACAGCCAGTTGTTGCTCAGAAGTGCCATGTACACTGAGAAAAACACATGCTCCAGTGTTAGTGGGGTGCAGTAACACCAGCTGCTCCCCTGCTGTGTGGATGGCAAAGTCTCCTGCTCCCTCCAAAATCACACTACCTCAGCTTTTCAACTTGCTCCAAGTAGGTCTCAGCCTGCTCCATGATTCTCCCTGGGCTTCAACACAGCCAGTTTTTGCTCAGAAGTGCCGTGTACACGAGGAAAAAAAAATCATGCTCCAGTGTTAGTGGGGTGCAGTAACACCAGCTGCTTCGGTCTGCACAATCAACACATGTTCCTGTGCTACTGGTGCTCAGTAACGTCTGTTGATCCCCTGATGTGTGTCCGGCAATGTCTCCTGCTCTGTCCACATTCCCACTACTAGTACGCATCAGGGGATCAACTGACGTTACAGAACCCCAGTAACACAGGAACAAGTGTTGATTGTGCAGACAGCACTTTTGAGCAGCAACTGGCGGTGTTGGAGGCCAGGGTAAATAACAGAGACACTGGAGCCAGACGCCTAACTGGAGCACGGTGAAAATGAGTAGTAGTCAACAACACATATTCAACTTGATGAAATTAGGCATCAGCCTACACCCTGACTGACCCTGGGCTCCAACATCGTCAGTTGCTGCTCAGAAGTGTCTTTGGCACGGGTACTTCCTCCTGCCCATCCTGATTCCAGCACGCCTGCTGTTTCCAGGTAGTGTCAACGTCACTTTGCCACCAAAACGTTGTCCAGTCGTGTTGCGGTCGGGTTAGTCGAGTTTATGGTGCCTGCAGTTTAGGTGCTTTCTTTGTGGGCTGCGGGTTCTGGTAATAAAGTCTGGTTCCATAGAGCCAATAGGACAAGCACCCCCTGTAGGACTGTGTGTTTCGGTAACTGCGGCCGGCTTGCGGCCTTGCAACGTTGTTTTTCAGGGGTAGTTTCTGCTACCCCTCCGGGTTCCCGCACCGTCAGCTGGTTCTCGGCAGTGCCTTTGGCTTAGGTGCCTCCTTCTCGGTATCCGAGTTCCAGCAACGTCTGCTGGTCATTGGTAGTGCTTTCTAGCACAGGTACCTCCTGCTTAGTAACCGGGTTCCAGCACCGTCAGCTGGTCCTCGGTAGTGCCATTGGCTCTTGTTCCTTCTGCTGCCCCTCCGGGTTCCAGCACCGTCAGCTGGGTCTCGGTAGTTCCATTGACTCTTGTAGCTTCTGCTAGCCATCCGGGTTCCAGCACTGTCAGCTGGTTCCAGGCAGAGCCATTGGCTCTTGTTCCTTCTGCTGCCCCTCCGGGTTTCAGCACAGTCAACTGGGTCTCGGTAGTTCCATTGACTCTTGTAGCGTCTGCTACCCATCCGGGTTCCAGCACCGTCAGCTGGTTCCAGGCAGAGCCTTTGGCCTAGGTGCCTCCTTCTCGGTATCCGAGTTACAGCAACATCTGCTTGTCCTTGGTAGTGCTTTCTAGCACAGGTACCTCCTGCTTAGTAACCAGGTTCCAGCACCGTCAGCTGGTCCACGGTTGTGCCATTGGCTCTTGCAGCTTCTGCTTCCCATCCAGGTTCCAGCACGTCAGCTGGTTCTTGGCAGTGTCTTTTGGCATGGGTACTCCCTCCTGCCCAACCTGGTTCCAGCACGCCTGCTGTTACCGGGTAGTGTCAATGTCACTTAGCCACCAAAACGTTGTCCAGTGTGTTGCGGTCGGGTTAGCCGAGTCTATGGTGCCTGCAGTTTAGGTGCTTCCTATGTGGGCTGCGGGTTCTGGTAATAAAGGCTGGTTCCATTGTGCCAATAGGACAAGCACCCCCTGTAGAACTGTGTGTTTCGGTAACTGTGGCCAGCTCGCGGCCTTGTAACGTTGTTTTTCAGGGGTAGTTTCTGCTACCCCTCGGGGTTCCCGCACCGTCAGCTGGTTCTCGGCAGTGCCTTTGGCTTAGGTGCCTCCTTCTCGGTATCCGAGTTCCAGCAACGTCTGCTGGTCCTTGGTAGTGCTTTCTAGCACAGGTACCTCCTGCTTAGTAACCGGGTTCCAGCACCGTCAGCTGGTCCTCGGTAGTGCCATTGGCTCTTGTTCCTTCTGCTGCGCCTCCAGGTTCCAGCACCGTCAGCTGGGTCTTGGTAGTTCCATGGACTCTTGTAGCTTCTGCTACCCATCCGGGTTCCAGCACCATCAGCTGGTTCCAGTCAGAGCTTTTGGCCTAGGTGCCTCCTTCTCGGTATCCGAGTTCCAGCAACGTCTGCTGGTCCTTGGTAGTGCTTTCTAGCACAGGTACCTCCTGCCTAGTAACCGGGTTCCAGCACCGTCAGCTGGTCCTCGGTAGTGCCATTGGCTCTTGTTCCTTCTGCTGCGCCTCCGGGTTCCAGCACTGTCAGCTGGGTCTCGGTAGTTCAATTGACTCTTGTAGCTTCTGCTACCCATCCGGGTTCCAGCACCGTCAGCTGGTTCCAGTCAGAGCCTTTGGCCTAGGTGCCTCCTTCTCGGTATCCAAGTTCCAGCAACATCTGCTGGTCCTTGGTAGTGCTTTCTAGCACAGGTACCTCCTGCTTAGTAACTGGGTTCCAGCACCATCAGCTGGTCCTCGGTAGTGCCATTGGCTCTTGTTCCTTCTGCTGCCCCTCCGGGTTCCAGCACCATCAGCTGGTCCTCGCTAGTTCCATTTGCTATTGTTCCTTCTGCTACCCATCCGGGTTCCAGCACCATCAGCTGGTTCTCGGCAGTGCCTTTGGCGGAGGTGCCTCCTTCTCGGTATCCGAGTTCCCGCAACGTCTGCTGGTCCTTGGTAGTGCTTTCTAGCACAGGTACCTCCTGCTTAGTAACCGGGTTCCAGCACCGTCAGCTTGTCCACGGTTGTGCCATTGGCTCTTGTTCCTTCTGCTGCCCCTCCGGTTTCCAGCACCGTCAGCTGGTTCTCGGCAGTTCCTCAGCCTTCTTGTACCTTCTGCTACTTTTCCACGTTCAAGCTTGTGTAAATGGTTTTTGGTTCTCACTCTGGATCTCCCTGAAGACGACAACGAAGACGACGACCCTGAAGACCACACCGAAGAAGACCAAAAAGATGACCCTGAAGAAGATGACCAGGAGGACAAAGAACATGACGACAATCACAAAGATGCAGAACAACAAGAAACAGAAGACCAAGAAGCAGAAGAACAAAAATCAGAAGAACCAAAAACAGAAGAAAATTAAGCATAAGACTAAAAATCAGAGCAAAAGATATTATCTAAGTTATAAGCAGAAGAAGACTAAGCAGTGTATGAGGGTGAGTCCGTTCCTCCTCATTGTGCCCCTGGAAAATGCCTGCTACTGCAGGCCAAACTGAACGCGGACAAATCCTGTTGTACATCTTTTGTGACAGGCAGAACGGAAGGTGTAATCTTCAAACTTTTATAGATAACAACTACAGGAATGCCTGTCACAAATAACAATATGATGAAGAAGAAGAATAGGAAGAAGATGAAGAAGTAGAATATGAAGAATAGTTGAATAAGAAGAATATGAAGAATGTAAAAGAAAATAATAATAGGAAGAAGGTGAAGATGAATAAGGTGAAGAAGAAGTTGATGAAAAAGATGCTGCTGCTGAGTATGATGGAGAAAGTGTGGGAGAAGTAAAAAAGAAGGTGAGGAGCATGGAAGTAGTGAAAGATACATATCTGACAAAATATAAAAAAGGTTAACATAGTCAATATCTTTGTAACTCCGAACGTCTTTAAAAAAAAAAAAATATTCCTGCTATTCCATTTGATTGGGCTAAACCTCTATGCCTTTACTGTCTCCTCCACCTCCCCAATACATTCTACATTATTCTTAGTTGTTTTTCTTCATGTAGGATTAAACTACAAGGAAAGAAAGGATTTTTTTTAAATCCGATATTTCTGTCCCATTGACTTGAATGGGGCTTCCGGCATCGGAATCGGCGATACCCGATACTTTTTTGGTATCGGTCCGATCCAATCCGATCTGATATTTCACGATATCGGATGGTATCGCTCAACACTATTGGTGACCCTTAATATAGGGTTTTCTTTGTCTCTTGGCATTTCACCTAGCATTTCATTTTCCACCGTGAATACCGTGGAGAAGAAGGTGTTTAATATATTAGCTTTTTCCTCATTATCTACAACCATACTTTCCTCCCAATTTTTTAATGGGCCTACACTTTCACTTTTGATTCTTTTACTATTGATGTAGTTGAAGAACAGCTTGGGATTAGTTTTTCTCTCCTTAGCAATGTGCTTCTCTGTTTCCTTTTTGGCAGCTTTAATTAGTTTTTTAGATAAAGAATTTTTCTACTAATAGTTTTTTAGAGCTTCAACGGTGCCATCCTGCTTTAGTAGTTTAAATGCTTTCTTTTTACTGTTAATTGCCCCTCTAAGGCCTGTTTCACACTTGCTTTTTTTTGCAGCGCGTTTTTCCCGCAAAAAAACGCATTGAAAAACGCATACAAAAGCATACAACTGCTGCGTTTTTTTCAAGCATTTTTATGAGCATGCATGAAAAAAACGCAGCGTTTTTATGCGTTTGTATGCGTTTTTACCGCGTTTGCGTTTTTTTCCAACATTAGGTGGCCCTCACACTAACCCAAATCATGACTTTACTAACCCTAACCCTGACCCTAACCCTAACCCTGACCCTAACCCTAACCCTTAACCAAACCATACTTAACCCTAACCCTGACCCTAACCCTTAACCAAACCATACTTAAGCCTAACCCAAACCCTAACTAACCTTAACCCTAACCCTAACCCTAACCCTAACCCTGACCCTAACCCTTAACCAAACCATACTTAACCCTAACCCTGACCCTAACCCTGACCCTAACCCTAACCCTAACCCTGACCCTAACCCTAACCCTAACCCTAACCCTGACCCTAACCCTTAACCAAACCATACTTAACCTTAACCCTAACCCTAACCCTGACCCTAACCCTAACCCTAACCCTGACCCTAACCCTTAACCAAACCATACTTAACCCTAACCCTGACCCTAACCCTGACCCTAACCCTGACCCTAACCCTGACCCTAACCCTTAACCAAACCATACCACAGGTCAACGAAAAAAAATTTTTTTTCTGGTGTCCAAAATATTTTAATGAATTTGGGGTATTTTTGGGGTGCTGATTCTGAATATGTCATCAGTTTTGCCAGATTGGCTCAAGTTTTTGAGATTTTTGGTATCTTATTTATAGCACTTGTTGGTAAATGCGACGCATCATCTCATTAATTTCTTTGGATTAGTACTTGAACTGAGCAGTTCTCAATATAGTTTTGTGTTAATTAGTGTTCTAAAAGTTTGTTCATAGCTTGATTTTTGCACTAACTTTATGTTGTTGTCTGTTTTCCAGTGAAAAGCATGAACTCATCATGAAGAAGTTGTCTTAACGATCCAGACTCATTCTGTTACATTTGTGGTGAATATACACTGCCAAAACATAGAAGAAACATAACACACTTCGTAAAAAAAGTGTATTTTGCCTATTTTGGGGTTATGCTTGGGGACCAAGACAAGTTTTGGGCACCACACATAGTGTGCAAAGCATGTATCGAATTATTACGAAAATGGAGCAAAGGACAAAGAAAAAGCTTCAAATTTGGTGTTCCAATGGTGTGGAGAGAGCCAAAAAATCATCATGATGACTGTTATTTCTGTGCAGTGCAAGTGCAAGGATTCAATAAGCATAAGAAACGAAAATGGGAGTAACATGGAATCTGCAAGAAGGCCTGTCCCTCATTGTGAAGATGTGCCTGTACCTGTGTTTACCATAAATAACAGTCATCATGATGATTTTTTGGCTCTCTCCACACCATTGGAACACCAAATTTGAAGCTTTTTCTTTGTCCTTTGCTCCATTTTCGTAATAATTCGATACATGCTTTGCACACTATGTGTGGTGCCCAAAACTTGTCTTGGTCCCCAAGCATAACCCCAAAATAGGCAAAATACACTTTTTTTACGAAGTCTGTTATGTTTCTTCTATGTTTTGGCAGTGTGTATTCACCACAAATGTAACAGAATGAGTCTGGATCGTTAAGACAACTTCTTCTTGATGAGTTCATGCTTTTCACTGGAAAACAGACAACAACATAAAGTTAGTGCAAAAATCAAGCTATGAACAAACTTTTAGAACACTAATTAACACAAAACTATATTGAGAACTGCTCAGTTCAAGTACTAATCCAAAGAAATTAATGAGATGATGCGTCGCATTTACCAACAAGTGCTATAAATAAGATACCAAAAATCTCAAAAACTTGAGCCAATCTGGCAAAACTGATGACATATTCAGAATCAGCACCCCAAAAATACCCTAAATTCGATGAAATATCTTTGGCACCAAAAATGCTGTTGACCAGTGTACTTAACCCTAACCCTGACCCTAACCCTAACCCTAACCCTAACCCTGACCCTAACCCTTAACCAAACCATACTTAACCCTAACCCTGACCCTAACCCTAACCCTAACCCTGACCCTAACCCTAACCCTAAACCCCCTTAACTAACCCTAACTTTACCCAAACCCCTAAATTCCATTGTCTAAACTAATGGTAAAAAAAAAACGCATGTGCAAAAAAAACGCATACATAAGCATGCCAATGCGCACATATGCTCACCATAGACTTATAATGGGTGTCTTGCTGTAAAAAAACGCATTGCGCGCGCATGCGTTTTTTTGAGGCAAATCGGACGCACAAAAAATGCAACAAGTTGCATTTTGTGCGCCCGAGCGCATACCGCAAAAAAACGCATGCGCGGTAAAACGCGTACAAACGCATGTGTATGCGCACATAAGCGCATCCCATGCAAAGTATAGGAAAAAAAACGCATGCGCTATTTAGCGCTAAATTACCGCGAAAAAAAAAGCAAATGTGAAACCAGCCTTACTTCTTTGTTTAGCCACATTGGGTTTTTCCTATTTCTTGTCCTTTTATTCCCACAAGGTATAAACCGCTTACAGTGCCTACTAGAGTTGAGCGCCGTGCACCAAAACAGTAGTTTTCCTCCACATATTGGGTATCAGCATGCTCAGGAGAAATCGCACAACAAATTCTATGTTACAATTTCTCTTGTTACCCTTATGAAATTGCAAAATTTGGAGCTAAAAATATTTTTTGAGAGAAAAATGTGATTTTTTTTATTTTCTTAGCTCAATGTTATAAATAGAGTTGAACGACTTTTGTTTTTTTATGGTCGAGTTTCGTTTCGTGAAACCCGACTTTTCCAAAAGTCGGGTCGAGCAAGATCGGCCGATTATAGGGAAAAGTCGGTGTCGTCCCGAAACACGAAACCCAATGTAAGTCAATGGGGAATAAAAGTCGGCAGTGAGAGGAGGACAGGAAACACACCTACAGTGCCCATTTGAATGCCAAAAGCATCAATTCTTCTTACTTAAGCTTGTCAACCTTAATTAACTTCATAATACAAGTTACGCACTGAAAAATGGGGGTTATTTGGCTAAAGTTGTGGGGGGGTAGGGCTGGCTCCAGGTTTTCATGTGCCCTGGGCGAAAGAGCGCCCCTTTAACACATACCACAACTCATCATGCTCCGATACGGCAGAGAAATAGCGGTATAGTACAATGAAAAATACCTCACTTTTTACATCTCATGATGAGGCCCATCTATTTCTCCATACAGAATCATTGGTCCCATATAATGTTTGAAACAGTATATGATGAGCTCCACATAATGCTACAGTATATGTTGGTCCCCATGGATGAAGCTCCACTGTCTTATGGGCCCAAATAATGCTCCAAACATAATGGGCCCCATTTCTAATGCTCTAGTGTATAATGGGCCCTGTAAATGCTGCTCCAGTGTCTGATATCCACCTTTGGAATGTTCCAATGTATGGTGGGCCCCATCTATCATTCTCCAGAGTATAGTGCTCCCCAAAAATTGCTGTCCCAACATTGAAAACAATCAAATAAGTCTCCTCGCTAGGGAATCCCTGTACTAGTCTGGACTCCTCGTCGTCCCCATCTTCCATCTCACTGCACAGTATTTCAACCTTGCAAGTGCTGTGATCCTGAGCAAGCAGGGGGGGCCCACTCGTTGGCGACGGCACTGGCACAGGGCCCCTGATAGTACGGTGGTGTGTCTGATGGCGGGTGGGCCGAACCTGCACTTTCATCTGCAGCTTCCTCTTTGTCACCGTGTAAGATGGAACTGTATATGGGAAGGGTAACCTGAGTTTCATCAGGGTCAGATTCAGGCCGTGTAGCGTGCGAGGGGAATGTAGTGGTCTGGGTCAATGTACCAGCAGATTCATCGAGCAGTGGCTGGGCATCAGTGCACTTGTGTCGCCCCCAGGAGTACGGTCGCCACAGTGGCATTACCTTCCTCCTAGGGAGTGTGATGTCATGCTTGGGAGCAACGAAGGATCTCTCTAGCAGGTTAACTGATTGGGCGGTGTTATTCCCACGAGTCATGACCCTCCAAACAGCGTTCATGAAGGCAAAGTGTTTGTTTTACGTGGGCAGTATGGTTGCAAAGCTGAACCTTTAAAGGAATGTCCAGAAGGGCACCACCAGGAGTGGAGACTACGGTTAAATTCGACTCCACCTGGGAAACCTCAACCATGCCTGCTACAGAAAAGATGCACACATTGCAAGCTTAATTCCGTTAACGAACGAGACTCCGTCATGCCCCGCGGTCCGAGTCCGGCTTACTAGAGGGACACGTGAGGCTCTGGCACATGAGATTGGCCAATAACTGGTGTGTCATGCCCTTACATGTCCGTGGCTGCATGTGCGCTACACTGAAAAGGCCAGCGTTTGTCGCTTACAGGTGCAGATAACCCGCTGAACAACGTTAGTGATGGGGATCACTGATTACAATTATTTCCCGGGAACGATGATTTCCCAGTAAGTGCAGGTCAACCGCAGTTCCGGAATTAGGCCTAACCGTCATTCCTGAAAAAATGAAAAACTTACGTGTGCAAACCACAGGTGCTGTAGCTTGCTTAACAGCTCACCAGCCATTCTCACGCCCAGTATGGATTACACGTGATTGCACAAAGGTGAGAAAGGGTACCATATCCCCGGATAACATGTATGGATAGCGTACACATTCAAAATATATGTCAATACATCAGGAGGCAGGCTCAGACGGTGTTAGGCCCAGTATGGCTTGCACGTGATTGCACAAAGGTGAGAAAGGGTACCGTATCCCCGGATAACATGTATGGATAGCGTACACATTCAAAATATATGTCTATACATCAGGAGGCAGGCTCAGACGGTGTTAGGCCCAGTATGGCTTGCACGTGATTGCACAAAGGTGAGAAAGGGTACCGTATCCCTGGATAACATGTATGGATAGCGTACACATTCAAAATATATGTCTATACATCAGGAGGCAGGCTCAGACGGTGTTAGGCCCAGTATGGATTGCACGTGATTGCACAAAGGTGAGAAAGGGTACCGTATCCCCGGATAACATGTATGGATAGCGTACACATTCAAAATATATGTCTATACATCAGGAGGCAGGCTCAGACGGTGTTAGGCCCAGTATGGATTGCACGTGATTGCACAAAGGTGAGAAAGGGTACCGTATCCCCGGATAACATGTATGGATAGCGTACACATTCAAAATATATGTCTCACGAGGCAGGCTCAGACGGTGTTAGGCCCAGTATGGATTGCACGTGATTTCACAAAGGTGAGAAAGGGTACCGTATCCCCGGATGACATGTATGGATAGCGTACACATTCAAAATATATGTCTATACATCAGGAGGCAGGCTCAGACGGTGTCAGGCACAGTATGGATTTGACGGCCCAGACTACACAGCGGAGGAGCAGGGAGAGGTAAAGATTGCAAATGCTGGGGCCCTGCCCAAGCAAGGGGGGCACACTCGTGGGCGTCGGTACTGGCACTGGGCCCCTCATAGTACGGCGGTGTGTCTGACGGCGGGTGTGCACCACCACCGTCAGAGACACTTGATTGCACTATGAGGGACCCTGTGCCAGTGCCCGCGCCCAAGAGTCGGCCTACCCACCTGTCCAGGGCAACGGCACTCGCACGGTGTCGTGCGCTAGGTGGTGACCCCGGACATGGGGGGGGGGGGCAGCACAGTTAGGAAGTTTTAGAAAGTGGCATATGTTGATGTTGGACATTCAGCTGATGCAAAAGGCGAAATAGGTCAAGTCCCAGGAAGAGGTGGACCAAAGCAAGCCATTTTTCTGTCACCCTATGTGTCATCAGGGGAAGGTGGGACAAAATCCTTGGAAACCCATGCATGGTTCATTTTAATGAAGGTTAGATCATCCACATTTTGGGTTGACAGACGGGTCCTTTTTTCTGTCAGGATTGATCCAGCTGCACTGAAGACTCTTTCCGATAGCACACTTGCAGCTGGGCAAGCGAGCTCCTGTAAGGCATATTGTGCCAATTCAGGCCAGGTGTCCAGTTTAGCGGCCCAATAGTCAAAGGGGAATGACCTGTGTGGGAGAACATCGATATGGGAGGAAAAGTAGTTTGTAACCATAGTTGACAACTGCTGTCTCCTGTCACTTTCCATCGATGCAGTATTACCAGTTGTGTGAGCGTTACTTGAAAAATCAGTCCACAACATTGTCATGAAACCCCTGTCTCCAACGCCACTTCTGCTGTGTGCACCATGAACACCTCTGCCAAGCTGCCCCCGGCCCGTACGGCTCGTGTGAGAACCATCACCGCTGCTGTGTGCTGGGAATGCCTCAAGCAACCGAATTACCAGAGTTGCTTGTTTATTAGCCAATATTAGGTCAAGGTTCTCTTATGGCATGATGTTTTGTCATTTGCCTTTAGAGCGTGGATCCAGGATGCTGGCCAACCAGTAGTCGTCATCGTTCATCATTTTGGCAATGCGTGGGTCCCTTTTTAGGATCTGCAAGGCATAATCTGACATGTGGGCCAATGTTCCCGGTGTCAATGATGCACTGCGAGTGCTGGTTGGAGGAGCACTTTCTGGCAAATCCACATATCTCCAGTCACGCACAAACCCTGTACCATACCTTGCCACGCCAACATTTTCACTTGCCCCACGAGATGCATCCTCCTCCCCTAAATAGTCATCCCCATCATCATCCTCCTCCTCCTCTTCTTCCTCCACCTCGTCCAGGAGAGGTCCCTGAGCAGACAATGGCTGAATGTCATCAAGGATTCCCTCCTCCTCTTCCTCCTCATCAACATTGGCTGCAGATGCCTGCTCCTTAAGGTGCATCAAAGTTTGCATGAGCAGACGCATAAGTGGGATGCTCATGCTTAGGATGGTGTCGTCTGCGCTTACCAGCCGTGTGCATTCCTCAAAACACTGACGGACTTTACAGAGGTCTTTCAGCTTCGACCACTGCACACCTGTCAACTCCATGTCTGCTCTCAAAGTGCCTGGCCGTGTATCCTCCCACAAATGCATTATGGCCTGCCTCTGCTCGCACAGCCGCTCCACCTTGTGCAGGGTGGAGTTCCACCTTGTTGCAATGTCGATAATGAGGCGGTGGTTGGGAAGGTGGAGCAATCGCTGCAGCTTCTGCATACGAACGGAGTGTACAGGCGACCGGCGGATGTACGCGCACAGTCTTCGCACCTTCTGGAGCAGGGCTGTTAACTCCGGATAATTTTTGAGGAAGCACTGCACCACCAGGTTCAAGGTGTGAGCCAAGCAAGGTATGTGGCTGAGTTTTGAAAGGGCTATGGCTGCCACAAAATTACGGCCGTTATCACTAACTAACTTGCCTGCCTCAAGATGTACACTGCCCAGCCATGACTCAGTTTGTCACTGAAAGTACTCGGCCAGCACCTCGACGGTGTGTCTGTCGCCCAAACACATCATCTGACGCTTTCCAATAGCTGCTCGATAGGGGGACACCTCGTGTGCAACAGTGGCAGCTGCAGATGGTGTGCTCGTACGACTGCGCTCTGTGGACGAGCTTTCGCTTCTGGAGGAGGAGGAGGAGGAGGGTGGAACGCCTACAGCCAACTGTTTCCTATACCGTGGGCTAGGCAGCACTGTCCCACCACCGCTGTCCCCTGTGGACCCTGTATCCACCACATTTAGCCAGTGCGCAGTGATGGACACGTAACGGCCCTGGCCATGCCGACTGGAGCATGCATCAGTTGTGAGGTGCACCTTTCCACTCACTGACTGCTTGAGTGCATGGACAATGCGGTCTTTTACATGATAGTGGAGGGCTGGGATGGCTTTGCGAGACAAGAAGTGGCGACTGGGTAGGTCATAGCGTGGTACTGCATAGGCCATGAGTTCGAGGAAAGCTGCCCTTTCCACAAACCGATAGGGCATCATCTCAAACGAGATTAGTTTGGCAATGTGGGCGTTCAAACCCAGTGTACGCGGATGAGAGACTGAGTACTTTCTTGACCTACTCATAGTGTCTGGGAGGGTGAGCTGGACTTGAGAGCTGCATATGGTGGAAGCAGTGGTGGACAGGGCGGACTGAGAGAGGGTTGATGATGGTGATGGAGTTGGTGTTCTTTCTGATGGCCTAGATTCAGTATTTAGTTGATATAACAGTGGGATTCCCTGACTGCTGTGGCCTTGCAACGACACCTCAACATTTGCTGCTGTGCTAACCGGTGGGCTTACAGTGGGGGAAACACTGTAGCGTTGCTGACTACCTTCTTTGTGATCAGCTGCACATGTGGCACTTGAGGTTTGGTGTTGTGTCCACTCTTGCAAGTGCATGGTGGTTAAATGTCTAAGCATGCAACTGGTATTCAAATTTTTCAGATTTTTCCCTCGGCTAAAGGTCTTTGCGCACTTCTTACAGATAACCTTGGCCTGGTCATGAGGATTTTGTTCAAAAAAGTGCCACACTTTGGCAGACATTTTGCGGCCTAGCACGCTGTGATCTTTTGACCCTCTGGACAAGCTGTCCAGCAACTCTTTTGATTTTTGGAACCTGTCTTTGGAGTGCTCCGGGCCTGCCAGATAACAGCTGTTGTGATGTCGATGTCTGCTGTGGATGCTCCTCATCTGAGCTATTGGAAGCAGCACCCTCTTCCCCAATGGATGCCAATCTGGGTCAACAACTGGGTCATCCATCACCTCCTCTTCAATGTCATGTGCACCTTCCTCTGTGTCACCCTGTATGGTGGTATAGTGTGCGGGAAGGGGCACCTTAGTCTCATCAGGGTCAGAATCTGGCTCTGTACACTGTGAGGACAATGTAGTGCTCTGAGTGAATGTACCAGCAGAATCATCTATCAGCAGCTGTGCATCAGTGCACTCCATGTCAGATTCATCTTGGCCTTTGTAATTCACCATTTCACTTGATAAACCAGGCATGGTGTGTGAAAACAGCTCCATGGAGTAATCAGTAGTATGGCCTGCGTCATCCTTCAATCTTGGTTGGGGTGAAGGACACAAGGAAAGGTGTGGTTCATGAACATGAGCCTCCAATGACGACTCAGTGCTTTAACTTTTTACAACTTCAGAAGAGGGGGCGATAGAGCTGGAGGCTGAGTCAGCAATGTAAGACAAAACTTTTTCCTGATGCTCTGGCTTTAAAAGCGGTTTGCCAACTCCTAGAAAACTAAGCCTTCGAAGCCTTATGGAGCCAGACGATGACGCAGGCTCAACACCTCCTGCATTCGGTCCTATTTTGCTCTTGCCAGTACCATCAGATCCACCACCAACACCATCATTACCAGCTGCCAACCCCCACCCAATTCCACGGCCTCTTCCACCAGCCTTCCTCATTTTTTGTAGAAATGTAGACAAAATCCAACAAACTATATAGTAATGTAAAACAAGGTACAAGGTGTCTATAGGACAGGGGAGATTTTGAATTTCTGCACACACTTGTGGACACTGGACACTTATGGATTGTGTGAGGCCCACTGAATATCACAGCGCTATGTCACAGGCTCGATGGCACAGGTGTGAAAAAAGTGACTACAGGATAAGAGAGATTTTGAATTTCTGCACACACTAGTGGACACTGGACACTTTTGGATTGTGTGAGGCCCACTGAATATCAGAGCGCTATGTCACAGGCTCGATGGCACAGGTGTGAAAAAAGTGACTACAGGATCACAGAGATTTTGAATTTCTGCACACACTTGTGGACACTGGACACTTATGGATTGTGTGAGGCCCACTGAATATCACAGCGCTATGTCACAGGCTCGATGGCACAGGTGTGAAAAAAGTGACTACAGGATAAGGGAGATTTTGAATTTCTGCACACACTAGTGGACACTGGACACTTTTGGATTGTGTGAGGCCCACTGAATATCAGAGCGCTCTGTCACAGGCAGAAATTGGCTAGTGTATCACAAACTACAAGGTGTGTGTAGAATTGGGCAGAATAGGAATCTCCCTAGAGTGTAGGTCTGTAAGAACGGAACAAGTCCTCCACTTATCCTTCCACAGTGACACACAGATAGCTTCACTGTGGCCGTGATAACAGCCGTTACACGGTACTGAGAGGAGCGTGCACGTACACGGCTGTCCGGTGTACGTAAAATTGTCAAGCTCCGTGTTTTTTAAGTATACGGACTGACACACGCTGTCTCTCTATAGTTTTGAATGTGATCAAACAGCAAATATGTTTAACTGTTTGAAAGCTAGACAAAACTAGTAGTTGCAGGTCTGTTAGAATGGAACATGTCCTCGACTTATTCTCACAGAGTGACACACAGATAGCTTCACTGTGGCCGTGATAACAGCCGTTACACTGTACTGAGAGGAGTGTGCACGTACACGGCTGTCCGGTGTACGTAAAATTGTCAAGCTCCGTGTTTAAGTATACGGACTGACACACGCTGTCTCTCTATAGTTTTGAATGTGATCAAACAGCAAATATATTTAACTGTTTGAAAGCTAGACAAAACTAGTAGGTGCAGGTCTGTAAGAACGGAACATGTCCTCGACTTATTCTCACAGAGTGACACACAGATAGCTTCACTGTGGCTGTGATAACAGCCGTTACATGGTACTGTGTGAGGAGCGTACACCGCTGTATGGTGTGAAAAAATGCACGCTCAGTACCTCAGCAGGACAAAAAAAAAAATTGGGATTGCTTTTAAAAAAGCAGTTTGCAGAGCAGTGGGTAAACAGCAATGCAGCTGTCAGGAAGCCTTAGAAGGCAGCCTAACAATCAACACCGCTGATCCACCACAATATAGCCTCCCCTTGCACTGCACACACAGTGACTGGTGTGTTGTACAGGCAAAATCGCTAGAAGCAGAAGCAGTTTTTTTTTCTTCTTCCCTTCCTAACGTTCTCCCTACAGAATCAGCAGCAGCAACCTCTCCCTATGCTAAGATCGGCAGAAGTAAGATGGCGGTCGGCGTGCACGCCCTTTTATAACCCCTGTGACGCCCACTAAAGCAAGCCAATCACTTGCATGCCCTTCTGAAAGATGGTGGTGACCCCTGCCTATGTCATCACGTTGCCCACAGTGTCCGTGGATCCTGATTGGCTGAAAAAGAGCGCAAAACAAAGTTTTGAAACGCGACTTTGGCGTGTAAGTCGCCGACCTCGTGGCCGACCTCATCCTAGGGTCGGGTTTCGTTTCATGAAACCCGACTTTGCCAAAAGTCGGCGACTTTTGAAATTTTTCAACCCGTTTCGCTCAACTCTAGTGCCTACTAAGGATGTTCTTAAACATTTCCCATTTATTTTCTGTAGTCTTATTTCTGAGGACATTGTCCCAGTCAACCAGATTAAGGGCATCTCTAAGCTGGTCAAACTTTTCCTTCCTTAAGTTCAGTGTTTTTGTGACTCCCTGACATGTCCCCCTAGCGAAAGACAAGTGAAACTGTACAATATTGTGGTCGCTATTTCCTAGATGCCCAACAACCTGCAGATTTGTTATTCTGTCAGGTCTGTTAGATAGTATTAGGTCTAAAAGTGCTGCTCCTCTGTTTGGTCAGTAGGGCGTGCTTTGCCATGTAAAATTGCTTGAAAAAAGTTGACACTTTCCTGTCCTTATCCACCGCGTTCCTCAAGCCGGTATATTTATGAAAGAAATGTTGTTCAACTAGATTCTTCACATGGGCCATGCTGAGAGCATGAGTTACAAGATTTCTTTCATTGCTGATCATGACAATTCAGAGCTAAAATTTACTGGGAGAAAACCTGTGAGCGAGCTGCTGCTTGATGGAGAGCTACACTCGTCTACTGTTTGACTTTTTCCAATAAGCTCCCACACTGTAAAACCACTTGGCAGCACTTTAAATTGCATTACCAAAAAGAATAATGGTAGTTTGTGGAATCAACGATGTTCCCTGTGCCTGTTGAGTATGGAGTCATGTCATTTGAGCAGGTTCCAGAGGAGTAGTAGGAGGAGACAGATAACCAACTGACTCCTGGCAGTGTCAACAGATGTAGCTCCAAGTTACTGAGACATCACCACCTGTGCTAGTTGTGGAGATGCATAGCTGCCCTAAAAATATTCATTTAGGGATCAATTGAACTCATGTGTTGTCTAGTTATGTGGTTTAACATTACCAAACAGGAGTATGAAAATAGGAATGCAGAAAGTAAAGCGAATATAATTCTGTGAGGACACAGCTTGTATCTTAATTAATGAGACGTGTATTTTCAGCAAGCCAGAAAGAATAGACTGTTATCTATATGTTGACTTTTGAATTTGTGTATTCCTTTCTTGTTGGTCAAGAAAACAGACTTTTGCTTGTCTAAGCCTGTAATATTGTTTTGTAAGTTGACATTTGCTGTAACATACTGTGCTGTTTTCCTGAATGACTACTGATATGCTAATTATGCATTGTAAATGCCAGCCACTTTGTTGGCATTTAAAACAGAGGACAAAAAACTATGTAAATAGATTATATAATCAAATAATGTGAGTTTGTCATATCAGCATTCTTCTCCTTTACCTGTAAATATTGATTTAAAGACATTTGTTAATCATAAAAAGAGGTTAAATGTCTCTGTGAGTATGAGGGTATGTTTCCACTTTCAGGGAATGGCAGCTCTTTGGAGGCAGCTCCACCCAAAGTGCTGAACCCTTTTGTAAGCATGGTGATTCCGCATGTGTTCATTGAACACATGCAGAATCACCAAATCCTATGCATAGACTGTGTAATTTATCTTGCGGAGACTGAGCATCTCTGCAAGGTAAATAGACATGCTGCGGTCTATAAAGATGTGTCGCATGTGTGTATACGCAGGTGTGCCACATACATTCAATGAACGCATAGTGGAGATGGGATTTCATGAAATCCCCTCCACTATGCTGTAACAACTGGACACTGTGGATTGGATGCTGCTGTATGCAGCATCCAATCCGCAGCATTTCCTGAACATGGAAGCATACCCTGAGACAGAAATTCAGCCAAGACATCCAAACATCCAAAGGACAAAGGACAGGACAGCAGCCAAAACATCATGGCTCTATCATGAGGTATGCAGATTTATCATTCTACAGGATGCCAGCTTAGTGGACTTCGACCCTGGCTGGAAGAATACAGATCTGCTCCATTGACCATCGCACAACCATGCATTTGTTTGGAAAAAGCCAGGATTGGGACCTGCTGGTCACCTGGCTCCATGGAGATGTTTGAAGAAGTCAGGTTTTAAGCTTCCGGTAAACAGGCCCTTGTACCTGAAGGAACTGTCATGTTCCTAAGCTTGTCATTACATTCTCTGTGTGCATGCCACAGGTGGGGTAGTCGGCCCCGGAAGATGAAGCCAGGTTGTCACCCTCCAGTTAACTGGCCTTGTACCTGAATGGACTGTCATCTTCCTACGTTCTCTTTACCTCATCTCTGTGTGCATGCCACAGGTGGGGTTATCGGCCCTGGAAGACCTGCAGTAACAGCTGTATTATCCTGTTAAGTCACCAGAAGGGTGAGACTGTAATGTGCACCATCTAGGGTATTTTGCTGGGACTGTTCTACATGTTATCTGCCTGTTTTGTGGTTCAATAAAGTATTGCCACACTGTTTACCCTACCCTGTGTTGTCTGAGTAGCGTTATGCCCACGGTAAAAGGAGAGCGAGCGTGCGGTTGGACGATCCCTTGTCAATGCACTTTCGACTAGCGGACTGGGGCGCCTGCCAACCCCCCGGTTCTCCACAAATTGTTTATAAAGTTTTCAAATTTTTTTCTGTTGGGATAGATATTTTTTGTTTTAAATTCTCCTCTGCTTAACAAAAAATACTTAACCCTAAAAAACTAAGTTGCTACATAAGTACACAAAAGTAATTTGCCATAACAGCTAGCTGTATTGTTGTGGCATCTACTATTGTTACATGCAGATAGTGAATCAGTTACAAGAACTTAATTTGTTTTGTATTTTTTATTGCTTTTTATTTTTATTTATTTATTTAATCTATTAACCTCCTTCAAATAAAATGCAATGCAAGTTGCATAACCTTAAAATGCTATTTTGCGAATTAGATACACATCGGTTCACTCCTGTAAATGAACATGCGGCAGCAGCATGCTATATATTTGGTTTGGAGGGCCATTCATTAGCTGCAACCTACGCAACAAGTAACGTCACTCATCAGGAGCAGCAGAGCAGACATCACTGGAATGTCATGGCTGCAGGAGATGAGTATACACTATTTTTATCTCATCACCTGCGATCTCGCTACATGTGACACATAGCGGCGATCAGGCCCTGCTGCGATGTCGCTGATCAAGCTCGAATGTCCTGGGCCATTTTTTGATCGCTGCTGTCCTGCTGGCCAGCATGCATCGCTGTGTTTGACAGGGACAACAACGAACGACCTCAATACTACAGGTCTGAGAGACAGGGTCCCAACGACCGTCGTATCATTCCGTATCATTGCTGCATTGCTGGTGAGATCTGACTGTTTGACATCTCACCAGCGAACACGTAGCGACGCACCAGTGATCCCTACTAGGTCATATCGTTGTCGGAATCGCTGGTCCTTCGCCAAGTGTGACGGTACCCTTAGGCTTCTGCAGACTCACGAAAAGATAAAAGTGCAGGTAATGAAAAAACGAATCCGTTAAATCTGTGCTGCCATGTGGAAAAGATGATGGATGCCAATCCAGTTGTCCTGAAGAAGAAATAGGTATACTTCGAAACTCATTGATAAATAAACCACTTGCACTAAGAATGGCATCCGTTATCTTTTCCATATGGCAGCACAGATTTAACCAATTTGTTTCTCCATTACATGCACTTTAAAGTGAACCTGTCAGCAGGACTTTGCTAAGTAAGCTACAGGCATTGTCATGTTGCCATTGATAAACTGATTAAAATGATACCTGAGATGAAGAAATCTGTTTTGTGCTTCTTGTGTAATCATTGTTAGAAGTCTTGAGATGCCCATGCTCCGAGGCAGGACTGAAGGCAGAGTCTTATCTTCCTGCTCTAAGCCAGAGAAATCAAAGAAAGACCTGGACACAGGCCGCCCCAAAGCACAAGCAGCCCAAATAGTCTCTAAGATGAGGAACATGTTTGTGTTTCGGGGTGCCCTGTGAGCAGTTCTTTATTTGATTTTTCTTGCTTAGAGCAGGAAGATAAGACTCTGCCTACAGTCTCGCCCCAGACCATAAACATATCATTAGCTTCAAACTTCTAACAATGATTACACAAGAACCACAATACTGATTTCTTCTTACCAGGTATCATTTTAATCAGTATAACAGCGTCAACCTGACAATGCCTGTAGTTTACGTTTACTTAGCAAAATTATGTTGACAAGCTCGCATTAATAATATTTCCTGCTGAATAGACTTGAATAGCCTTGGCAAATATTGTTAAAGACTATAGCATGTTTAATGTAGTCAGTATAATATAGGTGCTGACTTTAATTAGTTTTCAGAAGCTAGAGTGCAGTGATGATGAGAAGTGAATAGATATTAGTCAATGAATCAGTGAGAAGTCTAAGCAAAGTCCAATGCAAAAGTGATGCTATGACTAGATTCCTTTACTGCAATCAATAGTTTATAATCCCACAATAAGCTCTGTCATCCAATTGAATCTAATCATTATTTTACAGGAACAGCTTGTCAGCACATACAATAATTGCTCCATGCATAAGTACCTGCGGTATAGATTTCCTCTTTGAGACAGTTTCACACTTCAGTTTTTGTTTTTCATACCTGAAAAATGGTTCATGTTTTTGTCACTGTGGTGGACCCATTTTTGGTCCATGTGTCAGTTATTTCATTAATTTTTGCATCTGATTTTTCTGGTATGTGTAAAAAAAAAATCTTAGTTCCTTCTACACATTAAACAATAAAATACCAACCACACATGGATTACATAATCCCTGAGGTATCCGTGTTTATTTTTTTTCAGTGGATCATTGATTTGCATTGGTAAATTTGATACGTAACACAAATCAAAATAGAATATTTCATTTATTTTTCTGTTGTCCACAAAAAAGGACACGTGAAAAGGCACATTTATTGTATCAATGATGTATCCTTGAAAATAATAGATAACATATGTACTATGGTGTAGTGACCATTGTGTCCGCTAGGGGGCGCTGCTTGGGTGTCCCAGGTTGGACGAATAGCCATGTCCAGAGTGGTAACAGGAGCAGGGTGCTAAAGGATCGTTATGTATGCCAAGGTGGGTGGCCTTGGGATGAAGGCTTGATTATGTGCTGATCAGCAGAGGTGATCTTTTGTTCCAATGTTTTAGGGAGAAGCCTTCAGGTGATTGATGAGACGGGTGGGATCAATCATCTACAAACCCACCTAGGGGTGAGTGTCTAAAAACCCATAGTAAAGTATGTGTATAAGTGATTGAAGGACCTGTGATGAGGTCATAGCCATGTGATCCGGTGGGCCTGGCTACGGACCATATAAGGTGGCCAGAGTAGGTCACATGATTGAATGCTTGGACCCGGTTTGTCCGTATGGAAGGTCTCGTGCAGGAAGATGTGGTTGCCTTCCTGAGTGCACGTGGAGACGCTGTGTATCATGGCTGCACATGTGTGAGAGTTCCCAGGAGAGGGAATGAACGACTGCATTGAGAAGCAGCTAAGATGTAACCCGAAGAGGGGATGCAACTGTGAGGCTAGAGAGCCTGTGCACTGGAGATAACAAAGCCTGTGTGACCACAGGATAACAGAGCAGAGCTCTGTCATGGACGCTATGCTGATTTGATGTGAACTTTCTGTTGCTGTTTGATGGCTTATGGTGCATAATAAACCGAATGGACTGAGTGTATGTTGAGAAACCTGTGCCGGACCTGATTTATCGGCTGCCTAGTGAGTATCCCCTATCTGAATAACAAGCGCTACCTTACAATTGGTGGAGAATGCGGGCAGTGTTGTAGTCTTGTTGCTAGGGGCAACGGACGAAGACTGCAAAACTCGGTTGCAAAGGGCAACAGTTCCAACAGCACATGTTGCAGTGCTGGCAACACTGAGCCAGGAGGGCGGACGGTCTTGACAACCGTGTGATATGCTGACCGGGGTCAGTGGAAGAGATTTATAGGACTCCTCTGCAGTAGAGGGGTCCGAGAACCTGCGTGGCCAGCAGGTGACAGTCGTGAAAGCCGTGTGATGTGCTGACCGGGGTCAGAGAAAGAGACTGGATTGCTATAGGGTGCCTCTGTGGATAAGAGGTACCCGAAAACCTGTGTGCCCAACACAGGTAACGGACAGGTGTCCATGTGGTACTGACCGGGGTCAGTGAGAAAGACTGTGTACCTGGAGGGTCAGTGTTGGGAGGTTCTGGGAGAAGAATCGGATCCCAGGTGCACATGTTGTGACATTGGACCTGGTGAGGCATGAGTGTTGGGTAGTCTCAGGAGGAGAAGGATGTCCTGAAGAGCACCCGCTGAGCTCCTGGACCTGGTGAGGCCGGTGTGTTGGGAAACCATGGCAGGAGGGTTGGCTCTCTGAATAGCACCCGGTTCACCCTGTGTGTTGGAAGGTCTCAGGAGGAGACGGACGTCCTGAATAGCACACAGACAGGACATATGAGTTTTGTGTTGTGTGTGTTTTTTTTTCTTTTCCCTCTTAAGTCAGCTTGCGGTGGCTCAGTGGGGTCAAGAAGGTGACAAGCGGCTTGCTGTAACTTAGTGGGGTTACGAAGGTGACAAGCGGCTTGCTGTAACTCAGTGGGGTTATGAAGGTGACAAGAGGCTTGCTGTAACTCGGCGGGGTTAAGAAGGTGACAAGCGACTTGCTGTAACTCAGCGGGGTTGCGAAGGTGACACCAGCAGCTGTGTGTGAGCGGCAGCCGGAGGTGTCGGTGATCAGTAACAGCAGGAGCTGTGGTGTTGCCAGCAAGAACTTGTGTGGCATCATACTTAAAGGGCCAGCACAGGCCCAAGAGACAAACTGTTTTGTGAGAACTGTGGTCTGAGGCGACCTGTAGAAATGACATGGGGAAATCCCAAATGGGGGCGGTGACCCAATTTGGGGTGGTAACTAGAGTTGAGCGACTTTGGTCGGATCGGGTTTCATTAAACAAAATTTGTTTCAGATGAAACTGGTCCGACTAGGGCAAAAAAAAGTCGGAGTTTCGTCCGAAACCCGACCCCAATGCAAGTCAATGGGGAATAAAAGTCGGCATTGAGTGGATGAATGTCATTCGCTCAATGCCGACTTTTATTTCCCATTGACTTGCATTGGGGTAGGGTTTCGGACGAAACTCCGACTTTTTTTGCCCTAGTCGGACCAGTTTCATCTGAAACAAATTTTGTTTCATGAAACCCGATCCGACCAAAGTCGCTCAACTCTAGTGGTAACCCAAAAGGGGGTGGAGTCCCAGAGGGGGGCAGTGACCCAAAAAGGGGTGGTAACCCAAAAAGGGGTGGAGTCCCAGAGGGGGTGGCGACCCAAGTTGGGGTGGTCCAGAAAAGGGCCATGTTTCCAGAAGGGGCAGCACTGGTTACCTCAGTGGACATGTCTGGGGAATGGCAGTGTGAGTGTATGACTTTTTCAGAATGTGGGACATTCTTTCCAGATAACGATGGGCCACAGGTGTGTACCATGATGTTGCACTGGGAAGGAGTCTCTGTACGGTTGGATTCAAAGAGTCAGGTGACTAACAGGAACTCCTCTCATTTTCTGTCTGACCAAGAAAATGGTCCAGGTTCGCTGTAAACATGGGGTCACTGTGAACTATGCGGTAGACAGAGTAATGTTTGAGGGGTCCGGAGGCGTTGAGTGCCAAGGTGGCGGTATACCACCAGACTTAGCGTATGCCTTTGAGAGGGGCCGGGACTTTGTTTTGTTTGATGATGTGTGGCAGGGGGATGGAGATGTTTCTACTGTTGAGCTAACAGACGTTGAGACGGTGACGTCTCCTAAAGTGGACAGGTCAGACGTAGAAGTGACCGGAGGAAGGGGTACATCTGCCCAACTTACGGACCTGACGTCTCGTGACATGACGGATGGTGGGCTGGGAGATGAGTCGACGGGACTAGACACATGTGTAGACGGTAACTGGAGGGTTCACTCGACTGATGGGGCTGACCCTATCATGAGATACAGCAGAGAAAAGAGACAGTGGAAGAACATGTCAAACGAGAAAGAGTCCTGAGACAAATGGCCGAGCACAGGGTCGAGGAGCTCGAGAAAGAAGTCTTGGAGCTCAATGAAACTGTAAGAGGTCTTCTGCAGGAAAAGTTGGACAAAGACGTACAGCGGCCAAGCACGAGTGATGACAAGATGGAACTGCCAGTACCCATTTTGGCAATGGGTCACGAAGAGGCTGAATTTCATGAAGAGTTGGGGCCAAGGGCTGAAGAAGATATTCACCCGGTCGGGACAACTGTTGTGAGGGAAGTGTTTGTGGTAAACTCAGAGCCTTCTGTCCAGGAAGAGAGCAGGACCACAACCTTCAAGTCTGTGATTGACGTACCCAAAGACATGCAAGAAGCCTGTGCTGAGGAAGATGTGCATGAGGCCTTCAAGGAGGCGGTCAAGGCGTGTAAGGTGCACTGGGCATCTGAGACTCGGCAGTTGGTGATAGTATCGACCAGGGAAGACACAGCAAAGTGGGTAGCTGTCCTGAAAAACATGCATCGGCAATGTCTTCACGCCAAACAGTTGTTCAGGCGGAGTAATATGAAAGCTGCTCGGCGCCTAGAGATAGCAAGGGAAGTGAAGAAATGGCTGGGCTTGGGGGTAGATATAATTTCCGTACCCAAAGGTCTGATTGGGAGAATCATTGGAAGACTCTGGAAAGTAATGCAAGACCTTGTAAATATCTCGTGTGGCAAGGGTGAGGATTCCTCCGGATGATGAAGTCCAGGTATCAGCTGAAGAGGGCGTGATTCCCATCTTGGTTGTTGGCTCCAGGGAAATCCTGAGGAACTTTCGGATGCTCTTGGTGTATCGGGTGAGGTACCTGCAAGAGATTGAGCAGTTGAGGCTGGACCGACTGCGGATTAACAAAGAGGTGCGGAGCATCAGGTGGTGGCTGCCTTCAACCCAAGATGCAATGAACCATGAGGTTAATGCACTGACAAGCAAACTTAGACGTGGTGATGTACCATTTGTTACAAGACGCATAGATAGAAAAGGAATTGATGGAGCACACTGTAGGAGTGTGGTAACTAAACAGTGTCTGATGACGCAGACTGACTGTGACTGGAGGGCCAAAGCCCAAGACCATTATTCTGACCGCTGGGGGCGGGGGAGGCCGAACGTAGAGATGAGGCCATATGACAGACAAAACAGACAGAGACGGTTCTGTCGACCTGTAAAGCAAGGTGACATGGGTGCCCGGTCTCGAGATCCCTGGGTGAGGTCGTGTGTTCAACCCCACAAGCTTGAACAGAGGGGGGAGGTGTGTGGTGCAGTGACCACTGTTTCCGCTAGGGGTTGCTGTGTGGATGTCTCAGGACAGACGGATAGCCATGTCCAGAGTGGTAATAGGAGCAGAGTGCTAAAGGATCATTATGTAGCCCAAGGTGGGTGGCCTTGGGATAAAGGCTTGATTATGTGCTGATCAGCAGAGCTGATCTTTTGTTCCAATGTATTAGCGAGAAGCCTTCAGGTGATTGATGAGATGGTTGGGATCAATCACCTACAAACCCACCTAGGGGCGGGTGTCTAAAACGCCATAGTAAAGTATGTGTATAAGTGGTTGAAGTGATGAGGTCATAACCATGTGATCTGGTGGGCGTGGCTACAGACCATGTAAGGTGGCCAGGGTAGGTCACATGAGTGAATGCTTGGACCCGGTTGGTCCATATGGAAGTTCTCGTGCAGGAAGATGTGGTTGCCTTCCTGAGTGCATGTGGAGATGCTGTGTATCATGGCTGCACATGTGTGAGAGTTCCCAGGAGAGGGAATGAACATCTGCACTGAGAAGCAGCTATGAGGTAACCCAAAGAGGGGATGTAACTGTGAGGCTAGAGAGCCTGTGTACCAGAGATAACAAAGCCTGTGTGACCACAGGATAACAGAGCAGAGCTCTGTCATGGACGCTATGCTGATTTGATATGAACTTTCTGTTGCTGTTTGATGGTTTATGGTGCATAATAAACCGAATAGACTGAGTTTATGTTGAGAAACCTGTGCCGGACCTGATTTATCGGCTGCCTAGCGAGTATCCCCTATCTGAATAACAAGCGCTACCTTACAGTACCAAAAAAAGTGATGTGTGACACAACAGTTACTATGGACAAGAGAAAATGAAAAGACAATAATCGCAATAGGGTCTTATCCGACAAAAAAAAAAAACAAGGGGCAGTTATGTGCAAATGATAGGGTTTTGAAATCACAACCACTGTAAAGGCTTAGAAAAGGCTGCTGCAGATCTATGGTATGAGAAACATGTGAAGATGGAGAAGAGTGGGTTAAAATCTGCGCTGCAAGTGGATCGGTGATGAGCAGGAAATGAGATATGTGGAAATGTGGTTTATTTGTCAACGCGTTTTGAAGTGACACTTCGTCATCAGAAGTTTAGGAAAGCAAATGCAACAAAACAGCAAATTCTTGGCAGAAAACTTGCTCTGTATTACATGTCAATTAAAAATCAAACAGGAAGATGCAGTAGGCAACGTTTTGGCCATAATTGGCCTTTATCAAGCCCAGAGAACAAATTCATATAGCTCCCATCATACACCTCTTCATCCAGACAAGCCACAGTTCTCCACACTTTTGAACAAACCACATTGTGGTTTGTACTGACGAAGAAGTGTGTTACTTCGAAACACATTGACAAATAAACCGCATTTCCACGTATCTCATTTCCTGCTCATCACTGATCAGCTGGCAGTGAAGATTTCAACCCACTCTTCTCCAGCTTCACAGAGCCTTTTCTATGACACGGGGGTGGACAAAGATCATAGAGGACCCCTATGCAAGAATATTATATGATTTTTTTTTTCCATTTAATAGCCCATCATAAAGCACCCTCTTATTTCTCTCTGATGTTCCATTAAGAATTGTGAGACACTTAATTTTTCAGCTCAGTGTCTTAAAAGTATGATGGTGCAGTATCAGTGAAAGGCTGGCAGCACTTAAAAGATCTTTCATTGATAGGCTTTGCAGTAGCCACTCCAACTTACAGGTCCCAGGAGGACATTAACCCTTTACTCACTATACAGGAATCTGGACTTATGCAGGGGCCCTTGGTTTGAATCCACAGAGTGACTGTTGGCCAGTAGAGCGAGCTGGCAGGTGATATCAGGTCAGAAAGCCAGAACAAGGTCTGAATAGAAAAAAAATCTTCAAGCAATAGAATTGTCTAGACAGTGTCAGAGGTCAGAAACTGGACATCACATCCAGGATCAAGGAAGCTGAGGTACTAGGACTGAACCAGGGTCAAGTTAAACACATGACTGGCACTGAAAGTAGAGAGGTATGGGTTTAAATAGTGTATGGCCCCATCCAGGACTCATAACACTAAGTTAACCAGACAAAAAATGAAGAATAAGCCCACATGTTCCCTGACTGGATGTCACCACAAGTCTCAAAGTACTAAACAGAAGCAGGAGGAGCAAGTACAGTCATGAATGTTATAGAAATAAATATTATAGAATGAGATTTAACACTTTTGTTGTGAAAGCGCTTTTTTTTTTTTACAAACTTGGTCCTAGTACAGGTTGCAAATATCACGTCTGCTCCAACCATTACGATTAAAGACTACAAGCGGAATGTTTTAATCCGTTTTTGAGATTTTTGAAATATAAAATAGTTGCATATTTTGCTATTTGTGCAATTATTTGCAAAGTTTTCCACCTCTCAATAATTTTGAAAGCGGTAATTTTTTTTGCCAATGACAAGGTCAACCGTACAGATTTATTAAGCAAACACGTTCAAGTTACTATTACAACCATTTTTCCTCTAGAAAAAACAATGCAAAGACTATGCTGAATCAGGGCCTATGTCTTGGTAAACCTCTCCCTAGTGAAGATTGATATATTTGTCATTATAATGTATACATAAGGGTACAAGGCCTGAAAACTGTTCCTTGTGGAAATGTACCATAGACATCTTATATTATCAGAAAAATTCTACTAAGATATGGATATTCCCTAGCGATCTCATATTCTTGTCCATAGAGGGCACCATGTTAGCGGTATGATAATATATGAGGTTCTCTTTTCATTTAAATTGAGGAAACATTTATGAGGAGCTGCTGATAAGTCTTTGGCTTTACCCAGAAAGAAATGAGATATGAAGAAGAAACTTTACATTTATTCCACATGCTCTCCATTGATGTCAACACACTTCTTACTGTACATCGGTATTCCAAGTTATATAAGCCTTGCAAAAAGAAGAATTCCGGTTGTGCCTCAAACCAGGCATCCGTAACAGCCATGGCCTCAGAAATGGTGTGAAATTTGGTACCCTTGAGGTGTTTCTTCAGGTTTGGAAACAGATGATAGTCGGAGGGAGCTAGGTCTGGTGCATAAGGTGGGTGGTGAACCAGCTCCACCAGTTGTGCCTTGGTCGCTTGTGCAGTGTGAGTGGAGGTGTTGTCTGGCAGGAACAAGATTCTTTTGGACAACTTGCCACACCTTTTGGCCTTCAGAGCTGCCTTCAATTGGTCCAAAAGCTCAGTGTAATACCTTACATTGATGGTGGAACCCTTTTGAGGTAGTCCACTAGCAGCACGCCATCCTTATCCTAGAACACAGATGCCATCACCTTAGGCGCTGATTTTTGCACCCTGAACTTCTTTGGATGAGGTGAACCACTGTGCCTCCACTCTTTTGACTGTTCCTTGGTTTCAGGGTCATACAAATAAACCCAAGTCTCATCCATAGTGACCAGTCGATCCAGAAAGTTCTTATCAGTTTGGAAATGCTGACAAAAGGACTGTGAAATTTTCACTTGCATACTTTTCTGATCTGTAGTTAAACATTTGGGGACCCACTTTGCAGATAGTTTCTTCATGTCCAAATGTTCATGGATAATTACACAAACAAGATCACGGGAAATCCCCATGGTGTCTGCTATGGCTTTAGCTGAAATTCACCCAACAACCACTCTCGATCGTCCATGATGTTCCTCATCATTGGTGCTGAAGTGGCCTGTTTTAATTTTGGCAACCCAGTTCTTAGCTGTAGAATATGAGGGGCAATGATCCCCCAATGTCTGTGACATAGCACCATGAATATCCTTTGTGGACTTTCCTTGCAGAAATAAGAATTTTATCACTCCTCTGTTCTCATTTGCTATGAATATTGCATTAGACTCCACCATTTTGTTTTCCCGCGTGCGTAGAACACTGTGGCGAAAAGCTAAAAAACACAAAATTTTGAAAACATATACAGTATTAGACACATAAGGCTTTCATGTGAAGTAACATTCGTTACCATAGAAGCAAAAAAAAGATCACAAAGCAGCCCCTCGGATAGTAAAGTTTTTATTTGGCACAAGGTGATGTTACATAAGAGGAAATGTGAGATATTGTCTGTTAAATCATTCTAAATGAAAGTGTGGCTTTTCTTTAAAGGGTGCAATATCTTTCACGGATGTACGTATTCATAGGATACCATAGCAAACAGGTGTTGAGGAGTTCACATCATATGAAGCATAGAGGCTGGTGTTAACCTGATGATACAAAGTAGAATTGAGCATATCAATCCAAATTTCCTGAAATTTACAGTTCCACGTGAATCTGAGAACTCTAAAATTCGATTTGTGGCCAAAAAAATGCTCCACCATTTCAAACACTGCTAAATAATCAGGGGGCTAATGTTGTCAATCGCAGCTTCATGGGCTTTTCCATAATTCCCTGCACAGATTTAGATCACATGCTCTAGCCCTGCCAATCTTTGGGGGCTTACACACATGAGAAAAAAGACAGGGGCTAAACAGGGAACACTATTTTATGCTTGTGTAAAGATAAGAACCCAGAGCATACAGCATAGGGATTTACAAAAGGACTAATGTGATTCTGGTGTAATACTTGAGTGCTGAAGTGCTAGATTGAAAATGGAAGTGATAGTCTCTTTCACTCCTGGTTTCTGCAGGGGTGGGTGCTTCTAGTTGAGTGACAGTTCCAGTGAGTAGCAGAGTTGTCATAGAAAAATTCTAAAGATCAGCTAAAGTTCTGCTGTATCACATTCAGCTACATATGGTTACTGTTGAGTCTACACTGCTATTTGCACATAGAGAGAACAGAGCACACGGCAATGAGCTTTGACTAGGAGGCCTGCTCTGAAAGCTGCTAATAGTGGGGGCTGGTGATTTTGCAGGATCTAGAACAGCAGCTTGTTAGGAGCTGAAAGGGAAGGTTAGCAACTAATTATTGTAAAGAAATCAATTGGTTGGAGAAAGATGATTGCTGTGTTAGGTGTTAATCTCTCTACTCTAATGTAACTACTGCCCACACTTGGCCATGATCTGGGCAGAAACTAGTGGCCAAGTTCCATGGAAACCAGCTGTACTCCATGTACTAAAGATTCCCTCATATTTAATAAAAACTGTATAATGAGCAAATTTTTTCCCTAACATATAACCAAGCATTATGCAATGGGTCAGGTTGAGATGCACTGTAATGAAAAACAGTTATTTTGTCCACAATCTGTCTATGTATCTGTAATAAGACAATCCATTAAAACTTGCCTTTATGGAAATAATTTGTATATTTGCTAAAAAGAGTGGAAGATGGCTGTTTTAAGAGATTGCTGGTATGAACGAATGTTTTACTAGTTATGTGCCATTTAATTGAGGCTTGCAAGAGATGTCAAAAGCAATAATAAAGGATTTTGAGGATATGTCAAAAGTAAAAGAAAAGTCAAAGAAGATATAGGATTTTTACAGGATGAAAATGATGAAATGGTAAGACAGGATGTTGAGGAGGCCGAACTTTTAAATTCCTATTTTGCAACTGTTTTCTCTCAGAAAGGAAATGTAACATCAACTATTCTTCACTGTCCTATTAAGGGAACAGAAGAATCCAGGATATCTGTAAACAGAAATATAGTGAGGAAACACTTAGCTAACCTAAATGAATTCAAGTCTCCAAGTCCAGATGAATTACACACCAGAGTATTGAAGGAGATAGCAGAAGAAATTTTTGAACCGCTCTCCATAATCTTTAAAATTTCTTGGAGAACAGGAGAAGTCCCAGAAGACTGGAGAAGAGCAAATGTTGTTCCTATCTTCAAAAAGGGGAAGAAGGTGGACCCAGGCAACTATAGGCCAGTAAGTCTGACTTCTATACCAGGAAAGATCTTTGAACAAATTATTAAACAACATGTATGTCAGTACCTGGAAAAGAATGAAATGATTAAACAGAATCAGCATGGGTTTGTAACTAATAAGTCATGTCAGACTAACTTAATTAATTATATCTTGACTTCAGCAAAGCATTTGACAAAGTATCAAACACAATCCTAATTGAAAAAATGACTAAGTATAGAATGGACAAGGCAACTGTTAGGTGGATTCATAACTGGCTTAGTGATCGGACCCAAAGAGTGGTCGGAAATGGCTGCACATCCAGTTGGAAGAATGTCTCAAGTGGGGTACTACAGGGCTCTGTCCTTGGCTCTGTATTGTTCAACATCTTTATCAACGATTTAGGTGAAGGAATTGAGGGTAAACTGATTAAATTTGCTGATGACACAAAGCTAGGAGGGATAGCTAATGCTAGAGAAGAGAGAGAAGATTCAAAAAGATATAAATAAACTGGAGCGGTGGGCAGCAACTAACAGAATGGTTTTAACAGGGAAAAATGCAAAGTACTACATCTGGGCAATAAAAAAGAGAAAAACATACAGAATGGGAGGAATAGGGCTAAGCAACAGCACATGTGAAAAAGACTTGGGTATACTAATAGATCACAGACTGAATATGAGTCAACAGTGTGATGCAGCAGCAAAAAAGGCAAATGCAATTCTAGGATGTATTAGCAGAAGCATATAGTCTAGCTCACGTGAAGTCGTTATTGCCCTCTACTCCTCTTTGGTCAGACCTCATCTGGAATTCTGTGTCCTGTTTTGGGCACCACATTTTAAAAAAGACATCAACAAACTGGAGCAAGTTCAGAAAAGAGCGACCAGAATGGTGACCGGCCTGCAAACCCTGTCTTATGAGGAAAGGTTGCAGGATTTGGGAATGTTTAGCTTGAAGAAAAGAAGACTGAGAGGAGACTTAATAGCTGTCTACAAATATCTCAAGAGCTGTCACATTGCAGAAGGATCATCTTTATTCTCATTTGCACAAGGAAAGACTAGAAGCAATGGGATGAAACTGAATGGGAGGAGACACAGATTAAATATTAGAAAAAACTTTTTGACAGATAGAGTGATCAATGAGTGGAACAGGCTGCCACGAGAGGTGGTGCGTTCTCCTTCAAAAGAAGTCTTCAAACAGAGACTGGACAGACATCTGTCTGGGATGATTTAGCGAATCCTGCTTTGAGCAGGGGGTTGGACCAGATAGCCCAGGAGGTCCCTTCCATCTCTACGATTATCTGCTTGCTAATGTTTTCAGTGTTTCTGGCTCCCTCTGGTGACCTGAGTCATAACCGCAGTGGTATTGTGTTATTTTACTTTCACTTTGATGCTTGTATTTTTTCCCTCCGTTGCAGTGCATTCTGGTAAGCTTTTGCAGTGCATTCTGGTAAGGTTGCAATGCATCCTGGTAGCCTTTGCAAAGGATTATGGTTAGTTCAGCCTCCATTTCCCTCCTGTTCTCCATTTTCCTTCTGCCTGCATTCAGGAAGCATTTCATTTCTCTTCTCCCCTTGTGTTGTGATAGCATCGCTGGTTTTTATTTAGGCTTCCTGCATCTAATTCCTGTCTCATATTAGCCTGGTTAATTAGTCCTTCCCCTCATTAGCTATTAGTGCAGATGTTAATTTATAATGTATATATGAATTCCTGGTCTTCCCTGTATTGACTGAGTGTATATATATACAGTATATACTGTATATATATGTTTGCTTGTAGTTTCACTGCGCATCAATATACCATCACGTTCAATAAAGCACAGATTCAACCTACAGTCTCCTTATTGGGCCCCCGGTATAGCTGCCTGTATAGCTACATGAATTCTGCTTCATTTAGTGAGGACAGAACAGAGCCTTTCAAGCTGTGTGTAGTCACTTGTAATATTTAAGCCTGTGCCTTTGTTTAACAGAGAAGATGTGAGTACCCGTTATCAAATGTATGTAATTTCACCAGTAGAGATCATTTTATTTTTATAATATGTTCTGAATCCGTCCTTGTTTGCATGTCACATGTGGAATTTCTGTGTTATCTGATAGTATGATCTCAGCCTGGGGGACCCTTCCTTATTTATGACTCTTTTGTGATTGTCTGAATTCAATTTCTTAGTGTTGATGTGAATATTATAAAGCTGTTTGTCAGACCTGTGATATCATTCTGTTGTCACCCAGCTAAGAAATAGCCGAAGAGGTTTAGCAACTTATTCAAAGGAAATAACTCTATTTTTTGGGATAAGCTGCTTTACACTATGTGCCAAATAAGACAAATTTAGTACAGTGCATTGAGGCTTATCCTTTTTGTAAAGAGAATTGAAATTGAAGTTTTTTGAAGGAAGGATAATTAAGTGTTTTTAACTCGCCTGACTAAAAGCTATGGTAATCTCAGTCTTCTTAAGAAACAGAAATTGCCAAAATTACCGTATATACTCGAATATAAGCCGAAAAGAGTATAAGCTGACTCCCCTAATTTTGCTGCAAAAAACTGTGAAAACCTATTGACTCAAGTATAAGCCTAGGGTGCAAAATGCAGCAGCTGCTGGTAAATTTCAAAAATAAAAATAGATACCAATAAAAGTAAATTAATTGAGACATCAGTAGGTTAAATGTTTTTGAATATCCATATTGAATCAGGAGCCCCATATAATGCTCCATACAGTTCATGATGGCCCCATAAGATGCTCCATACAAAATACGCCCCATATAATGGTGCACAAAGGATAATAATGGCCCCATAAGTTGCTCCATAGAATATGCCCCATAAGCTGCTCCATACAGGTTATGGCCCCATAAGATGCTCCATAGAGTATGCCCCATATGCTGTCCCATAAAATGATCCATAGATTATGCCCCATATGCTGCCCCATAAGATGCTCTCTAGATTATGCCCCATATGCTGCTCCATAGATTATGCACCCATATGCTGCCCCATAAGATGCTCCATAGATTATGAACCCATATGCTGCCCCATAAGATGCTCCATAGATTATGCCCCATATGCTGTTGAAATGGGGACAGGTGAATATTGCATATACTTTTCCCCTCCTGGCACGGTCTCTGCAGCTCTTCTGCTACTCCCATGGTCCCCAGCAGCTATTCCTTCCTTCAGCAGTCACGTGGTATCGCTCATTAAAGTCATGAATATGCGCATACTCATGACTTTAATGAGCGGTACCACGTGACCATTGAACACATGCGCCTGAGACCGTGGGTGAAGCAGGGGGGCTGCAGAGATGTGCCAGGAGGGGGTAAGTATGATCTGACACCCCGCTCCCCTTCCCCCACCGATCCCCTGGCGTATATGACTCGAATATAAGCCGAGAGGGGGACTTTCAGCCCAGAAAAATGGGCTGAAAATCTTGGCTTATACTTGAGTATATCCGGTACCTGTAAATGCCTTATTGTAACAAGTAAAGCTTTTTTGCTGGGATGAGTAGTAATAAGTGAACGTGCTTGGAAAAGGTGTTATCCAAGCATGCTTGTATGCTAACTGAGTGTCTTCAGCATGCTCAAAAAATATTTTCAAGTTCCTGCCATTTCATGTCTCGTGGCTATTTGACAGCCGCAACACATGCAGAGATTGCCTCTTTTTAGGCAATCCCTGCTCGTGTTGCTGCTGTCGAACAGCCTCGAGACATGTAGTGGTGGGAACTAATACACATTTTTCGAGCACGCCAAAGACACTCAGTTAGAAAACAAGCATACTTGGATAACACTTTATCTGAGCATGTTTGATCATCACTAGGGACTGGGAGGAGTAAATTCTGTTAACTCAGATGCAGGCATTTTCCTTTTCTGTTCCCCAGAGGCACTAGACATTTCAGTTTTATGATTATTGTCTGTATTGTGCAAGGTTGCTTTTCAGTGCTGGAGTGCCTTTGTCTTGCTGTCTTAGCCTGTTGTGTATTTAATTGCTTCCTATCTTGAGCACTCAGCTCACGTCTTAATACAGAACAGCTTCTGCATTAAAGTGAACAACACTATGGTTAATTTCCTTCTCTGTTAGTAATCATTTCAAATTTGCAAAAAAAAAGTTCACCAAAATGGATTCACCAGAAAAAGTTTAGGTTCCTGAACAACAAAAAGATCAGGAGGAAGAGCAGTTATTATGAGAGCTGCAATGCTTGTACATACGTTACATAAACATCTATGGGGACTTTAGAGGCTTAGGCCGGGGTCACACTAACCGACGCAAAATACGGTCCGTAGTTTACATGTGTAATACGGATGAATGACCCCTAAATAGTGCTCCGTATGTCATCCGTAAGCAAGGTGTGGCCGCGTATTTTGCGCATGTCAGCATCCATATGTAATCCGTATATAATCCGTGTGGCATCCGTATGGCGAGATTTTCTCGCAGGCTTGCAAAATGGACATTTAACGGTTTTGAGGCCTGCTAACTATATAAATCATTAGCCTGCACCCTATTTATTGGCTCAGGAACAGGTGGCTGCCTCCATTTTGTCCATTTGTTTTTCAAATAATTTTTATTAATTTTTCATAAGGGAAGGAAGGGTGAACAAAAAAGAAAAGGGAATAATATAAAACTTAGAGAACTCTTTTATAATAGATGCTTTGCAAAACATGTCATACAATATACTTCGTAAACATTAAACATTTTACTGTTGTATTTATCTTAATAGTATTAAACTAAAGAATAAACTAACCTAACACTACTACCAATCCAGACTTAAAGCTTAACCTGAGTCGCATTCCTGTAGGAACCATAAGCAGCTTATCGTAACTACAAAAATTTTGAGTTCCACCGAGCCCACTTTGTGTGGTATTTATTCAAAGAGTTGCTATTAAAAGCAAATCTTTCTTCTGTAGAGCTATGGAAACGTAATGTGTCTAGAATATCTGAGAAGGAAGGGATATCTGATTTTTTCCAAAAAAATGCTAATGAATTTTTTATAATTAGAAAGATGTGAATCATTATATATTTGGTTGAAGGATTGATACTCTCCAGATCTAAAGAGAGAAGTACCATCTGCGGGGTTACAGTAATTTCACTATCATGTAAAGTATTAATATGGATTTTGACTTCCTTCCAGAGGATTTTTAGTTTTGGACAGCTCCAAAAGATATGATATAAATTGCCAGGGTTTCCACATCCTCTCCAACATTGGGATGAGATCTCCTGATTAATATGGGATAGCCGTATAGGCGTATAGTACCATCTATTCATTACTTTATAAAAGGACTCCTGCAAGGCCATAGAAATAGTAGACTAAGGCTAGTTTCACACTTGCTTTTTTTTGCAGCGCGTTTTTCCCGCAAAAAAACGCATTGAAAAAACGCATACATAAGCATACAACTGCTGCGTTTTTTTCAAGCATTTTTATGAGCATGCATGAAAAAAACGCAGCGTTTTTATGCATTTGTATGCGTTTTTAGCGCGTTTTTACCGCGTTTGCGTTTTTTTCCAACATTTTTAGGTGGCCCCTCACACTACCCAAACCATGACTTTACTAACCCTAACCCTGACCCTAACCCTAACCCTAACCCTGACCCTAACCCTTAACCAAATCATACTTAACCCTAACCCAAACCCTAAACCCTAACTAACCCTAACCCTAACCCTAACCCAAACCCTAAACCCTAACTAACCCTAACCCTAACCCTGACCCTAACCCTAACCCTAACCCTAACCCTGACCCTAACCCTTAACAAAACCATACTTAACCCTAACCCTGACCCTGACCCTAACCCTAACCCTAACCCTAATCCTGACTCTAACCCTGACCCTAACCCTAACCCTAACCCTGACCCTAATCCTTAACAAAACCATACTTAACCCTAACCCTGACCCTAACCCTAACCCTGACCCTAACCCTAACCCTAACCCTGACCCTAACCCTAACCCTAACCCTAACCCTGACCCTAACCCTTAACAAAACCATACTTAACCCTAACCCTGACCCTAATCCTTAACAAAACCATACTTAACCCTAACCCTGACCCTAACCCTAACCCTGACCCTAACCCTAACCCTAACCCTGACCCTAACCCTAACCCTAACCCTAACCCTGACCCTAACCCTTAACAAAACCATACTTAACCCTAATCCTGACCCTAACCCTGACCCTAACCCTTAACCAAACCATACTAAACCCTAACCCTGACCCAAAACCCAACCCTAACCCTGACCCTGACCCTAACCCTAACCCTAAACCCCCTTAACTAACCCTAACTCTAACTCAAACCCCTAAATTCCATGGTTAAAAAAAAAAAACGCATATGCAAAAAAACGCTTACATGAGCATGCCAGTGCGCACATATGCGCATCCATAGGCTATAATGGCCATTTTTAGCGCAAAACGTGCGCATATGTGCGTATGCGCTTTTTTGCAGGGCCAAAAAATGCAACATGATGCGTCTGGAAAATCCAATCGCACACCCCAAAAAAACGCAGCGCATGAAAATCGCATACATGCGCTTACAAGCGCGCAGGTATGCGCACCCATGTTAAATATAGGGGAAAAAACGCATGCGCAGGTTAGCGTTTTTTTCCAGCGCTAAAAAACGCAAATGTGAAACCAGCCTTATAGGTATGCCTAATGGCGTACTCCCATTGTTCTGGTTGAACTATAATATTTAAATCAAGCTCCCATTTGTGCATATAATTGTTTTTTGAAAAGGATGTATCTTTGTTAAAATGTGAGTAGATATTTTTAATACTCCATTTAAACTGATGATTAATATTAACTAGTAATGAAGAGACAATTTCCAGATTCTTAGCCCTGCTGCGTAACAGCTTTTTTATATTCTGGTATTGAGAAATTGTAAATCTGGGCCAAGAAGGAGAGAGGGAGTCTTCTAATCATGCACAAAAGGAAATTTTCTGCTCACCCCTCTTCACTCCTTATCACACCTCCGACGCACGGAAACACCCTGACCCGGGTGTATAGTGCATGCACAACATAGAAAAAGATATTCCAGCGTCTCCAGGAGATAAAATAACAATTGCTTTATTGAAAATATAAAATCTTCTTACCATCAAGTAAAAACAACATAAAGAGGCATATGGAGGGGAGCACTTTCCTACGCGTTTCACCCTGAAAGGGCTTAATCATGGAATGCCAGTCTTCTAATCATATCCTCCTTATTCTCTTTCCTATGTAGCTTAGTCAGAATGTTCCAGGCCGAGAATATGGCCTGGAGGATTGGATGGTGGTGCTCCTTCTGCCGAGATTCCAATAAGTAACTGAAAAGAAGTTTTGGAATGGAATTATAATTTATTTGGGCTCTTTCTATATCCAGCCATGCCGGATGCGAACTCTCTTTGAACCAATCCTGACTGAGTTTGATGAGTGTCGCTTGGTAGTATGACCAGATATTGGGCAAAGCGAGTCCGCCATGTCTCTTTGTTTTGTATAAAATATCCGCTGCAATCCTTGCCTTTTTATTTTTCCATACAAAGAGCTGAATTAAAGTCTGAATTTTTGTTATAAACGAGACATGTATGTTTAAAGGGATAGTTCTAAATAAATAAAGAATTTTTGGTAAGATGAAGACCTTTACCACTAAAATTTTTCCTAGTAGGGTCAGGTCGTGAGTTTTGAATCTATGGAAATCTTTGGAAATAGTTTTAATAAGGTTATCTATATTGGTGGGGATAATGGATTTAAGTTTAGTGGTAATAGTGATACCCAAATAAGTAATTCCCTTTTCTTCCCATACAAAATTGGATTGCTTTTTGATTTTTTCAATTACCGTGTTATTTAGATTGAAGGGTAGAATTTTTGATTTCTCTGCATTGATCTTAAAGTAAGAAACTTTTGAGAATCGGTCTAGGACCTGGGTCAAAGCTTTTATTGAGTTTATTGGATCTGAGATTGAAATGATAAGGTCATCAGCAAAAAGTGTTATCTTATGCTGACATTGCTGTGTTTTGATGCCAGATATAGAATTATGACTCCTAATTTTTTCAGCCAGGGGCTCAACCGCAAGGGCAAATAGTAAAGGTGATAAAGGACAGCCCTGCCTAGTGCCATTTGAGATGTGGAATTGCGTAGAGAGATGGTTGTTAATATAAATTCTTGCATTCGGTTGAGAATACAGGGAAAAGATTGAGGAGATAGATTTATTATCAAAGCCAAAATTAAATAAAGCAGTTTTTAGATACTGCCAATTCAGTCTATCGAATGCTTTTTCTGCATCTAGACTTACGAGCATAGAGGGAATGTTTGATGTCTTTATCAGATTAAGCAAATTTATAATTCTTCGCGTCCCATCTGAGGCCTGCCTGCCTGAAATGAAGCCAATTTGGTCTTTTCTAACCAGGTAAGGCATGATATTTTTTAGACGCTCTGCAAGGACTTTGGCATATAACTTAATATCACCATTTATTAGCGATATGGGTCTGAAATTTTGGACTTTTTCCATGTCTCCAGTATCTTTTGGTATCATTATTATAGATGCTTCCAACATGTCTGCAGGGAATGCTCCTAAATTCGAGGCATGGTCGAAAAGGGTTTTCAAATGAGGTGAAATAATATCTGAGA
The DNA here is from genome assembly GCF_039654945.1 of Dendrobates tinctorius. Lineage (NCBI taxonomy): Eukaryota > Metazoa > Chordata > Amphibia > Anura > Dendrobatidae > Dendrobates > Dendrobates tinctorius. The sequence continues at coordinate 12,656,867 of NW_027361705.1, read as the reverse complement.
ATATTTTAAAATATTCGTTTATAAACCCATCTGGGCCGGGAGACTTCAGTGATTTAAGTTTAGTTATAGTGCCTGCTATTTCTTTCACACTGAAAGGTGAATTTAATAGCTCTAAATCTGAGGGAGTTATCTGTGGAAGGTTTAGATCAGAGAAGAAAGAGTCTATGGCAGCTTGATCTGGGCTAGGCATTGCAGAGTCAGACTTTAGACTATAGAGCTTGCTAAAATATTCTGCAAATACATCTGCAATGTCCGAAGGATGGTGTTTAAGATCTCCTGAGGAAGATCTAGTTTTCTCTATTCTCCTATGTATGCGTTCTTGCTTTAGTTTGTTAAGCATGCATCTAGTTGGCTTATTCGTGGACGTATAAGCATTAGATTTGGATGCCCGAATAATTGAGTCATACTCTGTTAAGAGTTCCGCCCTAAGTTCCTGCCTTAGCTTCATCAGTTCTAAGTGAATGGCATGAGATGGATAGTCAGATTTATTTTGTTGATCCTCTTTTATTTTTATTTGGGATTGCAGGTTGGAAATTTTTTCCCTTTTTTTTTTATGCCTAGCTGAAAGTTGCATTAAGCAACCTCTAATGACCGCTTTGTGCGCTTTCCATAGTATAAATGGGTCAACATCTGATGAGGAGTTTTCAAGGAAGTAGTTATCAATAGTATTCCTAATTATCTCTCTATATTCTGGGATTTTTAGCAATGTCAGGTTGGTTTTCCAAAGAAATGTATTTTTTATAGGGGGACCTAGAATAAATTCCCCCATAACTGGGGAGTGGTCAGAGAATGATTTGTTTAGTATTTCAAGCTTTTTGAATTGCGGTAATGAGAAAATATTAGTTAAGAAGAGATCAATTCTGGACGATGTTTTATGCACATCTGAATAATGTGTAAATTCTCGTGAGGTTGAATTGAGACATCTAAAGACATCGAAAAGTTCATTTTGGGTGATCCAATTATTTAGAGTTGGAGCCAAATGACGTACGGTAGACGAGGAATCCATATTTCCATTTGGCACTATATTGAAATCCCCTACTATTAGTAGCTCTCCCCTCTTGGCGGCTTCTATTTTTTTAATAAGTTTATTAAAGAAGGGAAATTGTCTCTTACTTGGAGCATACACATTGACTATTGTACATATTTTACAATTTAGGCTGCAAATCAGGATGTGGAATCTACCCTGAGGATCAATCTCCTCACTGATCAGTTGGAATGGGATATCTTTGCTTACAATTGTGATAACTCCTGCCCTTTTTTTGTCATTAAGTGATTTGTACATGTGGGGGTAGTTTTTGTGTTGGAAGTAAGGGTGGCCATCCCTGGCTAACTTGACCTCCTGGAGGCAAATAATATCAGCCTGTGTTTGTTTTATCTCTTTCCAAGTGGCAAAACGTTTGTACGGGCTATTTAAGCCTCTAACGTTGTATGATAGAATTTTTACTTTCATATTTGCTGCCTACGTTCCTACAAGTTATAAATTACAGTCTGGATGTGAACAATCAAAGAAGAATATCAAAGACTTTCTTAACTAAGCCTAAACCTGCTCAGTAATATTTCTAACAAAACTTTGTTCAACTCGAGTAGAGCTCTCCTGAGGGATCACACCTCCAGTGAGACCTCTCTCTAGTTTGGGTGAACAAACAAGAATTGTGGCAAAGAACCCGCCCAGTCACCCCAACACTATACATAATAAGACCAAAGGCATGTAGACCATACCTACAAAGAGATTAAGGCATAGTGTTCATCCCTTATCTTTGTGGGCTAGTTCTTCTTGGAGGTAGTGTACAAAGTCTAAACCCTCTTCTATTGTAAAGAGAGGGATATTTTTTCTCTTGTGCAAAATCAGCAATTTAGTCGGGAATCCCCATCTATAGGGAGTTCCCAGATCTCTAAGTTTGGACGTTACTTCTCCAAAAAGCCTTTCTAGCCTCCATTGTGGCTTTTGAGAAATCCGAGTACATTTTGAGGTTGTTATACGGAGGTGGGAAGGACCCCTTTTCTCTAATGGATTTCAAGATTAGTTCTTTCGTTTGGAAAAAATGTAAGCGCAAGATAGTATCTCGCGGTTTGTCAGCGGCGATGCCTCGTGGACGCGGCAGCCTGTGGATCCTGTCTATAGTGAGCTGTAGCTCAGATAGAGAAGGAGCTGTTTTTTTAAAAAGGGACTTGGCATAATCTGCAAGGTCATTCTGCAAGACATTTTCAGGGATTCCCCTGATCTTAATATTGTTTCTTCTGCTCCTATCTTCTAAGTCAGTTATTTTTGATCTCAGGGATAGGAGCTCCATTTTTAATTCCAAATTTTCTTTTGCCAGGGATTCTGATTTATTTTCCACTTTTATTATTCTTGCCTCATTGCTTTCAAACCTCTGTGTGAAGCTCCTACATACGTCTTGTAGGGAGTCTTTGTTCGCCTCAAAGCCGAGTCTAATAGACTCGGTCAGGGCTTTGCAGAAATTAGCTATGAATCCCTCAGTAGCTACCTTGTTCAATGTCAAAAACTTATCAAAATTGATTGGTAAAAATGAAGGATCTGCCAAGCCAGTAGACTCCGGGCACCCCCTTTTTGGTTGTGGTTTAGTAGGACTATGGTTGGGGGAGCAACTATGCGACGCACAGGTTGAACCCGTTGCTCGAGGGCTGCCTCCTCTGGTCCCATCCTTTTATATGGCTTAGAGCTGTCCATCTCCTCCTCCAAAGATATCTGCCCCCTACATTAATATCTATAGAGCTTGCGTTTTGTGGGGGACCATGTGTCTCATTTTGAGATTTTGGGTCCAGAGGTCTTTGGTCCAGCCCTTTTTGTATTACTTTACTGTAAGATGTCAAATTAAAATTTTTTTTGAGGGCGTTAGAGGTCATATTTCCTTTTTTTATAGGAGATCTGGACCTAAAGGAGTTAATAGATTTTAAAGAATCTGATGTTGGACTTGTATTATTGGGACCCCTGAATTTTGAAGCCCTAGCAGTGGAGGAGTCTCTCTTTTTTGTGGATTTAACTCTATTGGCCCCAGTTTCCATTTACAGGGCTCCTGTCGCAGGTTCACAGTATGAGCTATTTTATAGGGTCTTCCTTCTGAAAGCAATTTAGCAAGTCACAGTCCTAAAAATCTTATAGTTCCAACAGTACATTAAACCCCACATATAATTCCTAGGAACTCAATGGTTTTCTTCAGAATAAATGTTTTGACCACTGCGGGAGGGGATTATTACTTATTACGCTTATTAGGAGAAAGCAATCCTACAATAAGTAAGTTAGTCACTGTATATGTAAAAAGGCACTATATAAGTACTATAATAAGTTCAGTTCGAAGAAATTAGAAGGACTTCAATGTTATCCTTCTGCAACAGATGGCAGTGTTGTAAATAATATCTTTCTCTATTTAACTGCTTGATCTATTAAGCACATATATGTAAATATGCCAGGGACGATGAGGAGTTCATAGAATATATGAATTCAACACAGTATGGCTGTGTTATACTAGTTATCTCAGTCCAGTTATATCGCTGACCTCTGGCTCACGCTGAATCAGGCTGATTTCTGCCTCCCAAATCAGTTCCTATGTATCTCCTAACCTACCTCAGGGTCACCAGTTTTAATTGTATGGTTTATCAATCACTGCCTGACCCTAGGTTTAACAATAGAAGTGCACTCTGAAGCAGCCAAGCTGTTTCACCTTCTGTTTATTTACAGGGGATTAATGTCAGTCTCTCAGTTATGCCTCTGCTGCACTTGTGTGAAGTTGGCACCCCATATTCTCAAAAGATGAATAAAAATGCACCATTTGTTTGTGCTGCAAAAATGAACGTTTGCGCCGCTTTGGTTCCAGAGATATTGCGCGTTATATTTTTATGAAGCTCCGCCCACTTTCCACCCCATGTTCTTAAATTTTAAAAATGAATACACCATTTGTTTGTGCTGCGTTTGTGCTGGTTTGTGCCGCAAAAATGAACGTTTGCACCGCTTTGGTTTCCGAGATATTGTGCGCTCAATTTGCTGAAACTCCACCCACTTTCCACCCCATGTTCTTAAATTTTAAAAATGAATACACCATTCGTTTGTGCTGCGTTTGTGCTGGTTTGTGCCGCAAAAATGAACGTTTGCGCCGCTTTGGTTCCAGAGATATTGCGCGTTATATTTTTATGAAGCTCCGCCCACTTTCCACCCCATGTTCTTAAATTTTAAAAATGAATACACCATTTGTTTGTGCTGCGTTTGTGCTGGTTTGTGCCGCAAAAATGAACGTTTGCACCGCTTTGGTTCCAGAGATATTGCGCGTTATATTTTTATGAAGCTCCGCCCACTTTCCACCCCATGTTCTTAAATTTTAAAAATGAATACACCATTTGTTTGTGCTGCGTTTGTGCTGGTTTGTGCCGCAAAAATGAACGTTTGCGCCGCTTTGGTTCCAGAGATATTGCGCGTTATATTTTTATGAAGCTCCGCCCACTTTCCACCCCATGTTCTTAAATTTTAAAAATGAATACACCATTTGTTTGTGCTGCGTTTGTGCTGGTTTGTGCCGCAAAAATGAACGTTTGCACCGCTTTGGTTTCCGAGATATTGTGCGCTCAATTTGCTGAAACTCCACCCACTTTCCACCCCATGTTCTTAAATTTTAAAAATGAATACACCATTCGTTTGTGCTGCGTTTGTGCTGGTTTGTGCCGCAAAAATGAACGTTTGCGCCGCTTTGGTTCCAGAGATATTGCGCGTTATATTTTTATGAAGCTCCGCCCACTTTCCACCCCATGTTCTTAAATTTTAAAAATGAATACACCATTTGTTTGTGCTGCGTTTGTGCTGGTTTGTGCCGCAAAAATGAACGTTTGCACCGCTTTGGTTTCCGAGATATTGTGCGCTCAATTTGCTGAAACTCCACCCACTTTCCACCCCATGTTCTTAAATTTTAAAAATGAATACACCATTCGTTTGTGCTGCGTTTGTGCTGGTTTGTGCCGCAAAAATGAACGTTTGCGCCGCTTTGGTTCCAGAGATATTGCGCGTTATATTTTTATGAAGCTCCGCCCACTTTCCACCCCATGTTCTTAAATTTTAAAAATGAATACACCATTTGTTTGTGCTGCGTTTGTGCTGGTTTGTGCCGCAAAAATGAACGTTTGCACCGCTTTGGTTCCAGAGATATTGCGCGTTATATTTTTATGAAGCTCCGCCCACTTTCCACCCCATGTTCTTAAATTTTAAAAATGAATACACCATTTGTTTGTGCTGCGTTTGTGCTGGTTTGTGCCGCAAAAATGAACGTTTGCGCCGCTTTGGTTCCAGAGATATTGCGCGTTATATTTTTATGAAGCTCCGCCCACTTTCCACCCCATGTTCTTAAATTTTAAAAATGAATACACCATTTGTTTGTGCTGCGTTTGTGCTGGTTTGTGCCGCAAAAATGAACGTTTGCACCGCTTTGGTTTCCGAGATATTGTGCGCTCAATTTGCTGAAACTCCACCCACTTTCCACCCCATGTTCTTAAATTTTAAAAATGAATACACCATTCGTTTGTGCTGCGTTTGTGCTGGTTTGTGCCGCAAAAATGAACGTTTGCGCCGCTTTGGTTCCAGAGATATTGCGCGTTATATTTTTATGAAGCTCCGCCCACTTTCCACCCCATGTTCTTAAATTTTAAAAATGAATACACCATTTGTTTGTGCTGCGTTTGTGCTGGTTTGTGCCGCAAAAATGAACGTTTGCACCGCTTTGGTTTCCGAGATATTGTGCGCTCAATTTGCTGAAACTCCACCCACTTTCCACCCCATGTTCTTAAATTTTAAAAATGAATACACCATTCGTTTGTGCTGCGTTTGTGCTGGTTTGTGCCGCAAAAATGAACGTTTGCGCCGCTTTGGTTCCAGAGATATTGCGCGTTATATTTTTATGAAGCTCCGCCCACTTTCCACCCCATGTTCTTAAATTTTAAAAATGAATACACCATTTGTTTGTGCTGCGTTTGTGCTGGTTTGTGCCGCAAAAATGAACGTTTGCACTGCTTTGGTTCCAGAGATATTGCGCGTTATATTTTTATGAAGCTCCGCCCACTTTCCACCCCATGTTCTTAAATTTTAAAAATGAATACACCATTTGTTTGTGCTGCGTTTGTGCTGGTTTGTGCCGCAAAAATGAACGTTTGCACCGCTTTGGTTTCCGAGATATTGTGCGCTCAATTTGCTGAAACTCCACCCACTTTCCACCCCATGTTCTTAAATTTTAAAAATGAATACACCATTCGTTTGTGCTGCGTTTGTGCTGGTTTGTGCCGCAAAAATGAACGTTTGCGCCGCTTTGGTTCCAGAGATATTGCGCGTTATATTTTTATGAAGCTCCGCCCACTTTCCACCCCATGTTCTTAAATTTTAAAAATGAATACACCATTTGTTTGTGCTGCGTTTGTGCTGGTTTGTGCCGCAAAAATGAACGTTTGCACCGCTTTGGTTTCCGAGATATTGTGCGCTCAATTTGCTGAAACTCCACCCACTTTCCACCCCATGTTCTTAAATTTTAAAAATGAATACACCATTCGTTTGTGCTGCGTTTGTGCTGGTTTGTGCCGCAAAAATGAACGTTTGCGCCGCTTTGGTTCCAGAGATATTGCGCGTTATATTTTTATGAAGCTCCGCCCACTTTCCACCCCATGTTCTTAAATTTTAAAAATGAATACACCATTTGTTTGTGCTGCGTTTGTGCTGGTTTGTGCCGCAAAAATGAACGTTTGCACCGCTTTGGTTCCAGAGATATTGCGCGTTATATTTTTATGAAGCTCCGCCCACTTTCCACCCCATGTTCTTAAATTTTAAAAATGAATACACCATTTGTTTGTGCTGCGTTTGTGCTGGTTTGTGCCGCAAAAATGAACGTTTGCACCGCTTTGGTTTCCGAGATATTGTGTGCTCAATTTGCTGAAACTCCACCCACTTTCCACCCCATGTTGTTAAATTTTAAAAATGAATACACCATTTGTTTGTGCTGCGTTTGTGCTGGTTTGTGCCGCAAAAATGAACGTTTGCACCGCTTTGGTTTCCGAGATATTGTTTGCTTCTGCAGTTTCTTCTACGGACCAGGTAAGAACATCTGTGGACTGCTGGTGCCCTATTTACATTCTGCCACTACCAGCTGTAACCCTAGGGCCCCCACCCTAGTCAGGTTGGAGACAGGAGTGAGACTAGGGAGATGGTGGTCGGGTGGATCGCCCTTGCGGGTGTGAAGTCTGACGGTCTAGTTAGGGTTGCAGCGTAGGGAATCTAGATCGGCGGGGGCACCAGTGGTCCGCACCTGGTCTCAACGTTATTAAATTATTATATATATTTTCTGTTGTGGTTTCTCAGCCAGAGGTGTGTCTGACTTTTCAGCTGCAGTCTTATTGGTTATTTTTGTCACGTGAGTGTTGGCTGTCCTCTCCCTGCTGACGTCACCTTGCAGGGAGGGTTTTAGGACCCAGTGGCTCCCATAGTTCCATCTGGGCCTGCTGAGGGGTTTTGTTTCTTTTTTTATATTACCCAGCAGGCCTAACACATTGTTTAGCCAAATTACGTTGCACTATAAAAAGAATTCCAGGGAAAAAAAAGATTGTGATTACTTTTGACGTTGGCCAGTTTATGTAAAGTGACTGTCATCTTCTATGAAAATCTTTGCATAAATATGCAATGACCGTAGACATCACCACTTTGTGTGTGATGGCTTTGGATTGCAGTGTGAATATGGCTGGGTTAACATTACATTTGGGCATACTGGGCATATGCTCCATTCATTTCTATGATCTGGCTGGGGTCCGCAAGTGACCCTAGTTGGCTCATTTTTGCTCCATATGTGGTTTTCTTGCTGGACTCAAAACCGTGGTAGACCATGATTTTGTGTCTGGCTCAAAACAAAAGTATTGTTATTTTAATATACACTCACTGGCCACTTTATTAGGTACACCTGTCCAACTGTGTGTTAAGACTTAATTTCTAATCAGCCAATCACATGGCGGCAACTCAGTGCATTTAGGCATGTAGACATGGTCAAGACAATCTCCTGCAGTTCAAACCGAGCATCAGTATGGGGAAGAAAGGTGATTTGAGTGCCTTTGAACGTGGCATGATTGTTGGTGCCAGAAGGGCTGGTCTGAGTATTTCAGAAACTGCTGATCTACTGGGATTTTCACGCACAACCATCTCTAGGGTTTACAGAGAATGGTCCGAAAAAGAAAAAAAATCCAGTGAGCGGCAGTTCTGTGGCCGGAAATGCCATGTTGATGCCAGAGGTCAGAGGAGAATGGGCAGACTGGTTCGAGCTGATAGAAAGGCAACAGTGACTCAAATTGCCACCCGTTACAACCAAGGTAGGCAGAAGAGCATCTCTGAACGCACAGTGCGTCGAACTTTGAGGCAGATGGGCTACAGCAGCAGAAGACCACACTGGGTACCACTCCTCTCAGCTAAGAACAGGAAACTGAGGCTACAATTTGCACAAGCTCATCGAAATTGGACAGTAGAAGATTGGAAAAACGTTGCCTGGTCTGATGAGTCTCGATTTCTGCTGCGACATTCGGATGGTAGGGTCAGAATTTGGCGTAAACAACATGAAAGCATGGATCCATCCTGCCTTGTATCAACGGTTCAGGCTGGTGGTGGAGGTGTCATGGTGTGGGGAATTTTTTCTTGGCACTCTTTGGGCCCCTTGGTACCAATTGAGCATCGTTGCAACGCCACAGCCTACCTGAGTATTGTTGCTGACCATGTCCATCCCTTTATGACCACAATGTACCCAACATCTGATGGCTACTTTCAGCAGGATAATGCGCCATGTCATAAAGCTCGAATCATCTCAGATTGGTTTCTTGAACATGACAATGAGTTCACTGTACTCAAATGGCCTCCTCAGTCACCAGATCTCAATCCAATAGAGCATCTTTGGGATGTGGTGGAACGGGAGATTCGCATCAGGGATGTGCAGCCGACAAATCTGCGCCAACTGTGTGATGCCATCATGTCAGTATGGTCCAAAATCTCTGAGGAATGCTTCCAGCACCTTGTTGAATCTCTGCCACGAAGAATTGAGGCAGTTCTGAAGGCAAAAGGGGTCCAACCCGTTACTAGCATGGTGTACCTAATAAAGTGGCCAGTGAGTGTAGCTGTCCAACTAAACAGGACCTTCAGAGCTTAATAAATCTTTGCAAATCAAACACAGATAAAAATGGAATTACCAATAACAGATGAAACTTTGTAGACAGCAGAACTGTTTAAAGAACCATGAAACGGTTTAATCATAATGGGAAATCCACATTAACAAAATGTTAACAGAATAAAAAAATATTGGTAAGACATATTTTAGGTTATTTTAAACATACACTTTAAGCACCAAAACAACCTTAGAGGAAAGCATTACTAACACTTTGTTTGGTGCCAGGATACTTTTAAACTTTCCACAACAATCTTGGAGCCTGTGACTTGCCATGGGACTCATGATGAGACAGATTCTCCACATATTCACTCCTCCTTTGTAAATATTACAACATGGGGTTGTATCTTGGTCTTTGCAGAGGCTGTTGTAATAAAGTCACACAGGTCATCATATTTCTCCCAGCCATTAAATTTTCTTCTACAATAGGCAACATAATGACCAAGAGACATATTGCCAGTTCCTGGAATGAAGGCAACAACCCCTCGTAGCACAAATGAATGACTGTCCAGATGTATGGTCACAGGTATTTCGGACAGTGTATACTGTGTTTCTGCACTTATTTCAATACAAAGTACTTGTCCAGTGGTGCAGCTGTGCGTGACCGAACCACTGCAAAGGAATTTCAATGAAGATGCATCCTGAATTTTCAAGCCATCTGGACACTCTTGAGGTGACTTTAATGGCTTTAGACATTTTGAAACATTTAGGTGTAGCCCATCTTCCAATGCTAGCTGAAGTTTACTAAGTCCATTAGTTTCTAAAATATGTATATTGATTGGCAGAAGAGGGATTGCTCTTGAATTAGCTATATTTCTATTGCAGTACACAGAAGAACACTGTGTTTTAATTATTACACTTGGTACCTGTCTCATTGTCATTGAGATTATGTGTGCAACATTACATTCAGCATTGACCTGCCTCACACCTGACTTCAGCTGAACATATTCAAATATTCCAGACAGTATTTTAGCCCTCATTGCATAAACTTCCTTTCCAACTCCCTTTGTCACAATTGTCTGCACCAATTCAAAAATTTCAACGGTGTTTTCTTTGATGACATAATTGCAAAATAATCCACTGTCCCAGAATGCACAACAAAGACACTGCCAAAATGAATCAAATGCACAGGTATTAATGATACTTATAAGCTTTTTGTTTACTTGTATTGGTTTTTTAGCTAGATGGTTACCATTTTTCAAAATGCTCACCTTTTTTTTTCGGTTAAATTTTGTGTCCATGTGCAGCAACTCGGAACATGGGGTTAGGTAGGACAATCTCTTTTTTGGAGGAATACTGAGACCTTTCCAATTTTCAACAGGCTGCTCCTGCAAGCTACTTTCATCACCCAATTTTATGTGAACTTGTGAATCCTCCTCACAGTTGCTGTTTTTTTGCCCATTCTCTTGGCTCATATTTTCACTGCTTTCGGTTTTCTTTATGGGAGCTGAGGAAAGTCTCATTTTGCCTTCCATAAATTCAAGGTGACGAATTACAAATCGGTCGGTTCTAATAGGGAGACATTCATGTTTAAAGAGTCCATTTTTTATGTTCTTAAATTCAGCCTCAACATTTGCAGAACTTGCTGTCATGTTCACACTTTTAAAGTGTGGAACCATTATGGCTGTCCAAAGTGGAAGGTAACATGCCATTCTTAAAAGATTTGGAACAAGTTCTGGAAGGAAATGTAAATTGTCTCGGTCACCATGATTTGCTGCAAGCATCTTACTCCTTTCACAAATTTCTGTTGCCCATATTTTCAGGTCTGTTTGGCATGGTTGAATTGGCTCATCCTCTTGTTCTTTCATCTCTACTCCATAGTCATCTTCAGTGACAGTGGGTAAAACACGTCCCTCTGCAATCCGTCTCTTCAGTTAAACTTTGCTAGTCTCTGATAAAACTGGTGTGCCTCTGTCATCATTCCCTTCTGATTCACTAAAAGCAACAACTGAAATTGAATGAATGAGTTCTCTCGCATCATCAAGTGATGTAGACTGTAGAAGTTGTGCCATTGCTCTGAGATAGAATTCCCTTACTCTGTTTCCAGCTTGCCTCAGACATTCCCATCGGCTAATAAGCTTGATACAGTGCGCAACATCAATTCTAATAAAGCATGGTGGTAGTTTTGATGCAACATTCCTGGTCAACACTCCAAAACACTGATTTATATATGTCTTCAAGTCGGGGTAAGGAGTGAAAGCCTTAACTAGAGCTCCAAGCAAAGCGAGGGAGAAATCACAAACTGCTTCCTTTGGAACAGTAGCACCTGCTTGTTTCCATTCAGTCAGCCATTGTGCTATAGAATTAACAGTATGGCTCTCAGAAAGCATCTGCACTACTGGGATATGATCTCCACTCGAACACAAAACCCCTTGGTACAAAAAGATGTGTGCAGAAATGCCAACAGGTCTTTTTAGTTTTCTCACTACTGAACCTGTTGCATCAAAACTTACATAGGAACCCAAGTTCTTTGACTTTATTTGGTAGACTTGCATCTGAGACTGGGTCCAGTAATGGCAAAAAAATTTATCTAGACCAATGTTGTGTATGCTTCCAGTCTGAGGAACACTGTATTTCAGGAGATGTAATGAAAGAATTGGGTCCTTGTGCATTAACTCTCTTTCGCCAATCTCTTGCTTGGCTTTTCTTAACGTTGCTAGATTTGGTAGATGGCTAGGCTCAGGGTCACCAACATCCATAACTTTATAAGCCTCAGCTGCTCGCCATACATGTGCTTGTTTTCGTCCTTCCCAGAGTTCTTTTGACAACCTTTTTCTTAAATCTCCTGATAATTTACGTTTTGATTTTCCTGTGTGGAGACTGTCATCAATATTGCAGATCATACACTTAAGCACTACTGGCTTAGCAATCTCTGGTATTTCTTCAACTTTTATGGATAGTTGTGCATCACACGCTGTGCAGCACCCTGTTATATCTATGTAGTTAGATACAACATTTGGATAAACCTTTGCCCTCCTGAATTTAAGTGTGCACGATGACTTGATATTTTTCCAGATCTCCTCATTCAATATGTGAGTCCATGTACCAGGTTTTAAGATTGTGTATTCTCTTTTATCAGCATACATAGATTTGTCATTGTAAATTACTTTTTCAGGCCAAATTTTGATCCAGCTCTGAAAAGAAAGACTGAACTCAAACTGAATGTCATAGCACTGAACTGATGAATGACTCTCTGTTCCTTCTGAGCTCTCACTGTTGGAAGGTTGTTTTGGGATATTTGTAACATCTTTGTACAGACCAAGGGCTTCCCATACATTGTGCCGATTTGTCTTTACAAACGTGTAAAGGTTTTTTGGTGACATTTTGTTATTTAATTTTTGACACAAGTCTACCCATACTTTTTCTGAGGGGAATGCTATTGCCTGTCCTGTAATAAATTTTTCATGTGAAGAACAGATGACATTTATAATGTCATCATAGTCACAGGCTGGCTTCCTGGGCATCTGATCAAAACAAAAAATGTTTTTATTAGTTTTACATGCAGTGTATTATATGGAAAATAATTGATTACATAATTTTTAATAGTTAAGATACAGTGGTCCCTCAACATACAATGGTAATTAGTTCCAGGTGAATCATCGTATGTTAAAACCATACTGGAGCAGCAGGTGATGCTGCATTCAACAGAGTCCTTCATATGTTGAAATGATCGTATGTTGGGGCCATTGTATGTGTTGAGGGATCACTGTACTGAGATTAAATAATCCTATTCTTAGCATGCTCACTTCTCTCTACTTTTACAGATGAAAAGTGTATTGTGTATCTCTGCCTCTCCCATAGTAATAAATGGTGGGGGCGTGCCTGCCACAGCAAAGCCCTGTGGTTGGCAGTCACTCTGCACAGGGCGGTGATTGCTCCATGCAGGGGAGCACTGAGGGCCACTGCAGGAGATTGCAGGGGGTCCCAGTGGTCAGTACCAAACCCCCCCCCCCGGGGGGTGGGATAGGGGATAAATTTTGCAGCAGAGTACTCTTTTAATGGGTTAAAGCATTACTGTAATTACAAACAACTTGATGTGTTGGAGAACTACAACCCCCAGCATACCCGGACAGCCTTTGACTGTCCGGTCATGCTGGGAGTTGTAGTTTTGCAACACCTGCAGGCACCCTGCTTGGGAAACACTGTTGTAGACAGATAAAAGTACAACTCCATGATTGAACTAAAGTTTCTTTGCTCATGTAATAGCTTTGCAGAAATCTACCAAGACCGTTTAGCACATTTTCAGTTCAAATAAGTAAGTACACTTGATTTACCCTGGGAGTCTCTCAGCTAGTAGTCAAATTGTTAGGCCTTTCCCCAAGTTACAGTGTGTGGGGGAGGGGCATCACAAGCAGGAAATCGAAATGAAGTATGGGGTCTAGTAAGGAACAATTTATACATTTTTTTATTATAAAATTGCTATGGCTAGCCGGTGTTTTTCATTTCTTTTTATCTCCCTTTATCCATATATCAGTTACAGTGATTTGAGGCACAAACTCAGTGCGAGATACAGCACAAACGAATGATGTATTTATTTATTTTTAAAATTTGAGAACATGGGGTGGAAAGTGGGTGGAGTTACAGCAAATTGAGCGCACAATATCTCGTAAACCAAAGCGGCACAAACGTTAATAAACCAAAGCGGCACAAACGTTTTTTTTTGCAGCGCAAACCAGCACAAACACAGCACAAACGAATGGTGTATTCATTTTTAAAATTTAAGAACATGGGGTGGAAAGTGGGTGGAGTTTCAGCAAATTGAGCGCACAATATCTCGGAAACCAAAGCGGTGCAAACATTCATTTTTGCGGCACAAACCAGCACAAACACAGCACAAACAAATGGTGTATTCATTTTTAAAATTTAAGAACATGGGGTGGAAAGTGGGCGGAGCTTCATAAAAATATAACGCGCAATATCTCTGGAACCAAAGCGGCGCAAACGTTCATTTTTGCGGCACAAACCAGCACAAACGCAGCACAAACGAATGGTGTATTCATTTTTAAAATTTAAGAACATGGGGTGGAAAGTGGGTGGAGTTTCAGCAAATTGAGCGCACAATATCTCGGAAACCAAAGCGGTGCAAACATTCATTTTTGCGGCACAAACCAGCACAAACGCAGCACAAACGAATGGTGTATTCATTTTTAAAATTTAAGAACATGGGGTGGAAAGTGGGTGGAGTTTCAGCAAATTGAGCGCACAATATCTCGGAAACCAAAGCGGTGCAAACGTTCATTTTTGCGGCACAAACCAGCACAAACGCAGCACAAACAAATGGTGTATTCATTTTTAAAATTTAAGAACATGGGGTGGAAAGTGGGCGGAGCTTCATAAAAATATAACGCGCAATATCTCTGGAACCAAAGCGGCGCAAACGTTCATTTTTGCGGCACAAACCAGCACAAATGCAGCACAAACGAATGGTGTATTCATTTTTAAAATTTAAGAACATGGGGTGGAAAGTGGGTGGAGTTTCAGCAAATTGAGCGCACAATATCTCGGAAACCAAAGCGGTGCAAACATTCATTTTTGCGGCACAAACCAGCACAAACGCAGCACAAACAAATGGTGTATTCATTTTTAAAATTTAAGAACATGGGGTGGAAAGTGGGCGGAGCTTCATAAAAATATAACGCGCAATATCTCTGGAACCAAAGCGGCGCAAACGTTCATTTTTGCGGCACAAACCAGCACAAACGCAGCACAAACGAATGGTGTATTCATTTTTAAAATTTAAGAACATGGGGTGGAAAGTGGGTGGAGTTTCAGCAAATTGAGCGCACAATATCTCGGAAACCAAAGCGGTGCAAACGTTCATTTTTGCGGCACAAACCAGCACAAACGCTGCACAAACAAATGGTGTATTCATTTTTAAAATTTAAGAACATGGGGTGGAAAGTGGGCGGAGCTTCATAAAAATATAACGCGCAATATCTCTGGAACCAAAGCGGCGCAAACGTTCATTTTTGCGGCACAAATCAGCACAAACGCAGCACAAACAAATGGTGTATTTTTATTCATCTTTTGAGAACATGGGGTGCCAACTTCACACAAGTCTCTGGTCTCTGCTGCTGCCACTCACAGCCTCTCTGGTCCTTCTTATTCAGCAGGTGTCACAGCCATTTTCCTGCCTTATGTCTGGTCTCTGGCTTCTCCTTTTGTCTTGCCGTGCTCAGTGTCTCCAGAGCACTGCTTTCTTCCACAGGTCCCTCCGTCCTTTCTTTACCACAGAGCCGACTCACAGCCGCTTCCTGGATCTTGTTGCTTCGTCGCCACTGCGTGTGAGGTAATTCTGCGTGTGAGGTAATTCCCTGTCAGCTGGTGAGCAGTCTTTTCCCGCCGCTTTTTTTCTCTCACCACTGCCAACTTCAGGGGTCTGTAACTCTATAAATAGCTCCTCAAATTCTCTGGAAATGGAGGTAGATGGTCCTCAGGGGTATGTGAATATTTTTTTCAGGTACTCTGGGGTAAAGGTCTTATGTTGCACCGTGAAGGTCGCTTTATTGGGATGACTGTACAGGAGCCCAGCGCTCAAGCTGCCACCATCTTCACCGCTCAAGCCACGCCCCCATTTTGTCCATTTGTGACCTTGCTTTCACTAGGTGTGTTGCTGTTGTATGTGCAACAAGGCAGACAGTCTGAGTTTCAACACAACTGAGGAGGTTCTCTTCAACTGGCTTTTGTCACGCCGCTTTGGTCAACCATACCCAGTGATAATGGATCCGCGGAGGAGGAGACGCATGTGGGTCCATCCACTTTTGAGGCAACGACTCACAAGAGGTCATTTTCACCGCCTCTATTCTCTGCGGGAGCATCCGGAAAAATTCTACCAATACTGTCGCATGAGCCTTGCAACATTTGATCTACTCTTAGAGACAGTGCGCCCTGGGATAACCTTTCAGGACACAAGGATGCGCAAAGCTATATCTGTAGAGGAGCGACTTCTACTCACAATACCGTATGTACTACACAACCACATTCTCTATGTTCATGATGTGTTGCCCAAAGTATGTATTTTTGGTTTCTTGGACTAAGTTTAATGCCCTCATCTTATTCCAGATATATTTAAACTTACAGACCTAAATGTTATGTGTAATATGTACTGAATATCACTTAGTCATTGTGCGACCAAATATATGTATGTTAGTAGATCTGAATTATTATCAAGTTTGGTATGTATGTACCTGGTTTTTAGTTAATTTGTGCATTCTAAAATGTTACATTTCTGTTGTTCTTCAGCCTCCTGTCCACTGGCCTGTCTTATGCTGCCCTCCACCATGAGTTTCTCATTGGGAGATCTACCATTTCTGGCATAGTCAGGTCGACATGTAGTGAAATATGGTCAAGACTACATCAACTCGTCATGCCCCTGCCCAGGATGGAAGACTGGTTGAGGATATCAAGGGACTTTGAGGAGGATTGCCAGTTTCCTAATTGTATTGGGGCCCTTGATGGCAAACATAGCCAGGTGCGTAAGCCGCCGAACTCTGGCTCCCAAATCTTCAATTATAAACAATACTTTTCTGTTGTATTGTTGGCTCTGGCCGACCCTCAATACAAGTTTATAATTGTTGACATTGGGGCCTATGGAAGGACGGGAGACTCTTGAGTCTTCAATAGTTCCATTATGGGTCAGCGGCTACGCACCAACCAGTTGGATCTACCACCACCACGCCAGCTACCAGGCTCCACTCAAGAATCAGTCCCTTATGTCCTTGTGGCAGATGAGGCATTTCAGTTAATGCACAATGTCATGAGGCCATATCCCCGGCGCAACCTGGACCACCGGCACAGAATTTTTAACTTGCGCCTATCACGTTCTCGGTGACTAGTGGAGTGTTTCTTTGGCATTCTTTGTGCCAAATGGCGGGTACTCCAGTCTGCCATTCAGCTGAGTGAACAAAATGTTAATGAAGTTGTTAAAGCCAGTATGGTTCTTCATAACTTCACCAGGATACATGTTTGTTCCTCCTCTGCTGGTGTTGTGTGTGGGTCGGACAATGTGCGTAGGGAGAGACCACCTGTCAACCCTCAACGTAGACCGCTCTCTGGGCTCAAAGTGCGTGATATTTTCACAAATTACTTTGTTACCTGAGGGGGAAACTTCTTGGCAAGAGCATGCTGTGTCTATGTTATAAGTTTTTGGTTTATGTCTGTCTAAATATATATATTTAAACCCCTTATGATTCTATGACTGTTTAATTGCATTGATATGTTAGTATGCTGACACTGTTTTTTTTTTAATTGAGACAGAGACGTAAAATGTAGTAGACAAATGTTCACTTTTGCCTTTTTTTTTTTTTTTTGAAGCAAAACATATTATTACCATATGAGAAATGTGGCAATGGGCCAAATTGACCTTTGTGCAGATGTGAAAATTGGGTACAATTAACATTTTCGGACATATAAAACAAACAAAATACCATTAGGCAATAACAAAATGGCAATATTATAAATTTTGGTACGTCGGGGGAGGAGAAGGCGGAAGACCAGCCTGTGTTTGCTTCTGGCTTCTTTGCCCAACTTGGCCATCGCCCTGTGTGGGGGCATACTGTTGCCCATGATGTGGGTAGTGTACTGCCTCCTGGGATTGTGCTTGGTACTGGCCAGGGTGATACTGGAGAGGGGCCTCTTGTTGGGTCTGGTTGGCCCGTGTCTCTTCCCCAGCAATATAGCCATGTCGTCCCCAACCAGGTTGGGACCAGCCTCCAACACTGGGTGGGAACAAGTGGCCATATTGGTGAGGTTGGCTAGAGCCAGACATATGTGGCTGCTGTTGGAAAGGTTGGGTAGGGGGAGGAAGGGGGTGAGGTGTAGGCCCACGATTTGAGGATCCTCAGAGCCTGCTTGAGCATGTGTGTGGGGTCTCTAAGGCGCATTAGATTTCTGGGTGAAAGCTGCCACCTCTCCCGATATTCAAATAACTCATATGGGGTATTGGGGTGTGTGCTTGCATCAAGCAGGATCTGAAAACATCCTTGATTACGGAGCCTCACCTCACGGGAAAGGGCACGAAGATAAAGGGCCAGGCTGCGTGAGTATGCCTCCTCGCCATCATCATTATTAACTCTAGCCAGATAGTTCAGTACCCCTGTGTCCACATTGGTATGGGTATCTTGGGCAGGGATATGGCGCCTTCTTCTTCCTCGCCGGGATGGTCCAGCAGGCTGTGGGGAGCCCCGGATCTGGCCAGTTGGGCTGCTGCTTATGTTGCCCTGCTCCTCCTGTATGGCTGATGGTGCAGCAGCAGACGGTCCTGCTTGTGGATGTGGTCCTGGTGGTGGGGTTTGTGACGCAGGCACTGGGTTTTCCTGAGAGGAATCTTCACCCATGCTTCTTGGAGGGGGAGAAGATGGGCCAGCCACCTCATCCCCTACAGACCCAGGATCTATGATGGGCTCGGTATCTGAGCCAGTTCCTCTCTCCATAAGGTTGGACTGAGTTATGTTATGAAATAGAACAGAGCCAAAAATAAATCAATTTTTTTGGCCCTGTAAAGTATCTGTGTAATATCGTGTGAGGTATCTACTTACGGTCTCTGATCCAGAATAGGAGCGAGGAAGGAGAGGGGGTCATAATAGATGTATTTCCTCTTTATGTGGCCCGCATCACCATTCCTGGACCACTGCTGACGTTCCCGCCTGTATTGGTCGCGGATGCTGCGCCAGCATCTCATCACATCTTCCACTGCAATGTGACAGGAAATATTCTCAATTTCACATATTTGATAGGTCAAATTTGCTTCCAGTAGCCTAGGCATGTGGCATTATGGGGTGTGCTTTCTACCCAGGGTGGCATATATAATTGGGGCATCCAGGCCAGATACACAGGGGCACAATTGTTCCTGTATCAAGTAACTACACTTAATAACTTGGTTGGCTAGGAGGATGAGGAGCTTGTGGGCTGGCAGTGTAAAATCATGGGTCACATCAAAATCTACCCGCCTCATGAGGCAAAAAGTACAAGCACAGGAAGGGGGGGGGCGGATTCTAAATGCATTTTTTGAAGTGAGGTAATTCTAAACAGTATTTGGGTTGTACTTACTCAGTTGCTGCTGCTCCTCACGTGGCCGATCACTAAAATCGTGGAACATCTGGCGACATATGCACCTCTATGACGCCTCCTTTCTTGCCTGGTTGGCATAATGGGCATCACGTTGGTCCCAGATTTCTGGCCACTCCTGCACTAAGACAATCAGCATCTCCACATTGAGAAAATATGGCACCATGACGCTGCAGGACTCCGTGGAGGCGTACTTCCTGGATGTCTGGAGCGCTTTTTGAGCTCATTTGCATGTCTAAGCTTCCTGATGATGGATTGGACCATTTCCTGTCACCTGCCAAAAGATCTGCGTATTTCTCACAAGTCAAACGTGTGGTCCGTGTGTAATCCGTTTTTTTTGCGCACCCATAGACTTGCATTGGAGTACTACGGGTGAGATGCTGCGATTGGCACGGACCATAGAGTACGGGCGAGAAATATACGGCTGATGGGAGCTGCCCCATAGAGAATCATTGGTCCATGTGTAATGCGTGCTTTTAACACCTCTCACTCGTCCGTATTCCTCTCTAGTGTGACCCCGGCCTTAAAGGGTGTTGTCTTGCATCACGTTACAAGTCTGTAGTCACTTAATGTGACTGCAGACTTGTGAATCCTCACATTGCGCACACTATGCGCTGTGAGGATTCTCCAATGTTGGCATTGGGAGCAGCGAGCCAGTGACTTCAAGCCTGTGATTTGCATACAGGTGACTGCATGCTGACTAGTCGTGCGCAACCTAGCGCAATGCAACTGTATTGAGAGCAAGGCCCGACACAGCTAGTCAGAAAGAAACAAATCACATATTTATGGTTGTATGACCACCTGTTACCAGAGGCGGAACTGGGAACATATGTAAATCCTCTCCTTAGACTGAAATCTATATCTCTGTGGAGGGTACATTAGGAGTGAGGTCCCTGCTCGTAAGCTTACAATCTACAAGAAAATGGGGGGGGACACAGTAGGTGAAATGTGCTTGTTAATTCAGGTCTGGCAATTATAATAGGGATTTTCATATAAAGCTGCAAGATCCGGTCATCAGCCCGTGTGTTTAAGTGCAATAATCAAGTATCAAGTGCAGTTATCGTGTGCATGGAGGGTGTGCAGACAGATGAATAGTAGGGTGCAGATTCAGAATAATATTTGTAAGGAGGGAACAGGGTAAAGTTAGTTTACTGAGTAGTTGATGTGGTAGGCTTGTTTGAAGAGATGGGTTTTCAAAGCGCGCTTGAATAGGTCTAGGTATCAGTCTGATCGTCTGGGGAAGTCCATTCCAGAGAGCTGGAGCAGCATGAGAGAAGTCTTGGAGACGGAGGTGCGAGGTTCGGATTACGGGGATGTTAGTCTTAGGTCATTTGTAGAACGGAGGGCACATGTAGGGCAATAGACAGAGATGAGAGAGGAGATATAAGGCGGTGCAGAACAGCGGAGAGCTTTGTGGGTGAGAGAGATGAGTTTATACTGGACCCTGTAGCGAATAGGTAGCGAGTGTAATGACTGGCACAAGATCAAGGCATCGGTGAAGCGGCTGGACAGAAATATGACCCTGGCTGCCGCATTCAAGATGGATTGGAGAGGGGAAAGTTTGGTAAGAGGGAGACCAATCAGAAGAGAGTTGCAGTAGTCCAGACAAGAATGAATAAGAGCGACAGTAAGAGTCTTAGCAGTTTCAAAGATGAGAAAAGGTAGGATTCTGGAGATGTTTCTAGGATGCAGGTGACAAGAGCGAGTGAGTGATCAGTTATAAGGAGTAAAGGAAAGTTCAGTGTCGAATATGACCCCAAGACAGCGGGCATGCTGCTTGGGAGTTATGGTTGAACCCTCCAGGGTTATTTCGATGTTAGGTAGAGTGAGGTTAGTATAGGGGAGAAACACAGGAAGTTCAGTTTTGGAGAGATTTAGTTTCAGATAGAGGGAGGACATGATATTAGAGACAGCAGACAGACAATCCTTGGTATTTTGAATTAGGATAGGGGTGATGTCAGGGGAAGAAGTGTATAATTGGGTGTCATCAGCATAGAGATGATACTGGAACCCAAATCTGCTGATTGATGGTCCAATAGGGGCAGTGTATAGAGAGAAGAGGAGGGGGCCTAGGACTGAGCCCTGTGGGACCCCGATAGTAAGGGGACGAGGAGAGGAAGAGGAGCCGGCAAAAGATAGTGAAGGAGCGGTCAGAGAGGTAGGAGGAGAACTAGGAGAGGGCTGTGTCCTTGAGGCCTATAGAGCGCAGCATAGTGAGGAGGAGCTGGTGATCCACAGTGTCAAATGCGGCAGAGAGATCCAGGAGAATCAGCAGGGAGCAATGACCTTTCGATTTAGCTGTTATTAGATCATTAGAGACTTTAGTGAGGGCAGTTTCAGTAGAGTGTAAAGAGCGTAAACCAGATTGTAAGGGGTTGAGAAGAGAGTTATCCGAGAGATAGCAGATTAGATGGGAGTTGACCAAGCGTTCCAGGAGTTTAGAGATGAAGGAAAGGTTAGAGACAGGTCTGTAGTTAGCAGTGCAGTTCTGGTCCAGGTATGGCTTTTTAAGTAAAGGGGTTATGATGGCATGTTTAAATGAGGAGGGAAATATGCCTGAAGAAAGAGAGAGGTTAAATATTTTAGTCAGGTGAGTGGTGACCACTGGTGAGAGAGACTGCAGGAGCTGTGAAGGAATGGGGTCACTGTTGCAGGTTGTAGGCCAAGCAGAAGCGAGGAGCTTGGAAACTTCTTCTTCTGAAACAGGCTCAAAGATATCTAGTGAGCTTGAGGTGCGGCAGGGAAGGGGATCCAGGCACTGAGGAGATCAAGGATGTCTGATGTTCATGGTTTGAATGTCTGAATAGTGGACAGCGACCTTGTCTACAGCACTCAAGGTAGCAGTGAACATGTGATTTACCCACATAACTGCTTTGTAGCTGTACCGAAACTACATAAAGTTCTTATGTAGTCACTGACCATAATCAGTTCCTGCACAGATAGAAGAGATTCTGCTGTCTTCATGTGTTGCTGAGTCACTTCTCGTGGACAAGATGTCAACGACTCAGAGGTTAAAAGCCAGGAGGGTACATCATAAACAGAGGGAAGAGACAAAAGCATACTTAAGTAATGATCCAAGGTCAAAATACCAAAAAAATGGTGGATCAGTACAAAGGGGTTAAGCAGACAGATGCAGAATGAGGTACAGGGTCAGGCAACAAAAGATCAACAAGCAGAACACAAGGCACAGAGACAAACCACACAGAGCTGAATGTATTTCTGGCAGAGACCTGGGACTAACAGCCCAGCTAAGTAGCAGAGCAATCACCTGGGACAATAAACACCAGGAGTCAGACAGCATCTCCCACTCTCAATCAAAGCACGGACAGCTCAGCATGCCCCATCACTAGACTGGACACTAAGCTGTCAATCAAAGTACTGACAGCTTCAGCATACCCCTGTTCCAGATTGGGATGCATTTACTGATGGCTCATCCATCCAGACACACACTGATGGGTGGAATTTTGACACTCCATCTGTGCAAAAGTGGACACAGCTATGTGGCACCTGTCATCATCCATCATTTAGACATGAAAAGCCGTGGGCAGCAGGTGGTCTTGAACTAGAAAGTGGTCAATTACTTTTATATTACTTTTATTATTTTTTTGGTGACACTGTTGGGAAATAGCGTTGTAGATTATCTCAATAGATACTGAAAAAAATTAGCACGTGCTTAGAGTTGTAGTTTCTCAACAGTTGGAGAGTTGCAGGGTGCAGATCACTGCCAATGGGTATTTTATGAACCAATATAAAGGACTTATAGATAAGTATCCTTGTGAATTGTGAAATGAAAAATATTTACACAAGGAGTAGGAGTCATGTGAAAAAATACAAGTAATAAAAGTATTTTGTGCAATATCATACCTTAATATGTTTATTGACTTCAACATATTAGGAGAAACTTATTTGGAAAGCAACAAACTGATCTTATATTACATTTTGAGTAAGGGAGTATTAGAACTTCAAATTTTCAGAAAATTTTCACATACGGTAATAAAAAATATAAAGGCCCAATTCATCAAAGAGTTTATGCCAGAAAACTGGTGTATAATACTTTAAAAAGTCTGAAAACTTTTCACCAGTTTCCACCAGCTTTGTCAAAATGGACGGATCTGTGGAGGAATCAGGGTGGGACAGGAAATGGCTACATCTGCTCATCAAATTCATCAATAGTGGTGGCATTTCTTAAACCAGAAATGTTACTTTAGATGCATTTGATGCAATTTTATTTTTTTTTCCTGCACAGTTACTACTTGATTTTTCCACTACATACTCATTGCTTGGTATTTAATGCTTTGCTTAATCATTGCTTTATCAAACTAGCATTATTACATTAGCATATTACTTGGCAACTAGTATTTCTGTACTTGGTGCCCAGTGTGCTACTATTTCAGGAGGCATAAGAGGTTAGATATCAGGTCTATTATGGGCATGTGTGGTTTGTCCATGTAGCCCTTTGGCTGTTTTAATTGCTTTTAACAATAGGTGGTCTGTTTTTTTTGTTGTGATTTAACTAATAAACAGTGTATATTTTAGGTGATCCATTGTTTGGCATACTTATTTCCTTTCTTGTATATTTGATTTTCTTTTGGTCTGCTTAAGGTTGATCCCTGTTAATGTGGCGGTGCCCTATGTGTCTTTGCACAGCATTTCTGGTGAAGCTCACGGAGCCACATGCCACTGGTAACATTTGCCAGGCTCAATACATGCCGTGCTCCTCTTAATGAATTTGGTGAAACTTTTTGAACACCTCTCATTAAGATTGGAAAAATACATGTCTTCATAAATTGGAGCCAAAGAGTTCATCATGGGAGAAACAAAGTTTATTTTCTCTCAAATACCACAATTTTAATACAATGGCCTTCATAATGTTGTTTACCTGCAGATTAACCCTATAATGGGTTAACAGTGTTATCAGACCCCTACTGGTTCCCTTTAAGGGATCAGACTCTGCCTCTCAAACATTTTATTCACGTAAAATTTACACTGAAATTGGCTTCTGTTGCATTTTTTATTTAAAGGAGTTGTCCGGTCCAAACTCTGTGTGACTGCAGACTTATGAATCCCTCCAGCGAAAGCACTGTGCGCGACAGGGCTTCACCGGTCTCTGAATTGGGACCGGAGGGTATGTATGTGTTATACATACTCCTTGCCAGAGCCCATCCAGTGGAAGTGGCCTTGTTCTATACACTTGCATTGAGCAAGGCCGCACCTATACTAAAGACTCGGCTGTCCAGTGGGTTTGGCTGACTAGAGGATGCCGCTTTGCTCCATACAAATGCATGGAGCGAGGCCGCACCGACTTGAAGGACTCTGCCCGGGAGTATTTATAACGCATGCATACCCACTGGTCCCACTCAGAAACTGGCAAATCCCCACAATGCTCACACTCAGAGTGACTGCAGAGTTAATGATTTAGACCGGACAACCCCTTAAAATCCAAAGCATGTCAATATCTGGTGCAAAAACACACTTTTTCTGTGCAGATTTCACCAACTGGACTGGCATTGATTTGTTGCATTTTCTGCTTCTCACAGTAAAAAATTATATCACAAAACCCATGAATAAATTGGGAAAATATGCATGGATTCTAGATACAGAAATTCTGCATATTTCATTCGAAATCTGTGTTGAAAATTCCCACCAGATACAAAGCGTGTGAACCTAACCTGAAGTTTTCCTAGATTATACATTAAAATGTGATCATTTTCTAAGTTTATATTCTGCTTCTCAGCACATTTTTTTGTTTTTCTTGGAAGATGCAGTTTCTTATATGGCATCCTTGCTAGGCAATATGCCTAAACATCTTAATACAATCCTAAATCTTTAAGATCTAAATGTTAATGTGTTGACCTTTCATTTCCCAGCCACCACAACGCCATACTTCCAGCCTTTTGTGTAATGTAATGGCATAACTCTTTGGCTTCTTTTGCTGCTTAGACAAGCACAATCTTAAGTGCACCATAACCAGGCTGTGTAATGCAATGCAGCATAGTAACGTGTGGTTAACAGTAAAAAATGAAATGAATACATAGGACTTGTCCGCGGTTAGTTTGAAAGAAGATATAACTATATGACAAAATCATCTAGCTCGAGGGTATTGCTCTTCATAATTCCTCTCAAGCATAGAGAAGAAACACCATTATGATTAGATTAGAACATGCATTATTCTGCTCTACTTACCCATAGACTGTACTTCATATTATAGCCATTGAAATGCTTTTAGATGCAGCTATATGCACAGGGAAATTACATTCATCTAGTATTTGATAATCCAAGACATTTTAAAATCGTGCACTTCTTGACATAAATACACCACAAAAATCCTGACAAGTAGAGATCTCGCCAATAGAGATGAGTGGACCCAAACTTTAAAGTTCGTGGTTCGGACCAGACACTAAGTATTCGGTGCTGACTCTGAACATGAACTTTTCTCGGAAGTCCGTTTTAATGTTCAGACTTCTGGAGGAAGGAGTTCTGAAGTTCAGGATCAAATTGATTTCAATAAGGTTTGGGTTCACGTTCGGCTAAAGTTCTTTTTATCACATTGCTACTGTGTTTACATTAATTACATATTTGACATTTGGTGGCTGATCAAGGCAAACTCATTCTGATGGCTTCCTACAATACTTTAAACAGTGTAACTGTACAAAAGGTGTCCAACATGTCTCTAGGGGCTAGGCCAGCAAAACTATCTTAGTATAGTTACCAGGATCAAGGGAATTGTTAGAAATGAATTTTTCTTATTTTAAAACAGATGTTAAAATCATCAAAGCTCTGTTATAGGTAGTGGAGTGTTGGTGTGCACTCGGCTTCGTTTGTTGAACTGGGAATTTTCCCAACAATTAGTAGAGAATAAAATCAGCTGCACTCTTAACTTCAAATGCATCACAAAGAAATACACTATTTGTATATCAAGCAAAGAACAGGTGTATGATAATGTGGGGACACAGGCGACCATAGACGACTTTTCCACCCGTCTTTATAACTCAGTCATTGTGGCTAGCATGAAGGTAGGGTGCAGAAGACAAGATGCTTTGCGTGCTGTGTGCACCTTCTCCACCCTATCTCCATGCTCCACGCCTATGGTCCACATGTTATCATTCACTTGTTCGCTTTAAAGTACCTTTGTAAAGTTCTGTTATAAACAGAAGGCGGCACACGTTACGTGGTCACTGTCATGTCATCACACATCAATTGAATTATCAAATATAAGGACCCTTGCTATATATCTAATTAGAGACATTTTGTTCTTATGAGCACTTATGAGACACTTCTTTAGTTCCCCCTGCCTTTGAACTCATCATCCACTATGAAAAATAGTTCAAGTCAGTCTTGGCCAAAGCAAGATGGACTGTAAGTAAAGAAAGGGATAAGGTTATGCCTCCTATTAGAAAGTACTGAGAGGCGAAGGAGAGTAGAAGTAAGGCTAGTTTCACACTTGCTTTTTTTTGCAGCGCGTTTTTCCCGCAAAAAAACGCATTGAAAAAACGCATACAAAAGCATACAACTGCTGCGTTTTTTTCAAGCATTTTTATGAGCATGCATGAAAAAAAACATAGCGTTTTTACCGCGTTTGCGTTTTTTTCCAACATTAGGTGGCCCCTCACACTAACCCAAACCATGACT